>NC_136003.1:2615910-2921451 GCF_048128805.1 Centroberyx gerrardi | reverse complement strand
AAAGAAGCTAATTGTCTTTTGTTTAACTGCTTCTGTTAGGGGGCTGTTCTCGTGGACCCAAATGCAGACACGGACAGTTTGTAGGAGAGAAAGGAAAAAGGTTTATTGGAGGTTGGAATTGGGTGTAGTAGGATGAAGGCAGCAGGTCGGAGTAGAGGAGATGATCCGGACTGGGCTGGCTGACAAGCAGATGAGCTGGCGGGTTAGCAGGCGAGCGAACAGGCTGGCTGGAGCTCGGGTAGATGTGTGGCGGGCAGGCGGACAGGCAGGAAAGCTGAGAGACTGGCAGGTGTGGCGTGGGCAGGCGGAGAGACTCACTGGGAAATCCACGGAGTTGGTGGAACAATCTGACGCCGGATGGAAGGCAAGCCGGGGTAGATATACTGGTGGTGATGATAGGAAGCAGGTGAGCAGACGAGCAGACCGGTGATGAGCTGATTGCAGGCAGCTGAGCTGGGAGCCAGGAGAACAGGGAAGGGAGGAAAGACCAAGGGCAGGCACAAGGGCTAGGACCAAGAGGGCAGACCATGACAGCTTCAGGCTTATTTTCACAACTAGTCTGTCAAGGCAAGGTCCCTCCCCTCGTATTTACTTAAATACTGTTTCTGAACAGGCTCTAGTCTATGGTTAGAACATGTAACTGAAAGAAGTAGCTGCAGTTCTTCCAAGATTGGCTAAGTGAGTTGTGTTTAGAACCGTTTTTACTGTTGTGGTGATCCAGTTTCTATTGTTCATCTGTGAAGTAGACTAGGTGTGGTGTGTGTGGAATTCTCTTAATACCTCGTGTTTAGTTTCAATAGATTCAATGTCTTTTGTTTAATTCTTAAAAGTGCTAATCTGTGAGATCTTAGTTTTGGTTTTTTCTTTTTGATTCTGTTGCCATCTTTGGTGCTAGTTGGTCATTGCTGTGGTGTTTTTGCACTGCACTTCCCAGAAATACTACACAATAAAACAGCGAACAGTGTGGTCAGTACTGCGACGATTTTGAGTTTCTGTAGGTGGCGCTCTTTTCTTTGTATGTTCAGCCATGGTGGCTATCACTGCTCATGCTACTACCTAGTTCTTCCTCTATTTATTCCAAACAAACCAGAAACGTAAAACACATCAGTTCCTGTAACATACGCTAGGGGACACCAGCTATTTGGTAGATAAAACAGAAGTTGTTGTTTTTATTCTATATTATCAAATCAAGTACAAGTACAACGTAATGACAGCTCTTTTAGGCTGGGCAAACTAACTAAGCTCACTCCCTTTCTTTAGTTTTAATTTTTTATAAAGCAAAGTACTAGTTACACTTAGCTCAATATAGCCTACTCTCGCTGGACTGTTCGATAAAACTTTGAAAACATTGAATAAAACCTTAGAAAAGTCAAGAGACTTTTTAAAGATTCTTAATAAACTTTGTGTATTACCTCTGTAAAATCGGGCTTCTTCACAAACTTTATTATTTATTATTATTTCATTAAGGCTTATAAATGGAACTCAAGTACCGTATATTCTTTTTTATATAACTATGAGCCCATGGTTCTCATGTTCAGAAAATAAATTTAAAAATGAGCACTGAAATATAGTTGTTTCTGTGATATGCAGTATGCTTTTTATCGAAGGAAGTGATTACATATGACCAGGGGCGGAGCTAGACTCTCGCATTCTCGAGGGGCCCTTCTGATAAAGTAATTTTAAAATTCACAACTGTAAAATAGCTGATATATCCTATCCTATCCATAAACACAAATTGTCACTTATAGAGCCAAGCAAGCCAATGTCTAAGAAAACATACAGTGAAGCCAGAGCCACTTTGTCAGACAAGCTTTTTCTGAAGAACAAAAAAAGAAAACAGGTTGCCAGTCGCTTTCAAATGTTTCAGCACCGAGGCAGTTCAGCACCACAGACACCACCACACAGACAGCTGTCTATCGGCGGTGGTGCTGAACGCCGACAGGAGAGAGTGAGGAACAGCCACATCTACAATGCCCTTAACACAAGTAAATTGTGCGTAACCAAAATGTAACATAGGCTATTTGTGATGTGGCTGTTCCTCACTTTACCTCTTTTTTCTCCGACATCTTCTTCTTGATGATTCTGCCGCCAAAAAA
Source organism: Centroberyx gerrardi (assembly GCF_048128805.1). Taxonomy (NCBI): domain Eukaryota; kingdom Metazoa; phylum Chordata; class Actinopteri; order Beryciformes; family Berycidae; genus Centroberyx; species Centroberyx gerrardi. Next base: position 2,919,355 of record NC_136003.1, on the reverse strand, counting down.
GGGGTCAGAGACGCATTTTTTTTTCCTACCCCATTTTCTGGAAGACCCGCCCCTACTCTGCCTCTGATTGGTTAGGTTTAGGCAAAGGAGTGAGATGCTATCCCCGCCTCCAAAGTCTCAAAAGTCAACTTGACGAGCGAGCGAGTGTTGAGCAGTTGCGAGCGCTCGCAGGACCGCATTTGTGCACGCGGAGCAGAAATGCTCCCTCGCGAGGATGGTTTTCCGCTCGCGGATACTGTTCTGTGCGTTCGTATCACGTGCGCGCGCCTGGTTTTTATGTGCGCTGGTTGTGAGACTAATTAAACGCCATAAAATAGCTTAATTCAAATGCTTGATGAATCCAACACTTATCATAAAAACAGTCAACTTATATCTTTCTTCTCTTATTTAGAACACAAGCTTTGAACAAGTGTTGTGTGTGTCTACTGTTCTCCGTCATGTCATGAGTTGTTTACCTTCCTGCCGGTTTCTGCCCGCTCTGCATGTGCGCATTTCGAGGTCTTAATTGATATACTTGAGTTTGATACTTTAAGCTGTTACAAGTGAACTTGAAACTAGCACTAAGCTAGTTCTCACTTGTTTATGGATAATTGCATTATTGTCTTGAATAATCACATCACCAACTTTATCAGCAATGACCAACACACACACACAACTCTCATATTAATGCGTCTGGGATCAAAGTTCACAGGCAGCTGACGAAATCTGGTTACTGAGTAACTCTGTCTAAACACACACACTCCGGATGTCTGTACGCTGGATGGCTCACCAACAGAACCAGCAGCAACCAGAGTCAGAGTCACTCTAGAAACAGGATTGGGGGAGGGGTGGGGGGTTGAGGAGAAGTGAAGAGGGTCAGGCATCCTTTTGCTTAGTTGGTTTAGGATCATGCCATTCATACCATGTACACATTAAATTACACTACGTCATTTAGCAGATGCTTTTGTCCAAAGCAACTTACAATAAGTGCATTTTGTCAACAGTAGTCAAACCAACTGTTTATCACAGTCTTCATCAACTAAGCCTTTAACAGGAATAAGTAACATTTGTAGAGTTTTTGTATGAGTTTTTTTTATTTATTTATTCTTTATATATTAAGAGTAGAGGGGGAAGAATGATAGGTTAATTCAAGCGGGGTCCAGGTGTAATCTGAAGAGATGAAGAGACCTGAAAGATGGGTAGTGATTGAGCCGTTCTGACAGAAGGGGGGAGCTCGTTCCACCATTGTGGTGCCAGGAATGGGATGAGAAGAGGTGGAGGAGCGAGCTGGAGTTTGGAACCCGACCAGTGATTGTAGACCCACAATGCCCTGGGTTTTAATCTATCTCTACTGTGAACTGTGTAATGAAAAGCTGATATCCCCCCAAAAATAATCTATTAAAAAAAGAGGGTCAGTGACACCACCAGCAGGTTAATGATTAAAGAAATTCTGCTGATCACACCTCTCTCACAGATCTCTCTCTCTCTCTCTCTTTCTCCCTCTGTGTCTCTCTCTCTCTCTCTCTCTCTCTCAGAATCACAGACAGCGAGCCAGAGTTAAACCAGGCAGTTTGGTGTTTTGGTGATTGGGTGTTTTGGCTGTCAGTGATGTCAGGGCGCCGTGTTTGTGTGGGTGACTTTGAGGAGGAAGCCAGGAGAGTTCTTCCTAAAGCTGTTTATGACTACTACCGCTCAGGAGCTGACCAGCAACACACACTGGCCAGCAACACCGCTGCCTTCAACAGGTACAACACACACAAACTCACACATGACTATATGAGTAGGCCTGGTTTGCATGCCAACCCTGGACACAAATAGTGAAGTACTATAGTCAGTGTTGCCGTCACTTTGAATCATATCCAAAAGACATACATTAGTATTGGTATTAGATAATAATCCTAGCTCAGTGAAATCCAAAAGATTCTCAAAAAATACTATTTGCTTTGATTAAACAGAAAGATTTCCTCTAAAATTGGTAGACAGCTTCAGGAGACTGAGATACACAAACCTACTATAAACCGCCCAATCGCATGAACTGTTTGGCCACTATTAACAAATTAACTTCCAAAAGTCACGTCTAACTATGTAATTGGCCAGAACTCCATGGCAGTTTGTTCAATTATTGTGAAACTTGTTAGATATGTTAATCTAAATGGTTTAATCCATATGCAAGTTTCACTAAAAATAGCCAAAAGGCCTACCATGACTAAATCATGAATATCCAAGTAAAAGAAAACAGCCAGTGCTATCAGAATAATGTATATCATAATACATTTTGCGCTAAATCACATAGGGCAGAAAAAAGTTAGCTCTGTTGCCCAGTCCCTCCAGGATTTCACGATTGTGCGATTGCAATAATTAACGCAAATTCAACCAATCCCTGCAAAATCTGTGAGAGCTTGCAATTTTGTCCAATCACCGCAGTATTCCCGCATAAAATGGTCCAGTCAAACTACACATCACCAAACTCACTTCCTTGCTCCTCGGTCTGAGTATGCAGACACTGACAGCCACTTCTCTACCGTGAAGCACATAAGAATAGCTGAAATGTCTGGAAATCACTGTGACAGAGGCTGCTGCATCAAAGTCCATAGCAAGCGCTGAAAGGATTGAATTTATCAGGTTCTCGGTAGTGTCATGAAAATCAGAGACATACAGGCAAGTGTATGTGTGTGTGTCTGTACGACAGACTGTGAGTGAGCAAGAGAGAGAGGGAAAGAAAATAGTCCAGTGGTAAGAAGTTTGGTAAGATTGTAAGAGGGAGAGAGATGCAAGCAAGTGTGTGTGTGTGTGTGTGTGAGAGAGAGAGAGAGAGAGAGAGAGTGAGAGAGAGAGAGAGAGAGAGAGAGATAGAGAGAGAAAATCACATTTAAAAAAAAAAAAATCACATTTGTTTCGCAATTTTCACCCATTCCTGCAATTTTATCGCAGAAAAAGCACACAACATATAACAAATTGCGTTGCAATTTTTGAGAAAAGCCGCTGCAAAATCAAACATTTTAGGCCGCAATAATCAGAAAAAAACAAAACAAGGAGGGCACTATCATGGGTGATTTACAGTCGCATCATCATTTACAGTCGCATCATATTTATTTTATCAGCATGTAAACCATCATGGGACATCACTGTAAAACTCTGGGATACATTAGGCCTTGAAATGAAGAATTAATTTACAAAAACCTTATTGAGCAATTAAATGGGTAACACTTTATTTTGACTCTACATGTCAGTTGACTGTCAACAAATTTGTCTCAATGGACAAGTGAAATGTATTCAACCACTACTAAGCCGATAAATTATATATCTGTCTAATGCTAATACAATATTATTTAAAGTCTTACATTAAAGCTGACAGTCTGCACTCTGAACTTGGCGTCATTGCATCATTCCGTGATCAGAAAAATTAGAGTGAAGCCAAAACAGTGTGTCGCTGTCCAAATATATAGTGAGCTTCCTCTATGTGTTGAGTACACGGTCTTATCTTGCATTGTTTCTCCACTACTGTATCTGCATATTTTGTGTATGCAGTTTTGTCACTTATTGACATGTAAATTGTGATGCAGTGGTAAATAAAGCAGTGGGTAAACTATGTCCTCCATTATAACAAAAATCATATATACTTTCAGAAGGAATTATGTTTTTCTTTCCTAAAGAACGATATATAGATATATAATTTAATCAGTTTGATACTGCTTACAATGATGTATACTATGAATTTATGTCTTAAATATTTATGTCAGGCCTAAAAATGTGATTGAACTCTATTCTGAAAATAAAATAGGTAAACTGAGTTTCATTGTATTCCTGCTTGTATCACAGCACTAACAAATCAAATTATTCATTACAATCAGGTCCCCTATTATTCAGTTTTCATGATTTTGTTTTCAAACATACTCAGTCTCAGGATAAGAATAATGTTCTTCTTGATGTTTTTCAAATAAATGGAGTTTAGTTAAAAGTTGAATTGAATTGGTGAAATTGAATGAATTTGAAGGCTAAGTCCTCATAATACTGGACCCTGATTAGCCGACAACAGTAACTTCTTTTTTTCAAATGAAGTAAACCTGCTGAGTGGAAACTTTCCTGTTCAAATGCTGCAAACTGGCCTGCTTGGAAGGATTTCAGTCATTCTTTAGTCATTCTTGAGTCATTCTCAAACTACTCAAACAAAATAAATTTGTAACATTTATGATCCTATATCCTAACATATATGATCCTATATTTTATATCCTATATGTATAGAGGAAAATTTGAATTCCTATGACATAGACCTTTAAAGGAAAAATCCACCCAAAAACACTGTAACACTGTTAAAAAAAACAGCTATTGGTGACATACCTTGAATTTCGAGTCATCATTTTGTTTTTGGGCATGTGGTTTTCTTGTTTTCTGGCCAAATGTAGATGACATGATGTTACATTGAGACATTTTCTGCTACAATAGAGTTTGATAGCAGAAAATGTTTCACCTATCTAAAACATCAACAAGTAAACGTCGGTTGCACTGAAGTTCAACAGTCATATAGGGAGAAATCTATCACAGAAGAGGCAAAGATTCCAATTTCTCCACCAACAGTAGGCTCAATAGGCCAGAATGCAATGTAGCCACAGACATGTTTTGTTTTGAGTAAGGGCGCGATCACAATGTTCACTAAGTAGTTGGCTACCTAGTTATATTTCTATGCCCATTTGATTGAAAGCGACATGTTCTCTGGGGGTATTCAAAAATGGACAGTAAGTCACAACACTTCAGCACAAAATAACTCCTGGAATGTATTTAACATCACAAATTGATGATGTATAACAGTGGATTAGCGTAAGAGGATTTGAGGGTGGATTTTTCCTTTAAGAAAGATGTTTCTGTAATCAATATTGCTTATTTCTCCCTGTTTGCAATTGATATGACTGTAAATCACACCTGCATGTGTGTGTGTGTGTTTGTGTGTAGGTGGTATCTTCTCCCTCGGGTGCTGAGGGATGTGTCGAAAGTGGACCTATCTGTCCCTCTGCTGGGCCAGACGCTAAGCATGCCACTCTGTGTTGGAGCGACAGCCATGCAAAGGATGGCTCACCCTGAAGGAGAAACAGCTACCGCCAGAGGTAGACAAACAGGCGGAGTGAGACAGCTACCATCAGAGGTAGACAGACAGACAGACAGACAGACAGACAGACAGACAGACACAGAGACAGACAGCTACCACCACATGGCATTGATACACGTCCTGGGTGATTGGAGTGCAAAAACACATAAAACCCAGGTGTGAATGCTACTGTGCCAATGTTACACCCTCAACAAAGTATTAAGCTCACTTATAATGAATAGGTCCAACAAACAATATGCAAAACCTAAATTAATGGTGGCAGTTCAACAAGTATCTAATGAAAATATCACAGGCTCTTAGACACATCAGCACAATGAAATGCTGGTCCTGCTAGACAGCCAACTGTCAATGAATCTTTATCTTTCAGTACAAGATCTACACATTTTGTTGATGCTACTGTATAAATCTGTATAAATTATGTGTGCAAATGTCAAAAATATAAAAACAAGAATACACAATTAATATTTCCCAACATTTTATTCTTTACATTTCAGCAGAATGTCTCAGCAGACAGAAGAAGTTGAAGAAACCATGATTCACATTCACACTTTTCCTTTAGCTCTCTCTCCGTGTTAAAAGACATCAGCTCATTCAGACATCATTGTTTAATTTTGTTTAACTTTTACATGATTTATTGTTATGTCTCTCCTTGATTCTTTTAATACTGATTCATTGTTGTAAAGTGTACTGAGACACCCTGGTGTGATATTGCACTTTAAATAAACTTTGACTTGACTTTACTTGACAAGAGCATCATCTTAAGTTTGAATGTGTTCCTACCCAGCATGCCAAGCAGCGGGGACAGGGATGATGCTGAGCTCCTGGGCCACCTCAACAATAGAGGAAGTGATGTCAGCGATGACTTCTTCACAGGGCGATGCAGGTATCCTATGGCTGCAGCTTTATATCTATAAAGATAGAGAGCTCACGCTGTCATTGGTCCACCGGGCTGAGGAGGCGGGTTATAAGGCTATCTTTGTTACCGTGGATACGCCATACCTGGGGAGGAGGTGGGATGACGTGCGCAACTGCTTTAAACTTCCCTCACACCTGAGGTAGGAACCAAAATAACACTGACAACAGAAGAAAACACAAACACATCCTAAATCCTAATGCCAACACTTACCTCTGTGTGTGTGTGTGTGTGTGTGTGTGTGTGTGCGCGCGTGCGTGTGTGTGTGCGCGTGTATGTGTGTCCAGTATGTCTAACTTCTCAACAGCCTCACTGGCTTTCTCTGAGGGCAACTATGGCAGTGATAGTGGATTGGCAGTTTATGTTGCCAAGGCGATAGACCCCACCCTCTGCTGGGACGATATCACCTGGTTGAAGAAACACACACACCTACCAGTGATTGTCAAAGGAATACTGACCGGTACACACACACACACACACACACACGGACACATACATACACACACAGACGTATTGGATGCCTGACCTTAAGGGCTTCCAGGAGGCAGTCAAGTGCTCCTTGACTCAATTTTAGGTTTATGTGATTATAGTTAGAAATTATTATTATTTCTATTATCTTATTTGAAAGATGTGTCATTCTAATTGTTAATTTGTGAATGACTTCATAGGGGGTCCCAAATAACTTGTTCATACTAAATACTTGTTCATTACTTATTCAGAACATTACTTGTAGCAGATATTGGGCTAATACCAGGGGTATCAAATTAGATTTTTATTATTATTTTCGAAATAATAATATATGATACTATAAGCCACACATAGCAAATTGATTTTCTGTGTTGAATCTTTAAAATGGTGACAAAATTTTATATGTTACTAATCTCTGTTTCATGAGCCCAAACTAATGGCATGAGTCTATATATTTATGTAAAGTTCAGTACTGGGTATTGTTTGGTTATCATGTACTTGCAATAATAATAATGATAATAATAAGCTTAGTACATGGAATCAGTATCAGCAGTTTTATCAGTGCATCTCTAGTTATCAGCATTTTAGATTTCAGTTAAGAAGAATTAAGAATTCTAAGAATTCTTAAGAATTAAGAATTCTCTGTGCATGGAAACACACCCACTGAAAACTTTACGAATATTATAATAATAATTATATTATATAATTATATTATGTAATAATATAAGCCTAATAATATAAACATTTCATAATTTTAGAGCCAGTGTAGAATTCATCAACACATCCTGGTTTTACCAACCTGACCTTTTCTGATTCAAGATTGAACCTGTTCAGAAGCACTCAACTCTGGTTAATCTCTGTGTGTGTGTGTGTGTGTGTGTGCGTGTGTGTGTGCATGCATGTGTGGTCAGGTGAGGATGCCATCCAGGCTGTGAACTATGGTGTCGATGGTATCCTGGTGTCCAATCACGGTGCTCGACAGCTGGACGGGGTTCCTGCCACGGTGTGTGTGTGTGTCAGTTGTTTGATAGGCCCTTTTCACACCGTCATGGTAACAGCTTCCATGTTGAGAAACTGGTGCATCTCAACTTCCTGTGGCAACTTTCTTTTTTGCGACAACAAAAACAATAAAATTGTATTGGATACTAGCACTAGATACATAACATTATGTAAATGAGGTGATGACTGAAGCTAAAACTCACCTTCATAATCAAAGAGGTAAGTTTAGGTGAAGAACTTGTAGCCTTTCTCTAGTTTAGATTCAGGAGTCAATGAAAACAGGTCAGCAAGTCTTTGTACTTCACCAATGTTAATGTTGGGCAGGTTGTGGAGTGATTAGTGAAGGTCATAGCTGGCAACAGGAAGTTGTAATGCACAAGTTTCTCAACGCGGAAGCTGTTACCATGACGATGTGAAAAGGGCTTATAGTAAGTCTTATCAATCCAAACCGCCAAGTCCAACCAGTGGAATCTGTAGCTGTCTGAAATCCATTGAAATACTGAGGTAATTCATACTATGTTTGAAACACAAGCATAGATATTCTAAAACACTGTAGTCTGATTTTCGTGAAAAGCTTCCGAGTGAATGTATGGATATGGATTTTCTAACAATTGTACTAGGCCTACTAACTGGAGTTCGACCAATATATCAATTTGACGACATATTGGGCCGATATTGTCCTTTTATTAGATACAAGATATCAGCCAGTGTCATCCACCTCTGAAAACCTGACATGAAATTTGATTTTAACACTAAACACAATGGGCCTCATTTATCAAGCGATTTCGAAACGGATTTGTTCGTAAATCCTTCAAATCCATATTTACACATGAAAATCAAGATTTATCAAAGTTTTCGGATGTCTGAATTGTTCGTACATCTGAGCGAAATTTGAGTCAAATTTACACCTGACTCAGAGCAAGTGTAAAACGTGTGTAAACTCCACAGTCTTTTACATTTAATTGATCAGTAACATACCCCTACTTTTTTCTCAAATTATTACATAGCATTAAAGGCATAAAGAAAGCAATATTTTAAAGAAACGAACTTAATTTGTTGTCGATGATCAATGTCCTTTTATTCTGTAGTTAGACTACTTAAATGGCTAAAATGCTGCAAAATCCCAGATAATCTGGACTCAGAGGAAAGTGGGGGGAGACATTTTCTTACCAGTCAACCCACAATCCAAAGAGGTCTTCCTCCTTGAGCCCGTGCGCTGGTGAATAGTTTCAGTGCTGGGCATGATGTCACTGTCCCCATCTGTGGGACAATGCCAGGCTCCAGGCTCCAGGCTCCAGGCTCCAGGCTCCAGGCTCAAGAACTGGTACTACTCTTCAATTTGTGGCGACAAACTTGTTGACTGTCCACACATCGGCCGAGTTTCCCTGGTCACTCAGTTCTACAGGAAATTAATTACCTCTTTTTATAGATGCACTGGAGCCTCAGTATTTACAATGCAATTTATCTGTCACAATAAAAATGGGCCTAATGTGTGTGTGTGTGTGTGTGTGTGTGTGTGTGCACGTGTGCATGTAGCTGGATGTGTTGGAGGAGGTGGTGAGTGCAGTGCAGGGTCGCTGTGAGGTCTATATGGATGGAGGAGTGAGACAAGGGACAGACGTCCTGAAGGCTTTAGCTCTGGGAGCCAAGGCTGTCTTCATAGGACGGCCAGTACTGTGGGGCTTGGCCTGTCAGGTGAGATACTGGACTAATACGCTGAAAGCTGGAAGTGCGGCCGCAGCAGAGAAGAGTGTTTCATCCCTCTTAATCGATACACTGTTCGCCCTATTTGTCTTCTCCGCAAGTGATGAATGGAAATTTAAAGTGGTTATTGGTGACATTTTCATATAAATAAATGCCAGTTTTGCTACTTCCTTAGTGAGGAGGTGTGTCTAGGTATGATGCTGTCTTTTAGACGCTGTCATTGGTCCATCAGGAAAAACCTCAGCATGCCTCTTTTAGTCATTCAGAATGAAATTGAGAAACACACAATTTACTCTATTTTGAAGTGTGGTTTACTTATAATGTCAAAAACGATTTTGACAAAATGTTTGAAAAGCCTAACCTTTTAATACTTGCGTGGCACTCACAGCCTAATACATGACACCTTTATTTGTGTGGACACAGTAATGTTATCATGACTTGTCAATTCAATTCAATTCAAATGAGCTTTATTGGTATAAATACTTCAGTATCTGTTGCCAAAGCAAAACAGTGACAAGCAATAAAAGTAACAATAATAACAATAAAAATGATTGAACAATAGAGAATTGCAATTATTCAGTCACACAAAGCAAAATATAAAGTATTAGTAGTTAGGTCAGTTGTCTCTCCTGTCTCAGGTTTTCACAGGATTTTATATAAATGGCAGCTAGAGTGGCACACTCACTTTTTTCTCCAATGATATACTGGAGTTTTTTGTCAGGGGGGGAGTTTTTCAAAATTACATACATTTTGGAATTTGGAGAAATATGTCTCTCTAACATTTTAATATCTAGCGCAGTTCAGAAGGAAGTGCAGCTCTGTCTCCACCTCTGTCTGTGAGCAGAGTGAACACAGCTGCTCCTCTCTGGGTTGTAATTATTAGAGGGTATTGGTATAATTCTGCCCTGCATCCAGAGTTTGGGGCATTTCTGTGCACACCAAGTATTGATTTGCAGAACTCTGCATGCAGGGTCTCAACTGGATGTTTCTCTCAAATTTCAAAGTCTCGTTTTGTTTTTGGTCCCCATATTTCACTGCCATATAATGCTATGGGTTCAATTATTGATTTGAAAATTTTGAGCCAGGTCCGAATTGGTATGTCGAATTGGATTTTTCTTTTTATGGCATAGAATGCCCTTCTTGCTTTCTCTTTCAGTGCATTCACAGCCTTATTGAGGTTTCCTGTATAACTTAAGATAATGCCTAAGTAATTATAATATCCCCTCCAAGTATGAAGTTATTTTCCTGAGAACTGGATCTTTTTTGGAAAATCATTACTTTTGTTTTGTTCAAATTGACTTGTCTATCAAGTTGACGTTAAGACATGGTGAAAATGTCTCAAGACAGACTGATTCATACAATTGCTGGCCTTTATTATAGGAATAGGGTTGTTGAACAAGAGTAGATTGTCACAGATGCGGACCATCAGTATACATATTATACACATATCATATACATATTCGATACAGTGTTATTGAGCTGAATGGGAGACGTGAGTGCATCTCTAATTAGATCAGCAACAAACATTATCCCTGCACAAAGTCATCTATAGAGTTTAACTAACTCACTGTCATTCAGTGTTTGGAGAACATTTCTCCTGCCTCTGGTTCTTTCAGCCATTTTCTCCTTTGCTTAAGAAACTCCTCAGCCTCCTAAACGTCGTCCTCTCTTCTCAACAGTTTTTCACCTTAGGAGCTCTCTTAAGGCCTAAGATGCTTCTTGAATAGCTTTTATCTTTACTAGGATTTCGTCTTACTTTTAAGGGGAAATTCTTCGAAACGGTCATAATTCTAAAAAATTTCTTGAGGGCATAAACAAAAGGATGACAGCGGATTGTCTGTAGCATATGCAAGAACTATCTACTAACTAAACTGCTTTCACCATACCCTCTGTAAACCATACACTGAATGACTAGCATAGCAATTTAGGTACACCAAACTAACCACTAGGGGGAGCCAAACACAATGCAATATACTGTAGCACAATTATACAAACGTGTGTGTGTTTGTGTCCAGGGGGACAAGGGAGTCTCTGAGGTTCTGGAGCTTCTGAGAGAAGAGCTGCGACTGGCTATGGCCCTGGCAGGTAACACACACACACACACACACACACACACACAAACAAACTCAGGCACATACCAAAGTGCGCACAATAAACTGATCAATTATTTCCATACTTTGGATCTACTATAGGTACTGAACCACCTATCAGCCATATTTTCTGCTAGACCACTGACTGTGTGCACGTGTTTGTGTTTGAATGTGTGTGTGTATGTGTGTGTGTGTGTGTGTGTGTGTGTAGGTTGTCGTTCTATATCAGAAATCAGCAGGTCCCTGGTCAGGAAAGTGGAGTTCACCTCCAGAATGTGACAGAAGAATCTACTGCTGTCCAGTGGAGTTTACTAACCTCAGTTTGTCTCCAGAAATCACAAATAAACTCTGGGCTGAGTGTTGGACTGATTTATTTGTGGGGGAAATGGTAGCCTGTAGGTTAGTCAATAACAATACACACTATCTGTATTAAAATTACTAGCTAACCAAATCTCCTTGGGAAAACTCCTTTGGCTAGAGTAACTTATTAGGGGTCCAAGCCCATTGTTCTATTGTCCTATTGTTTTTGTTAGGATTATTCTTTTTCTGCCTGAAAATGACCTGAACCTCGGAGACCACATTTTGGCTGATAACTGAACCGTAAGACCTAGAAAAAAATTCCACTGTGATTTTGAATTTTATGCAAAACCTATTTTCCGCTTTTACCAAAGCAAAGTGGGCCAATCTCACACAGCATATATGGACTTCTTAGATTACAGCTATTACCTACAGTTTTTTTTTCCAAATCGCGCAAACAGGAATTGAGGCGTAATTCCTAAACGCTGGATGCTAAAGCAACCAAACTTCAGATACATATTTGGGATGGAACCCAAAGTGTGACAGATCACATTTGGTCATGCATCATAGCCCCACCAGGCCAACCTTGCAATAGCAACTATTTTTTCAAATTTCTCCTAGAAAGTTGACTTGATCTCCACCACATTTTACACACAACATGATTGAGCTGCCTACATCATGTCTCTTTCACAGATTTTTGATACTCATACTCATGCATGAGGAAGCAGTGTGCAAGAGTAAGCGATAAGTGTTCCTCTTTTGTTCCTTGTACTTTTGGTGTTATGAAAGGGTCCACATTGGGACCTATTATTTAGTATATATATTAATGATCTTCCTCTAGTATGCTCAGATGTTAATATCCACATGTATGCTGACGTTACGGTCATTTACACCAATGCAAAGACCAAAGAACAAGCTGCAGCCAAACTGACAACTGCCACTCTGAACTCTTAATGTGAGTAAAACTGTCTGTATGTACTTTACCACAAGGAGCAATAACTCAATTGATCCAGACATCCTGTTTAATGGAGAGGTCATCACTTCTGTGAAGCATTTTAAATATTTAGGCATTTGAATTGATTCAAACTTGTCTTTTAAAAAGCAAGTTAAAAGGGTCATTAGCAATGTTAAAGTTAATCTAAATAATTTTAAATGCATTAGACATCAGCTGTCCTTGTCAGCTTGCAAGCTTTTTGTTCATTCTATGATTTTTCCTCATTTGTCATATTGCATCACAACCTAGTCTCAGGCAGGTGTGACTACACTTAAGCCAGAGTACTCGCTATACAAACAAATCCTTAAAGTGTTAGATTAAAAAACCTAGGGATTACCATCACTGTAACATTCTGAGGAAATTATTTATTTAAACTTTTTTTAAACTTTGATCATTTTTTATTTCCTGGTCATAGGAAGTCATAAATGGGGCGCCCCTGAAAGGCAATATGTAAAAAAAGAATGCGGTCAGTGTACAAGATAAACCAACATTGACTTTAATTGATACTATATTTGTCTTGAGGGAAGCTTTGCTGTAGTTCAACTTCTTCCAATGTGAAGAAACTGGTAGCTTGGAAAAACTAGACTTTCCCAACACTGTTAACACCATTTAATATCAATATGAATACATGCATATGACTTTGTGTTGATCTACAGTGATGTTTGTACTATATTTGTCTCATCAATGGACAGCTGGGTACTAGCAATTCTAATCTTTGGGACTGGAAGTGGATATTAGAATGATAATCAGCAATAGGAATGAAGACAGTGTTTAAACCACTTTAGGCTTTATTTCATGAATAAATACATAAATAAATACATAAATAAATACATGTAAATTATATGAATGTCCTGGAATACTCATTTTAGATTAAGTTGCCACTTGCTAGCCACTGGTTTCAGAACAGGTCTTCTATTCACCCCATAATACTTTTGGTTAGCCCTCTGGTTGGGGAGATCTGATGGAGGATGAAAGACAAACTCTGTCATACATGCCAGGCTTCCTCCACTTTACTTCCACTGTACCACTGATATTGAGGTCTAGCTCTACAGACAGTGCACGCTCCTCAGGAGTGCAGTACATAATAATCTCATTTACAAAAGTAAACAGGCTTACAAATATTAACGCTATATGTTAGTTCAGCCACACACTAAACATAATCTGTTTCCCTTATGCACTAGGATGCAAATTTCACAATGGGAAGAGGAAATTACAGACAGGGTTTGACAATGAGCTTGCTCAGCACTTCCCTAAGAAATAGGGAGCGTGGGAAGGGAGAAATTCCTAATTTGCAACGTCTTCACAAACATACAGATGACAGGTCTTGCTTAGCTACTTTGGTTTTTTCCTTCTTGTCTAAGGTCTTGCCTCCCATTGGAGAAGAGTAGTAAGGTGGGTGGGTCGATGAGGTGGATGGAGGTGTGGGATTAGCTAGCCCCTGGACTCCAGAGATCTGGATGTGGAGAGAGAGAGAGAGAGAATTATGCAGCATATTGAATGTGTTTTTATACAGGTACCCAGTTTCCGAAATTAACTTTTTTGCTAACTAAAAACAAATAGCTGCCAAGAATCATTTTTACAGGCCAAAATAATTATTTTTTGTTATCATTTTTTCATGGAAATATGTCACCATACCCATTTTCAATGATACCTATATCAGGTGCTGTGTGAAACATTCAATGAAGAGAAATAAGTTAATACTTTTTGCCTGTTTTCAGACTTTGTCCATGCTGATCCCTGTACACTCTCTATAACCATGAGCGAAGACCTGAAACTGTATAGGATATATGAAGTAAATACTCGTGTCCTTGTGGATAACATTCCTCCCAAGTTATCTTGAAGACAACAAACTTTCCAAGAACGTGAGCACAGAGGATGCGTCAGTAGAGTTTGCGATGGACTGTGTGCTTGACATTGCATGTGCGATCAATTCAGACACACAGCTGTTCATTTCCCAGCTGATTCAACCGGATCTGTACTACAGACTGTAGCACTGTCTGGATGTGATGCGCTGTTTCGCATGATTAATTGATTCACAATTAATCTTGGAGGACACAAGACCGTGCTAGAACGCGTATTGACAAAAACCGTATATAAACGAGGCATTCAAAAGTTACCAGCCAGTGTGGTGGGCGACCCTTATTCAATTATCCACCAAAGACAAATTTTACCAGCATTTGGTGCTTGGTGGGTGTTAATTTTGGACCCTGCATGTACCTATCCATGTATGAACAGTGGGGTTAGGGTTCAGATTAACGAGGAGTCTCACGAGTAGCTGGTGTGCTGCTGGCGTCTCCTGGCGCTCCTCATCTTCTCAAAGCGAGCCTCCATCTCCTCTAGGACCTTGGGGGTATACCGGACCACCAGTTTGACCGAGCTCTGGGCGGCTTTTAGTAGCTCCACGGCCTTCTCATGGTGCTCCCCCTCCACGCTCTGCATGGATGCCAACACAGCACACATCATCACAGCGACCATTTGTAAAATTCCCTGATTTGTCCCCAGAGAATTGGTCAAATTCCCTAACTTTCCCTGTCTGGAATACACTTCCAAGATATTCCAGAAATTCTATGATCAGTGGGAATCCTGATATATGTAGGATAACCAAGAAAAGATACACCTCTGAGAAAAATAGGAAAATGCAGCTACACTTCAACCCCACATTGCTTTTGATTCGGTTTAGAGGTAAAAACTTTCTCTTACCAAATGAAAGTGTGATTGAAAACTCTCTTGGATTGTTGAGGTCCTTGGGACTACAAGACAAACTTGAACCATGAGAATTCGCCACACAAATAACCTCTTTTGTGGTGTATTTTTCTTATTAACATGGATAATTGGTCAGGTCGAGATATTTCCAGCACAGCTATGTGGATGAATCCTATCTGGCTTAATCACAATGGTAAGTGGACTCAGTCCCTTAAAATCAAACCACAAGGGCTTCTTTCTAGAACCGCCATTTTCCACCGACGTTCAGCAGTCATACAGGGAGAAATCCATTGTAGAAGAGGCACAGATACCAATTTCTCCACCGACAGTAGCTTCCATAGACCAGAATGCAATATAGCCACAAGGCATGTTCTTGGAGTAAGAGCCAGAAGTCTCTCTTTTTCTCGACTGGAAACTCTCACTCTCTTGCCGTTACTATCTCTATCGCTATCATTATTGTTCTTTCCACCTACACGTAGAACCCGCAAATGCAGTTAATGCCATCTTGACAATTCAAGCATGTTTAATATTATCTTAAATCTTTAGTCTTGGCTCAAAAGGTGTGTGATGGTCAACGACGCGATTTATAATGTTAGACTGTCGTCAACAGCCAATAGGTGCGTTGTCTTTGGCTCTACAGATAGACAGAGTAGTAAACATGGCGATGCCGGAAGGGAAGCGCAAGTCCTGGTTCCGTTGGACCGTCGAATTAGAGGAGAAACTGGTAGAGCTGTGGAGAGAACGAGAGTTTATCACTCTCTTTATTTCTCTCTCTGCGTGTTGTGTATGTGTGGTTTGTTGTATGTATGTATGTATGTATGTATAGATGGTGGAGGAGGGGGATGTTGTAGCTTCATTCACACTCAACTGATGATATCTAACAGTGTAGGAGTATCTGAGGGTGGCTTTATCCTTTAAAGTGGTAATTTGTATGTTCCTGTTTTTTTTTTTTTATTTTGTTTCCATCTTTGTTGCTTAGCAGTCATTGCTGTGGTGTTTTTTTTTTAAATTTTGTCTACATCTTTGGCGCCTAGCAGTCATTGCTGTGGTGTTTTTGCACTGCACTTCCCAGAGATCACCTGTCAATCAAACGATACGTGTGGGCGGTACTGTGATGTCTTTTTCCTTGGCTCTTCTGTTAATGAAGTTTGAGTTTCTATAGGTGGCGCTCTTTTCTTTGCCTGTTCAGGCATGGTGGTCATGCTAACTAAGAAAAGGCAAGGAATCCGCACACTACTTGGATCAAAAGAAGGAGGCCGAAAAAGTATTTTCAAGGCATTTATTGAGCCATGCTCTGCTCACCAAAATGTGCTTCTTCTATTTATTCCAAACAAGCTAGAAACGTAAAACCTATCACTTCCTGTTCACCAGAGGATTTTTTTCAAGAAAAGACCTACCCCACACCAGGGCCATATTTATAAAACTCAGTGGTAACAGCATTGCATAGCGCAGAGTCTGGGGCGTGGTAATTTAAGGTGATTCATGAAGTTACTGTGGTGTGCCTACCGCAGCAAAAAACACTTTACCATGGTGTTATTGTCCGCGGTGGCCCAGGTGAAAGCCAATGAAAATCATTATGTAAACAAAGTGTTGCATCTACCCACTACCGCGTCGTTAACCCTGCCGGTGAGTTTTATGAATATGAGCCATAGACTGTAAAAAAAGATGGACATAGTGGGTGTGACGTCACCCATAGGTTTCTGAAGGGCCGTTTTGAAGCCTAAAGATTTGGTTGTACGATGGCCGCCATGTTGACATCTTTTGGAGCTGGCGCAGCCAGAGCAAGCCGAAGGTCAGCTCTGTGCTATTGGCCCGTTATCAGAGACCTGTCGATCACTGGACAGGCAACCTGTCAATCACTAGGAAAACAACCCCGTTTTATGTCCGTTATATCCCATTAATGACACAATTATTTTGAAAATCGCCATAAGGAAGAAACACAGAAGAAGTGAAATTAGCTACTGAGACCATAACTTCTTGTAAAAAAATGTATTGACTTTATATTTTGAGAAGTTGGGTTGTGGTCCCATTGACTTGCATGGAGTTGGGCCTGATTTGGAGTCTTTTTGGAGCCAGCCCCTAGCGGACGTTAGAGGAATTGCCGCATGCCGACACTTCCTTATTGGCTTCAAAATTCACCTGTGGTTTTCGACGCTTGATATGAGCCAAAGTGTTATGAATGCACAAGCTTTCATGAACTGGCTATAGGTTTAATCACTACTATGTTATACAATTGGTGATAGAGAGCCACCAAAAGAACATTAATTTATATGAAAATGTCACAGATTACTTTTTAATGCATTAACATTAAAATGTATTATTATTATTTAATGTAATTTTTTTAATTTAATGTAATTTTTAATGTTACTTTATGTTTTTTAACCCATGTATTGTTTAATCAACCTATTTTATGTAAAGCACTTTGAGTTGCGTTCTATGTATGAATGGTGCTATATAAATAAACTTAAACTTAAAAAGTTGACATTTCACCAAACATGTCTATATGAGTGTGCAGCAACTTCTCATGGTTGAAGCTTTTTGTGGACAATCTCATTGGTTTCACTGTAACACACACACACAAACAAATACACACACACTCTTTCCCCGCAGCCAGCCAGAGCTTCCTACCACTCCATTGACAGACAGCAGTTGGTCTCCTCTCTTTAGTCCCCCCTGGCGATCGGCCACCCCCCCGGGGATAACCCTGGATATGTAGATGGGGGAGTTCTGCTCCTTTCCCCCCATGATGTTGAAGCCCAGCCCCTCCTCTGTCTTGGGCAGCTCCACTACCCGTGGGTGGGCATGGCCCTCGCTGGCTGCGAAGGCTGCCACCGTGGCCTGGCCAGGGAGGAAACCATATGTCCAGTCATGTAGAGGTAAATAAAAGGAGAATTGACTACTGCCACGTTCACGTCATGTTGGGTTCACCATAGATATGACCTGCTGACTGGGATTCACGGCGACTTCCTAGTGGTAATTACAAGTAGGACGTGGGGCGCCCCGGTGGCTCAACCGGTAGAACGCATACCATTACGGCTAGGGGTGAAACAGTTACCGAAAAAAACCTGTGCTGTATGGTTAGCCACCGCAGGTCATTCAGTCCTGTCCCCACACTCCACATGGGTCCAATCTCCATGGAGAGTATCTGTCCAATCAGTTATCAGAATTACATATCAATCTATGATGACATCACAGTTGGGTACCGTCACTAACACATGCAGTTTGGAGCAAATTGTGGAACGTTAAGTCCAATAAAGCAGAAGTGCCAAAAAGATAATCTTAAAAAATAAGAAAGAAAGAAATTTTAAATTACAAGTATGACATTTTTTGTAGGCTCTGATATCTCCCACTTGGCGTCACAAACAAGGCAGTAAATCCACTGATGTCAGCAGTCCAAGGTAATAAAAATCAATAATGTCTGCTGCAGTTCATTTATGGTTGATTTTAAATTCATGATTTTTGATTGCGGGTGCTCCAACAAGTTAACCTGGTGAAATCTTCCAAGTTGTAGCAATGAGATGTCATTCCATTCTTTTGCTTATTCCGATATGGCGTGAACGTGGCATATGTCCTCAAGTCTGTGGTCATCAAAGGCAAACAATCACCAATATGAACAAAAATCAATTATACTTTCAGAAAAGGATTCATTTATGCTTCTTTCCCTTTAAGACCCTATCTTCTTGAAACTTAGTGTGGACCGTTGCTTTGAGGCAGCCCGCCCCACCAGCATCAGCTACCGCTCCTCTTGAACAACCAATAATAAATACACGTATAATATTTATTAATTACAGTAGAATCCCCTTTATCTGAACCTCAGAGTTCTGAACCCATCAAGCGAACAAAGAAGTCATTCAGTTTCCCTGTATCATTTAAATATAACTTAGTGTGTAATCCCAATTAGCGTACATCTGCAATTTATTTAATGGATAATCAGACCCAGGGGAAGGAACCAAAATTATTTTGCTGTTGGTTTGTTCCAAACATAACCGTATTTTTTTGGTTTTCGGTTCAAATATTACAACCTATAAACCTATAAAGTTCTGAAACGAGTGGCATACAAGCACAGACCTATGGCACAAAGAGGAGGCAGCAGCAAAAAAACTATAGCCTAGTGATGGGGATCATTTTAACAACAAAATAGGATATTGATGAATATTATAATGAAAAGAAACGTATCGTGCTCAGCAGTTGCACATCAACAAGCTAGCTAGTTGACGTCAACATGTTAAAAAAGGGTGCAGATGATGAGTCTAGACAGTGAAAAATTACTGATATAAATTCTGAATTTCATATCACAAAGATTAATACAAGCCTTAGAAGGTGGTAGGCTCTATTCCACAAATAAAGAGTTATTATCCTATAATAATATAAGACTTATCCTATATATAGTTATACTTTAGCTCAAAGTCATATGCATGGATTTGGCTTGGGCCTAATAACTCCAAAATGATTATTCTTGAACGATGCTGGAGTGTTCTTTAGTTATTTGTTTAGATGTGTAATACCTTTGCAGTTGCCTGTGCTCGCACCTCTGGTCCTCCTACGATGTCTAGAGTGTCGTAGAGCTGCTCGTATACCTGAGGGACGACATGGCAGATATGTACCAAATATATACAGATATATGTCAAACCAGAGGTGAAAAAAATCACTGGGGAGGTTGGGCATGCTGACACTTACAACAGCTGACAATCTTACACTTGCAACCACGGGTTCCGCGGGTAAAACCGTGGGGCCCAAAGTGAGTGGAAAAATGCCATTTCAGTCAAGAGCAGAGTTTGGATCAACTCTTGTTAATTTCAGAGGTTTTGAATGAAAATACATATTTGTACAAGAACTCATTTCAAGTAATTTGTCTAGCCCTGAAAACCAGTTGATTCCAAGCCCTGGTGAATTGGATGCAAGCAGGCAATGTGGGTGTTAACAGTGTTATCTGCTGCTGGGTGACCTACCTACACACACAGGGTTTACTGGTTGGAACCACTGGAAACAGTTCATACATTGTTATACCAGCATAAAAACATATTGCCTCCCCTCATGACACAAGAATAGCATAAAAAATAGCATAAACTTACTCTGACACACATCTCATTCAAATGATGCTTACAGAGAATGCTCAAAATAAAAAGAACTCCAACAGAAATACTTTCCTCACTACAACTGGCTCCACAATGGGGTAAAAGTAGCATGTATATATCCTATGCCATGAAACTTTACTTATTTGTGGATAGCAAAACAGCTTTATCCTTTATTGATTGTATTATTCACATTTCTGGATTGTTCTGGATTTATTGAAGAATGAGACTGACCTCGCTCCATGCATTCAGCTCAGAACTTAATGCATTAATTGCATGCAAAAATAGGGAAGGTTAAATGACTGCACACAATAAATAGGATTTATTTCACATTACCATCCATTTTCATTCATGATTCCTATTTGGTAGGAGCCTGGTCTCAGATTACTGTATTGTACTGTACTTTACTGTATTACTGTATTGTGTTGTATTGTCTCTGATTATTATCATGTCATTCCTACCTCTCTGATGGCGGCGCAGAATTTACTCTGTAGGACTCTCTGCAAGGCCTGCAGTTTGGGAGGCGGCAGTTCACCGCTACGCTGCAGCCGGTCCAGCAGCTCGATCACCCTGCACACATCTGACAGAGACAAGATGGCCTTTGACAAGTTCCACTCTTGTTTGTGGCATTGGCTTCACCTCTCATGCTTCCATTAATGAGAACCGGTTGTTACTGAGGACAGGTAATGGGGAAACCCCAGTATCAATGTGAAACTTTATCAGTTGTAAGCTTCTGTCTTCCTCTACCTACTCTGTTTATTTTAACTTGTCTATTTAGTCAAGTTATATCTACAAATATGTATATTACATTGTATTATATTACCTTATTATCTTACTACTATATGTACGATGATAGTCCAACATTATGTCTGTTCCATATAATTAAATTATATCAAAACCCATATAAGGGGTTTCAGTCTATCATCTATTGATTATCCGTACATATTATAATCAACTGTCATTATAAGGTTTTAATATTGTAAAAAAAATTATTTCCATTAATATTACTGTGTCAGGCTAATAGTTGTTGCAGTGATGGACTCATTTGTAGCCCTAAAGCTGATGCACTGCAAACTAGTTAAGCTATAGGCTGGTTGTAATGCAATCAGAAGATGATCCTATAAATTAAAAATATAAGCAACAACTGCAGCCTCACACCACAAAAAATGTGATCAAAATAAATTGTTGGATTGGGCTCCAAACAGTTTTTTGCAGATACAGAATGAAGAAAGCATGTCTACACATGTACTGATGTCTAGATTTACAGTATTTTGTCATGACTTTTGTTATCTTTAAAATAAGGGCACAGTTATTGCTTTGTGCTTGTTGTGGTCCAAATACTCCCATTGTATTCAATTAACGCTGTCAGTATAGACAAATACAAAGGGTGGACAAAATTAGGGAAACATAACATGGAGTTAACTTTGAAGTAATCACAATTACGAAGGCTACATAGTCAAGTCATGTTAAGTTAAATGCCAATTAGCACTATGTATCAGCTTTAAAAGAAGTCTGGCAATCACCACTTTTATATGTGAGTTTTCAAAGGAACATGATGCAACTAACAGAGCTCCAAAGAGGTCAAAGCGTCATAGAACATTGGTCATAAAACTGTAAAATTATTTCATGTGGCAAATGGAACATTCTGGAAAATCATGACAACATATGTCAAACACAGACAAACTGCATCGGCAAAGAGGAACAGTGGTGGCAAGTGGAAGTTCATCACTGAACCTTTATGGGAAGCAGATTTCCTCCTCCTCCATCCCTCAAAGAACTGGAGGCTTTCTTTCTTGAACAAAGGTCCAACATCCCACTACACATAGTTTAGGATGATAGCAGGACAGAGGCCTGAAGCTGTTCTGAAAACCATCTGTGACCCTTGATATTGATTGTTAGGTGTTTCTGTTATTTTTTCCACTCCCTGTAGATGCCTGGTCTATTAGCTTAACAGTGGTCTTCGAAGAAATGAAAATGATCCTGCCTTCCTTTAACATAAAAACACTGATCAGTTAATTTGATTCATGAAATGGCACCTAGTAGTAAAACTCTGATTTGGGGCCTGGAGGCCTTCAGTACAGTCAATGTGGTTAATGTGGACATGAGAGACTACTGTTACTGAAGACACTGGTACTCAGGGAGGAGGGGGACATTATTAAATTTGTCACCAGACTAGCTTACTGGTTTAAGGATTCAGCCTAGGTGAGGAGCTTGGTTGATAGCAGGTGAGTGATAGCCAAAACGTTCAGAATCAGAAGCTCATCTTTCCGTGTTTCAGGGGAGGAGTAAATTGGCTGTGGCGCCGCCCACAGAATTACAATTCATTCTATTTCTATTCCATTCTATTTCTGTGGTGCCACCCCTCGTCTGTAAAACAGCAGTGAGGGATTAAACACCCTTTAAATCCCCAATGCGATTTCAACTCCATTCAAAAACCTTTATTTTTATGTTGACTTGCTTATCGGCAAGGGTACAAACTAGAACATGACCTAAGACCGTTTACTAATGGTTAGGAGACATTAAATTCGGTATACAAATACGCCAAACAGTATTAACTGAATTTCAACTTTTAGAATTGGTTCGCCTGTTATACGGTCTTCAAAACACACCGGAAGGCGGCATTGAGCAGTGAACCAATTCTAAAAGTGGAAATTTAATTGAAATAAGAGTAGCTTGATGGATTACATATATATGCCCAATTTAACATAAGAACGTAGTGATTCATAAAAAATCTTAGATGTTGTTTTGCGAGGTACACATCTTTGTCTTAAATAACGGCAATATAAAATTTGCAGGTTTTGAATGGATTCCAGCTTGACGTTCTTTCCATACGAGAACGAAACGTATCGAGGATACGGAAACCGTTAGCACCCTGGGCCAAAACCTTAGAAAACTGGTAATGTTACAGCTTGACCAGCAAGCTTCATGACAGCCCGCATCAGGCACTACAGCGGTTTATCATACAAAGGGGAATATTGTACACATCAAGTGTGCTGTCTTAACCATCACTAATCCGCTAGGAAGAGCGTTGCATGTGAAATCCTTCTCTAAAGCAATTAACTACATACTGCAAACACTCGTTTGCAGTATTGTTACTGTAAAAATGGTGCAAATTGCTGATAATTTAGCTTATCTTTATAGCTGTGAAGTTACCTCTTTCTAGGCAGAGCGGCTCTGTCATGGCCGCCATGTCCGCTTCCTTTGCAGGGTGGTAATAGGAGGACATCATGCTGAGCTCCAGATATGAGGCTTTTCTTAAGTAAACACGGCAGACCAAGACTAACAGAAAAACAAAATCACGGCAATATCTAGTTCAGGTTATGATGGCAAAGTCAGTAGGCTGAAAATGAGCTGAGAAATTGCTGGAGGAAGCAGATCTGCTGGAGAGCAGAGTAGAGCAGCCTGACGCAGCAGCCCGTCACTCCAATAACGACTCCAGTATGTACTTACACCATACATGTATGGAGGGACAATCCCTTCAATATCTCAGTTAAAATATTCGTAACTAGGCTGACTTAAGTCATATCCATAATCACGATGCCAGTTTGTGCAGAGCTAAAATATGTGGGGCCAAACACCAGTCATAAATAAAAGAAATTTATTCCAACACAACCAAGATGCTGAACAGAACAATGCTCGATTTAGTTTAACAGTGAAAAATTGGTAATCAGCCCACTCCTGGTCATGCAATAGATTTCATTGCAGAAATTGTTACCTATTTGGGTCCAATTAAGCAAACAAAAATCTAAGTGAGCGATGTCTAGGTTTGGAAAAGAAAAAAAATAAACAGAAAAAACACACAAATCTCCAAAATGAAGTAAAACAAATATAGCTAGTGCCTCACAAGGTTATGCACTTGTACAAAAAATAGTCATTGATGCCTAACAGTTTCTGCTTACTCCTCCCCCACCAAAAAAAAACACCAAAAAAAGTTGCAGTTGAAACTCTTAAATTCACCAGGAACCTTTGGTGGCATGGATTAGTTGGGCAAAATAGGAAATCATTGCTCCCTCATGAGTCAACTATATGTGAAACGATAGCTAGTGGAATATTGTAACACATTCTCATCAGATTCGAATTGAAAGCTAGTGAAGGATGGATGTAGAGCTATGGTACTGAGGAAGCCCTGAAATTACTTACGGTTCCTATACCTAAACTGCCCTGTGGCAGTCAGAGTAAGGGGGCAAGGGGATGAGTACAGTATCATACACTTTATGTATGAAAGTGGGAGTCTGTTGAATAAAAATGGAGGCGGCCATCTCAGTACTCGTCTCCCTGTGCCTCCATCTTGTAGCCGTTCTCGTTGGAGCCGTATCCTTCTCCAGATTGCACAGACTCCTGGTCCATCATCATCCCATCTTGGCTGTACTCCTCCATGGGCGGTGCTGTGTCTCCCTCATCCCCGTTGCCCATGTCATCCTGGGGGCCCATGTCGTCTCGTAGGGAGGCGTGGCGCTCCTCCCTGCGGTCCGCTCCTCTCTCTCTGTCTCCTCGCTCTCTTTTATGCTCCCTGTCTCTCTCCCTGTCTCCCCTGCGCCTGTCTCTGTCCCTGTCCCTGTGGCTGCGCCTGCGCTCCCTGTCTTTCTCTCTGTCCCTGTCTCTCTCTCTGCTGCGCTCCTCCAGGCCCTCGGCAGCCTCCTCTCCCTCATGCTCCTCGGGCATCCGGTCTCCTCCTTCCATGGGGCCATCTCCCTGGCCAGCCTCCTCCCCATCCAGCCCCTTGCCTCTCTCCCTGTCTCTCTTGCGTTCTCGGCTCCTGCTCCGTCTCTTCCTGTCTCTGTCTCGACTCCTCTCCCTGCTCCTGCTGTCGCCTCCTGCCCCGCCCCCACGCTCCCTCTCTCGTTCTCGGCGCCGGCTGCCCCCGCTGCCGTCCTCCCCTCCCGGCGCCACCACCAGACCCGACCTGTCTCTCTCCCTGTCTCTCTCTCGAGAACGGGAACGCCGACGGCGTTCACGGGATCGGGACCTCCGGCGTTCTCTGTCCTTATCCCGGTCACGCTCCCGGCTGCGCTCCCGCCGGTCTCCGCGTTCCCGGTCACTACAGGTAGAAAGGACAATGAAAAGACTGTAAAAACACAGAGCAGCACAGCATTTCACACCAATCAACATGCCTTTACTGATACTAGCAGTGATATCTGGTTTGACCAAATCACTGCGCTTACATTACCATCCCAGGACTGAAATAGCTGCATGAATCAAAGCACTGGAACATTCAAAGAAGTTACTAACCCTCCCAGAGCGCGGTCATCGTAGCGAGATGCGTCATCTCGGCCAGAGTGCTTGATGTTAACATCAGCTCCACCTCTCCTGGTGCCACCCAGTCCACCACCTATTTGGAAAAAAAAACAATAGCTTGGTTGGAATGAAAACCTGCACACACAGAGCTCACTATGGCACATGGTTAGAGACCACCGATGTACAAGTTTAATATGAATTGATGGCTGACCTAGCCTGCGGGGATGCCATCCTTTGACAGTGCGTCCTCGTTCTACGTCAACCAACACCCTCCTGCCGTCAATCTTCTTCCCATCAGCATGCTTGTAGGCGGCTGGAGAGGAGGAATAGGGAGAGGGAAGACAGAGGTGGTGAGCTAGGAGTATGGCTACATCACTGTGGCCAAGGAAACAAAGAGTGCATGATTATACTGACCAGGAGCAGGCGAGGCCGAGAGGGCTGCTCTCTGGGTAAAAGCCGAAGGATATTGGGAGTTGACCTCCTTCCACCACACCCCAGGAGTGGTCGATACATTATGGTTTTACCTGCATCTCTCAGATACCCAGCTCTCACCTAGGTTTCCGTTATTTTGATGTCGATACAACAGTTATATTGTGAAGTGCAATTTAACTATTGTATGCGATAGAGTACAATGCCACTCTAATATGCCTTACAAATGCATGTAAAGTTAAACATGAAATAAAATCCCCTTGGACATTTTGGTCACAAGTGCTAAATCTTTCATACAAGTTTGACAGTGACAACGTAGAGCAATTATTGACTCGAACACTGAGGTAGCAGCATTGCGTTGGGGCATCAGGAACTGTAATATCTTACTTTAAGAAGGCTTTGTGCTCAGTTGTTTAAGAGTTTCCTGAAGACTTGTGAAAACAGCAACTAAAGCTTCAGGTTCCTGTGGAAAATCAACAGGGAACCCTCAGATCAGATTACATATCCAATTCACTCCCGTCAATTATTTTACAACCACTAGATTGCTTACTGCATGTTACACTGAGATGTAGAATCATGCTAAGTTTTGACCACACAGTTTTGAGTGATACAGTCTTTAATCAAAACAATAGTTTCATTACATTTACAATGTATTTGCTAAACCTAAACCAACCTGCTGTGTTAGTTAACGTTGTGGTTTTGTATAAGTCAAACTGTTGCTAATGTGTAACAGTATGTATTCACCACGTGAGATTATCAGAACATCCAGTTTGCTTACAGGTAACTTCAGTGTCCATGCAACCAAGCAAATTTCCATTATTGCAGTAAAGCACACCACATGACCTACAATCCTGAATACATTGCCAGTGATGGGTTGTTGAATAATTGTAAATCTGCAGTAGTTTTATTTATTTTTTTTAACAATTAATGAGTTTGTCCTGTATTAATTTTCACAAACCTGAGAAAAATAGTACCTGTGCAGTCACAACAGCATTTCACTGTGGCCGTGCAAATAAAATTCTTTGAAGAAAGAACCCGGAGGCTGACAAATTCCCTTACTTACCACAGCATTTTATACAAGACGTACATTGCATAAGTGACATATATTATGAATGATCTATTGATGGTTGTCTCCACCCAAATAATTTTTGACCTAGATGCCAAACTCTTTGTTCAGCCAAGAAAAGTGTGACTGAGAAGCATCTGATATTGTGAAAATTTGCGTGTATTGCCACAGTATGTGGTTTTCAAAAGCAATTCATGCCAGCCCAAGTTTCAATCATATTGAAGTGCACTGTGGTCTTTGTGTCCTCATGGCTTAGCTTTAATCTGTTGAAAATTCTTCACTGTCAACTATCTTACCACCATCTGGATGCATGTGCAACATGCTGGAAGGAACCAACAGCAAAAAGCTTCCATTTGCCAATCAACACGGGAGTTGACAGCCTTTGGCATATTTACAACATCCGCTATATTCTGACTTTGTCCAACTCTTAAGTACACCCCATTACCCCACACAACAGTCTTGGAATCCATCTTTTATGATGGAAGAACTTGACGAGATCCAGACGACCCATCCTGGCTGCTACACTGGTCTGATGTGGCGATGATCCCTGAGGGCAGGGCCTTTACGTCCAAGAAGAGGGACTTACCCAAGACCCCTTACTCATAGTATACAGTCTGAGGGTCTTACCAAAACCCCTCACACATGGGCCTTATGAAAGCCCCTGACCCAATCTGAGGGCCTTACCAAAATCCCTCATTACCAGAAAGCACATAGTGTCACAACAAACAGGGGGCCTTACCGCAACCCCTCCATTTCCTAGGTTCACCAAGTATGACAACATCCCATTCTAAAGTAGGGCCTTACCAAACCCCCCGCCAGTCCTGCCGAAATTGACCATCTGAAAAATTAACTCTAACCTAAATAGGAACTGCTTTCCTTACAGGAGTTGCCTTACCACAACCCCCGACCAACTCGCACATGAGGCCAGAACATACCGAGCTTTTTTTTTTTTTTTTTTTTTTATAAACTTGAAAGCACAAAAACTAGGATTTCAAAGAATTCAATCTAATAATGTTCCACATGCTGAAATAAGTGTATGCAAGTAACCTGATTTCTCAAACTGATAGGGCTTCCCATGTCTAAACCTATGTACTGACGTGTCATAAGCTGTGAGTGGGATCCATTTTATGAAAACCTTTGTCGAACTATTCTGTTATCTATACGAGTCTGTAATGTTATCTTGCCAAATATCTACTTTAAGTTATGCAGTGGATGCAACAGTGTATGAGTAGCCTATGTAGTAGTATTATCAAGCGAGTCCCCTCATCAGCCAATTATATTAAAGCCAGCTCAAAAGCTCATTAGCTCAATCTAACCTGTCAACATCTTATTTGAGATTCTAGCATTATATAGATGAAATCAAGTTATGAATTTTGTCAAGCTACACAACATCTAGAGCCTGCCAGTAGCCCAAAGTCACACAGAAGCAATAAGCAGTTTGGCCAATGGAGCAGGCTTTAGCACCCTAACAAATGCCTTAGCCCAACTTTCACTGTGAAGACTCGTCAAAATAGTTTACTTCCTTACGACTCTGTAGATATAGATTCCATTTCGATCAAAGTGGTGAACCTTTGGAAAAGCTCTGTAATGGAGCTTTTGGGCGTTCTGTTACTTCCTCACTGTCACACTCACTGACAATGTGCTCTCCATAAATCTAAGAAAGAAAAAAAAAACTACATTGCTTGTGCTAAGCAACAGCCTTCATTAACCCGAGGTGGCTTTAACATAAAGGGCAGATTCATTGGGCACCTGTCAATACACTAATGGCCTGGGGTGCGTTCAATGGTCAAAGCCCAAGCTCCAAGTTCTATCAATTGCAGTAAAAGCTCTTTATGGCTTGCAAAGGAAAAGTGCTTTTGCCATTGAACGTAGCTCCTCTTCCCTAAGTAGGAGATGGAGGGTGGAAAGAAATCTTACCCATCATACAAACCCATTATACCAACCATATACTGAGCTGTGGTAGTAGGGTGTAGATGTATCATAACCATCATCATCTGCAAGCCAGCTCTGGCCAATAGCCATCACAGATTGGCGGCTGCAGTGGCAATGAGAACAACACACAGTTAATACACTGCAGAGTCCCACATTCCCCCTCCAAGTCAGTCCCTTGCTGTGACAATAATAACAGCGATACAACAACTCTGGTCCTGAAGAGTCCAGCTATTCCGGTTGGATAGTACTCATATCCCAGAATGGTGTCACAGTGGTGTTACAGACTAGATTCTCTCACCAGTGTGTAAACTAAAACTAAGCTCACCATGACCAGGGTTGAGGACCACTGATAAGAACTTTGAGAAAGAGGCTGAATATCAAATCACACAGATAACAGGTTTCCATACTATCCTTACACATTCTAGTAAAAACCCCATTCAATGCTTGGTGACCAATCTGACCTTGTGCTTACCATTACAGTCCAACCAGGAGAACTGCTCTTCCACAGAGCTACAACACCTACCAGTTAAAAAGAAATCTGCCCTATGACAGGCAAAGATGTTCAGGTTTACAGAGGAAAATTCTGAGACATTTCTACCTTTGTCCTCCCACCTCCCCATGATGGCCCACTGAGTGATGTGGAACTTCTCCACAACCACACTATTAGTCGACTGATGATGCGCACCAAACACAGACACACACACACATACAACCACTAGACTTGTGTCTGTTTTCTTGTGTCCGACATGCAAATTGTGGATGATACTGGCGGCATATTTTGTATTGCCCATAAATTGCCCCCTCAATAGTAGTCACCTTCATTAGGTATATGCAAGTAGGTATTTTAGAAAGCTGCCACCCAAGTATTATTATCAGAAGCTCTATGATACAGGAAAGAGGGCTTCAACTTGAGGCCGCGCTAATAACTTGTCTCAATAAAACAAGGGTGAGTCTTCAGATGAAGAAACTGCTAAGCAGTGCAGCCAATATATTTCACATACATAAATAATATAGTATGCCCGTCCGATGACTAAAAATATGTGGTGGTTCATGGGTTTGGGTCAGTGGTCTCTGTTGGTACTCACAGTGCATGTCTCGCTCATGCTCATATTCAATGAAGGCATAGCCCCGCGGCTTCCCAGTCCTCTTGTTGTACACTATGTAGATCTGGAATAAAGAGACATGGTGAGGCTGGGTGCTTATGGGAATTTATCTTTGTAAACAATGCAGCTGCACACGAGACAAGCAACAGCATCAAAACACGTACCCGTTTGATGGGGCCATACACCTCAAACTCACGGCGAAGCTTGGACTCTGTAGTATCATAGTTCTAAAGCAATGATAAAATAACATTATTATACATAGATGGCCATAACACAAGACACCATCACATTTCCCTCCACCAAAAGCCTGGGGAAGGACACTTGAAAGTTAAATATTAATATGCTTACCACTCGCGCAACAAACAATGTCTTGAAAGCATCCCCTTGCGCATTGGGGTCATTATGGGGATCCCCTAAAGTGATGCAGACAGGAAAACAAGATTATTTAAGACCAAGCCCTCCACCTACATTTATAAGGGCTTGCATATTTCACCTTGTAAACTTACACAGCTTGAGTTCTGTCTCCACCACTGCTTGCCTCCTCTCAATCTTCTCTCGCCTCTGCAACACAAACAGATGTGCAGGAATTAGTGAAACCGCAACACATACTCATTTCCTGGTAGAGGGTACACGTGACTGGGACATGTGTGGATGGCCCCACAGTCTGCAACTTCCCTTTTGTAATACACTTAAAAGACTAATCTCAATTCACCTTACCTTTCTCTCCAACCGCTCCTCACGGGTTTCTGCCCTTGTTGGTGGAGGTGCATCTCTTGGGTCCTGTTCAGAAAAGGCAATTATCAACAAGGGGGGCAATATAGCTTTGAAACAAACATTATTCATTATGTAGAGGATAGTGTGTTCACCTCAAAGTGCCTAATGAACGGTGCAATGCCACAGTAAGGTTGGTTGTGATGTTTTTCGTGGGGCAGCTTCTCTAGCTGGGGCAGAAAAGGTATGGGATCCCGCGGTGCAAAGAGAGCCAACAGATTCGGGGGTAAAAACTGCGTCATCTTTCACCTAAAGAAACAATAGGACAGAAATATTTCTTGTTGGCTTACATAGCTTGTAACTGAAACATTGTGGCACACTACCAAGAGGAGTATTCCGCTAAAACTGCTGCCCAAACAATGAATGTTAGTGCTTGGTTAATTTGTTTCGACCTCCCTCCTAGCATTTAACGTTAGCTGCTTTGTACTTTAACACATATTTCTTCACCCAGCGGAACAACACACTTTACCGGACGTCGTTAACGCTAGGAAGCGTTTAAATCATGTGCTACAAATTTTACACTCCAACTAACAGGTTGTAACATTAAAGGTTAGTTTAAAGTTTTTCATCATATAACATTAGCGCGAGTCCGTCACGTTTGTTGTCAAGCTAACTATGCTAACACTGGGCCTCGAGTGGCAAATTAGTTCTGACCTTAAATCCACTGTCTTCACAACTCGTAAGAGCCTGGAGTAGACGACGACGAAAACACGTATAATCTCTCCTCTTGTGCTAGTCCAATTTACAGTAGCTATAGTGAATAAATAACCAATAAGAAACGGACGGCCAGGGCCACTGAGACGGTGTGGTGGTGATGCATGCAACCCGCTTGTGTTCTCCTACATTAAAATGGCGGGATGCCGTAAATCGATGATGAGCAGCTCCGCTTCCGCTTCTTCTTGTGTTGTAAAGGTGGTTGGTAACCAACGTTAAGGCGCATTACCGCCACCTACTGAACTGCCGTGTGGGATCACGGCCTCGTGGACTATTGAGGCGCGTTCCCGATAAGTCTGCCAGGGCCCAGGGCCTCGTTTCCCAATAACGATGGTTCTTAGAGGTAAAGTAAAGAGTGTTTTTAAGTGTGATCCTGCAAAGGTTCATTTATTTGTTAACTTGGTTTCATAATAACGGATTAATCAAACTATGTGATATTGTGCAAATAGGCCTACTAAACAGAAATTCACACACAACAGAAGCAATTTTCTATGCTTAGAATCGCCACAGAGACATTATTTAAATTGCCTGTAGAAAGCTTACAGCCAACTGTTAACTAATTTAATGCAATATATTAAATGAGCGAGAGGCATACATGTTATTGTATGCTTTTGTCTTTTCTATATACTGAGCAGAAATTAATAACTATAGCCTCAGATTTAGGAATGAGGATTCATATCATAGCCTTTGCCTTTGTCAGTTTTAATGACTTTCACACGGCTATTTCACCACACCCAATTTTATACAGAGATCATTAGTGGGGAAAAATATAGGCCTAATAAAGAAATAAAATAAGCTGAAAATAAATTAGATAACAGTAAATAATATAAAAACAGCCTAATAAACCTTAAATTCTCAAGTTACAAAGTTGCTATGAGTCCTGCAGGTGAGACGGCGTGTTTTTCCCACAGCGCAGCCGAGGGCATCATGCGGCAAATTCAGGTCAGGCAGTCAGTCAGTCAGTCCGTCCGTCAGGTAACGCTTAGTGAGATGTCACTTCCTGAGATGGCCTCTAGAGGGCGTCTTTGACTAAGAGATGGCCCCGAGTCTCTTGACAGAGGAAACAAATCTAGGGGATCATTGGGCCGGAACACACCGGTACGCCGTTCCGGGAGTGAATTTGACGACGTAACACGCGTTTCGGCTCTGAAAAAATAAATACAGAGCAGTACCGGTGGTTGTACCTGTTTTAGGAGCTTAAACTACTGGCTCGGTTCATTTTATGACCAAAGTTTTCTGGCTGGGCGGTGTTTGGACCTTTGTTTGGATCACGGTGCTTAAAGTCGAGATGAAACGGCATTTCGAGAGTATCTAACTTCCGTATCGTGACGTATTTCCGAGTGAAACAGGAAAGACAGGCGGGACATAACGTTGGGAGGAATTTGATTTGAACGTTGAAAAGTGGGTGTGTCATAACACCCGAAGACACACCGAAGTACCATGCTGTTGCTAGCTAGCTAACTAATGAATCTTAGCCTCTTAGCTCTGTGCGCTAAAAGTTGAAGATTGATTGATGGGTGGATGTCATGATATTATTGGTTGAAATTAGTTACGGGCATGCTTACGTAAGCACATGGCATATTTTGTTTTACAGGAAGAAAACATGATTGAATTTTGATATAAGAATACAATGAAATTGATTTTTTTTTTTTTTTTTGGCATATATTGTTAAATAGGTGCACAGTATGACCGGGGATGTGATCTAAAAGGGTTAAAAAGGCATTTTTCATTTCATCTCGTCTTTAAAGGCAGAAAACTCCACTCAACCGGGATGCCGGCAAACGCACAATCAAATGACAAGCACAGACAGTTTAATCGTGGAGCTGACAGGTTGCATTGTGAAAATGTTGAGAAAGAAGAAACTATACATTCTTTTCTATTTTCAACCCAATGTGAGTGATAAAACAATGTGTTCAAGTGAATTTACCTTGTTTCTATGAAGTAAAACCGTTATGAGTGAAGCTAGGCTACGAGGGCCAGATTAACCAACCACAGGGCCCCTGGGCACACATGTCCTATTGGGCCCCCCTCCTCTCGGTACACACCCACACACCATAACTCAAGATACTAGCCTGTTCACAATACAAGCATAAACCTTTTACAGGTTCAA
The DNA here is from genome assembly GCF_048128805.1 of Centroberyx gerrardi. Taxonomy (NCBI): domain Eukaryota; kingdom Metazoa; phylum Chordata; class Actinopteri; order Beryciformes; family Berycidae; genus Centroberyx; species Centroberyx gerrardi. Next base: position 2,885,675 of record NC_136003.1, on the reverse strand, counting down.
AGTACATCTGAAACTCAGTTTTAGCTGTTACAAACTGCCATTCCTTCTATCTAGAGCTCGCTCATTCAATTTGAGAGTGATAACATTTCTCCAACCCCAAGGCAAGCCTTAGTTTGGAGCTGCAATCCAAATGTAAAAGGGAAGCCCCACCATAGGGGCTTCCCTTTTACATTTGGATTGCAGGTTGTGGCTTTAAGGAAGCGAGGTGACAGGTGGCGGGAATGAAGGACCAAAAAAGTTGTTAAATGTTGAAATTAATTGAAAAGGTTTGATTATGTCTAGACCCCCCTGCCCCACCAGTATATAATAAGTGCCCTGTATCATAGTTGGATGATATTCACTAAATGCATTGCTCATAAACATACAGTCAATAGGTGGCAGTTTAATAATTGTGGTTGGGGCTCCATTTCAAAAGAAATAGTGTTTAGGGCCCCCAATGTCAATAGAGGCTGTGACTTGGGCCCCATAATCATTCTAAACTGTGGCCTACAGTTAGGGGCCGGAGGCAGGTAAGTGTGTGTCAGGGTCCCACCTGTCTGCACATTTCAATTGAAATTAGTGAAATGTTGTTAAATGCATTGAACACGAACGCGGGACTCAGGATCTTTTGGGGCCCCTGGTGGTCTGGGGGCTGCTTGTAGGCTACTGTATTTCTGCCTCTCCCACCATGTTGACATTCCAAAACAGCCCAATGGACAGAAATCTATCCGTCAATAATTCTGTCTGTTTTCCGACGGATCAGTGTGGCAGCAGCTAGTGGAATTCAATACACCCGGCATGAGCCTGTACAGGATCTGTACTTGTTTTCCTTCTCAAGACGCACTTAGCATTAGGACCGGTCAGAGGCAGGCGTTAGGCTATCTATGATCACTTTTAAGAGCGTCTTAAGTTACGCCTCAGAAACTAAAGAGGTTTCGTAAGATGGATTCTACGATCATCTTAGCCAAGATGCTTTTGGGAAACGACAACCGGCAAGTGCGTGAGGGCTCTCTGGCGGACTTTTTGAGCCCTTTAGGTAGACTTTCAGCAAGTCCGCAATTGTGCAGACTTTGCTTGAGGGAATTACCCACAGTTCATAGCGTTTGTGACGTTAATATTGATGTGTGTGTGAAATATCAGCGATCCAATCAAGCGGCCAAAACCATGGGTGAATTTTGAAGCCAATAAGGAAGTGGCTGAAAGCTGCAATTCCTCTAACGGCGCTGGCTCCAAAAAGACTCCAAATCCCGCCTAACTCCATGCAAGTCAATGGGACCACAACCCAACTTCTTTGGCCGTGCACCTAAGGAGGATTTTTTGATCGAGTTGTGCTCACACTTGGCGGAGTTTACCACAACCCAACTTCTCACTCAAAATAGTAGCTAATTTCACTTCTTCTAATATGTGTCCATATGGTGATTTTCAAAATAATTGCATCATTAACGGGATATAACAGTTATAAAACAGGGTTGTTTTCCAAGTGATTGACAGGTGGCCTGTCCAGTGATCGACAGGTTGCTGATTACGGACCAATAGGCGGCGCTGCTGTCAACCCCCGGCTTCATTCTGGCTGCTTTGACTCTGTCAACAAAATGTCAACATGGCGGCGCTCGTAAACCCCAACTTTTGGCTTCAAAACGGCCCTTCAGAAAACCTATGGGTGACGTCACACTCACTACGTCCATTTTTTTTTTACAGTCTATGCATCCAATACAAAAAAAATAAACAATTAATATGAACTTACAGAGAAAAAGGCATAAAAGGTTCAAATTACACGCAAGCTAAAGGCGGCAAAGATGGCCGCTTGATCTAAGCACTCCTGAGCTCCGTTTATCCTGAGTTAATTTATCAAAATTACCTCTGCTCTATAGCTGCCCTACCTTTACAAACACCTATCTTGTTAACTTTTCTGTCAACTTTTTGAACGAGCAAAGTCATAAGATGTGTAGAGAAAAAGGCAGACGGGCCAACAAACAGGTGATTGGAGAAGGAAATTCTGCTTATGAACGTCTAGTTCATAACGTCATAACGTCTAGTTCTGCTTATGAACGTCTAGTTCATAAGCAGACTGAACTGACTGAAATTCTCACCAAACTAAATATCTCAGCGCCCCGTCATCCATGGTCATTTGGACGACATAGACTCATGTCTGGATCATTTAACATCACAAGTTTCGATAATCGAAAGAGGTTTATCTGAAACGGATAAGGCGTTATCTGAGCATCAAAAAACACCTTAATCGTAATCCTATCAGTGCAGATGACTTCCTACATGGTTTTGAATCCATCCCTTATTCTACTGGGATTTTTGTGAAATCCCAGTATGTTGCCTGGTCATTTATCATCCCCCTAAACCAAATAATAGTTTTTTGACTGAGTTTTCTGAGCTTTTATCTTATGCTGTTCTGAAGCATGATAGGATTATAATTGTTGCCGATTTTAATATCCAAGTTGTTGACCCCTCTGTCTCCTTTGCCACAGAATTCTTAAATATTGCCAATTAGTTCAATCTGATCCAGCATGTTTCTGGTTCTACTCATAACTGTGGTCACACCCTTGACCTGGTGTTTACCCTTGGCTTGCAGCTGAACTCCCTCTCCATGGGAGAGCTCTCTCAATTTTGTATCCGATCACAAATGTATTCTATTTGACTCTGTGTTCCAGTCACTGCCGTTTTAATGATATACGTTCATCTGCCCTAGATGCTATTGCTCCTTTCACTATATTATCTGTTAATTCTTCACCCTGGATAAATGACAACATCCGCCGCCTAAAAAAACTTTGTAGAAAGGCCGAGCGCAGATGGAAAAAGTCTAAGCTTAACGTACACTATTTAGCAAGATCTATTGACTAAACTTAATGAAAAAATTAAGGATGCCAGAGCTGCTTATTTTGCCGAATTAGTCACTGCCAACAAGTATAATCCCGCATTTCTATTCAACACTATCATGTTGTAAATCCAGCCTCCATTCACTCTCTGAGTGGTTGATTGAGTGATTGAGTGAGTGAGTGAGAGAGTGAGTGATTGAGTGAGTGAGTGAGTGAGCGAGTGAGGTATCAGAACAAATACCAAGCCTCTATCTTCTTGTCCTGATTTACCAACCTGCTGACTCAGTTCGCACCTATTTCCCTACAGTGTCTCATAGATATGGTATCTCACATGCGCCTGTCTTCTAGTCCTTTAGATATTATCCCTCCCAAATTACTCAAAGAGGTCTTGCCTGTCATTGGCCCAAGTCTACTCTCTATTGTAAATCAGTCCCTCACCTCACCTGTTCCTTATTATTTGAAAACAGCTAGCGTCCAGCCCCTTTTGAAAAAACCTGGACTTGATCCTTCTCTTTTATCCAATTACACCTGTATCTCACCTTCACAATTCAAGAAAAGGTAGTCGCTGAGCAGTTCCTACAGGTGGTTGAAGGACATAACATCTTTGATACATTTCAGTCTGGCTTTCACCAAAAACACAGCACTGAAACGACTTTGTTAAGAGTCACTAACGACATACTTATGCACGCTGATAATGATGAACTCTTTATTTTGGTGTTACTAGACTTGAGTGCAGCTTTTGACACCATTGGTCATGCCATCTTAATAGATAGGCTGACTAAATGGGTTGGTATTTCTGGAAATGCCTTGAAGTGGTTCTCCTCCTACCTGTCCAACAGAAAATTTGCTGTATCTCTTGGCAATTATGCGTCTTCGTCTGCTCCTCTGTTATGTAGGGTTCCCCGGGGGTCAATTCTCGGACCTATTTTGTTTTCATTATACATGTTTCCCTTGAGCCATATTATCAGTTGCTTTGGTTGTATCTCCTATCATTGCTTTGCGAATGATACACTGTTGTATCTTTCTGTTAAGCCAAATGATCTAACTAATTTAGGCACTCTCCATGACTGTTTGTCTGCTATTAAAGACTGGATGGCTCTAAATTTTCTCCAGCTAAACCCTGACAAAACTGAGTCTCTTGTTAATGGCACCCATCACGCTGCTAACAAGATTCATCAGTGTATGTCCCTTGGCCCCTAATAACAAGCCCTATATCCCTATAAGCCCTAATATCATAATCTCTGGTAAATAGACAATGGCAACCGCTCAACTGCTTTGAAAAAAACACTTTGTTAGCCTATTATTTCTTACAAAAATGATAATGAGAGAACCTTTGTGATGCCACAAAGTTAGGGAAGTCCAAACAGCTCGTTTGTTTCGAATATGGATTGTGTGAATTTAGTTGGCGACGTTTTGATACTTTCATGATGTTTAGATAGCACATCCAACTCCTTTATAATCAAAGAGGCAAGGGAAATCCCGTTTTCCATGATATGGGACCTTTAATGTCCGTATGTATTTATCATCTGCCTGCATGTTGTTTGTATTCTGTTTTTAATTTTACTGTTTCTTTTCTGTCTCTGTGAAGCACTTTGTAACTGTGTGTTTGAAAAAGTGCTATATAAATATTTTACTTACTTACCTACTTATGTAGTCAGGCTTTCTAGAGGGCTGGTTCACTTTGTAGCCAGGTTTTGCTTAGGGGGCAGCTCCACTTTAAAGGTGCCCTGAATGTCCTCATCCATCTCTGGGTCTCCTTGGGGAAATGGTTGAAATATGGTTTTTGGCACTATGTATGGGAGTGACTTTGCATTTTGGCTACCCTTAGAAGGTATGTTTTTCTTTGCGTGATTATTTCCAATTGCTACTATATAACCTATGACTGTTTGTAGGCTGGAGTGAAGACACTGCATAGAACAATCACCCCACTGCCTAGGAATCCCAAGAGGTATATCCTCTACTGGTGTGAAGGTAAAACTGGAGCAAAATAGCTCTGCCTTTAGAGATATTAGACCAAATTAGTGGACATGTAACTGCATTTGCCTTTGCCTGTCTCCTTTTTTAGATTTGTCAGCTGTTGCTTTGCTGAATTGTTCAGTGGGTCATTGCTTTTGTGTGAAACTGTACCTGTTTGTACACTATTCAGTTGGAAACTAACATGCCCTAGTCTGGTATAGTCTAGTCTTGTTATTCACTACCAAACTACTGCCTATGTTTCTTACTTTTAAGACTCTGGCTGCAGGTTGGCATAGCCAAGCAGTTGTCCTGCCGAGAGGGGCTGTTACCGGCAGTTCCCCCTTCCTAGTAGCATGCATGCATGTGTTTTTTTTTGTGTGCAAACAATAATTTTCACAGTTTGCTGTGCGTGTGCATTTTGAGTGAACACCCACATGTGGCCTTATTAACTTACCCCTGTGGGATAGCCTTTAGCATGTTTAGTCTCTCTCTGTAGGCAACAAACCACCCCTCCTGGCTGTTGGCGGCCCTTATCGGGTAGTAAGCTTTACACTTTTCATCATTTTATAGCGGATTGAGCTGTTAGTGTACCTATTTTTGTGAATTCCTCTTGTATCACTCTGGGCCCCCTCTTTGCAGCCCCTAGTCTTTTAACTTGGGTCTATTGTTGTGTTTTACATTTTTTTTTTTTTTTTTTTTGGTACATCTCTGCTCCTCACCCTCCTTTTTAAGAAAGCATTTGTATTTGCTTTATTGAATGTATTATTTATTGTTGAACTGTAGTGACTATTGATAGTCATTATATGATGGAGTGCTAACCCAGCACACGCGCACACACACACACACACACACACACACACACACACACACACACAGTACCTTAATGCTTCGGCAACATTGTAAACTTTCATGCCAATAAAGCAAATTGAATTGAAAATTTGTGTCTTAACACAATTCTGGTTAAGAATTTAGCCTAATCCTCTTCAGTAGTTCAGAGATTGGAGCGGGTCTTACAGGCATCCAAAAAAATTAAAGCTTCAGAAGGAAACTCCAAGCTCACTTTCCGCCAAGACCTGTCAACAACAACAATTACTACGTAACAGAAAATGAAAGTGGTTGGACTCAAAAGATATATGAGATAAGAGCTAAATGTTAATTATGAGTGCGATAAACCTATCCTTTATGTAGGCGTGTGTCTGTCCTGGGGGTAGTTGGTTCTGATGAGCTACCTTCAGGGATGCCATCAATTATTGGTCTTCCACTGTTCACAGAAAGAGCCAGCTCGTCTGCTGGTGGGGGACCCACCTGTTTTATGGGCCTCAGCCTTCTTCCGATTAGCTACAGACTGAAATTCAATTAAGTCTAGGCCTACATTTAGGCTACTATTAAGAAAATGAAGTAGTTATAAACAAATTAAATCTTACCAGTTTGAACTATATTTGTATTAAATACTATTGTATTTGCTGGATTTCTTTTCTGATTTCTTTTTTTTCTTTTTCTCTGCTAAAAGTGTCTGCAGCTCAGAAACTGTAAGTCCTACAGCAACCATATATGGCTCCTACAGCCCTCCACTACTCAGGCAAGGCAGCCCACACACATTGGCCAGATGGTGGCGCTATAACAAGCAACTTTACGTTTTGCCAATAATTTCTGAACCGTGTAGTAGAGAGAAAATTCTTGTGTCCATAGATTCATTGGAAGGTGCCGAGTCCAACCCATGTATCACTCTCAATGTCCACCATATTGGATTTTCCGGCATTTATAATTATTTAAGAAACACTTTGTCAAAACTTCAAAAATTAATTAAAAAACAGCCGTATGTCCTAGAGAGTTGAAATCAGGACATGTCGGCTGAAGTGAGATCAATCTTTCATACACTGATACCTACCCCCGATTCTGAAGTCGCCCCCCTCTGTTTATAGCAAAAACTGACTGTGATCCCACAGCGCTGTCCTACTAAACTGTACATTACAGAAAAAAACCTGGTTTTTGAAATTGTCATACCTTAATTAGTAAACAGCCTAAAAATTGTAATGATATCTTGAAAACTGAGCGTACAGTAGCCTACATGGAATTGTGCAGCTGCAAATAGTTTGATAAATTGACAATGTGATATGTTCAAGATAGTATGATCAATCTTTATCAAATTAAGACAAATGATGTCTGGACTCTCAAGATGATGTCTGTAAAACCATGTTTAAATTGATTAATGTGGGGCACTAATACAGTTATAATATTCTTTCTGAGGCTTTCAATATGGGTTGGACTATCGCCTATGACCTATCACTTGTTCCTTTGTTTTGTTTCCCCACTCTGGAATACCAAAGTGGAAGTTGGCAGAGTGGTTAAGCTCAGGTCTTCGGGGCACAAGGTTGTGTGTTCAAAGTTTCATGAAAAGTAAATCAATACTAAATCACATATGCTGAAAACTAAAAGCAGGTGTTTGACATCATCTGTCAATGGCAAAATACCTGATTTGGCATCACTGATTGGGGAGTGGCCAGAAGTTTCAGTTTCAGTAGTCTTGCACACCCAACATCAAAAGCCAGAGGACAAACAATGCCTTCATTCTTGATAACACCTGCTGTGAGGTGATATGCACCTCAGCAAGAACTTATGGTAGCGATGACTGTATGTTTGTTTGTTTTCAGTCAAACAGAGTTATATTCATGAACCCTTGCAATTCAAAGTTCATTGGTTGCCTTAGGAGCCAAGGAAGTAGCCACATCAAGGAGATCAAGTGCGTGTTAATGTTAAACCTGTAAAGTGTAACATTTTCATTGCACTGTTAATCTTAATGTGGTGTTTAGATTTTGTCTCTTCAAACATACTGTAGTTTTTTCCTTGTAACATGTAGTTTGTTTATTCAATTTCATGTAACACTACCACACCTTGAATACATGCTTTTACAACCTTTAGAAAACGTGTTGAAATGAGCTAATGGGAATGTTACAGAAATGTTCTGGATTGGTTGCATCTGTAACATGCAAAAAACATTAATACAATGTTATTTTTTAACTATCAAACACATATACTAAAAATGTTCTATCAACATTTCTTTCATTTTTGTTGTTATGGGGTAACCTTTTTAGAATGTTGTACATACATTATGTTACAACTAAAGTAAAATGTTCATGGAACATCAGAAAAAACTTTCCAAAATAACTTCAGGACAACAAAAATTCAACATAAAAGTAACATTCCCTCCACCTTAAAAGAAGGCTGTACATCCTAATAACTTCAGCTTCTACTAGATGTGATGGTTAGCTGACCAGATACTATGGTTAGATAGCTAACAAGCTGACATCTAAACAGAAAATTGATCAGATGTATCAGTGATGAAACAATCAAGTCAAAAATAGCACAGAACTCAGAGTCGTACATTTAGAAATGCAACCAGCTGTTTACAGGCACTGCTCCCCAAGAGCTGAGGACCACCAAAGGATGTGTTACTTAAGTGTTACTCATAAGTTTTCGTTCTTACATCAATATTTAGAAATGGTAAAACAAATAGAGTATATGTCATCATGGGCCCGAGAACACAAAATGTCCCTTTACAGAGCAATGTATTGGTTTTTTTTACATATCCCCACAGGGCAAACACAGGCATAGTGCAATGCAGATACAGAAATGTCAGAATACAGATCACAGTTTCCATTCTTCTGGCTCATTATGTTGCAATGTGTTTGTGGCTGGCAGCTTTAAACCTGTGTAACTGCGCGGAGCTTTTTCCCAGTCTTTACTGAATGGGACAACACTGAGTTGGTGTTCCTAAAGCTGACCTGTGCATCTATTCCCTGATACTGGTGATCCTCTGAATGCTCCTTTGTAGTCTGGTCATTAGGATTGTTTCTGGTGTCTGCTGTGAGAGCCTGCTGAGAGTTTGTATTTGTTGTACTAATCTTGCTGTCTATTTCTTGAAGCTTATGATTATCTCCATCAGATTTGTGCTCAGGACTGATTGTAGTTTTATGATCGGGCCTGGTTGTGTCAGGCTCTTGGGAACTGGTCTGAGATGAAAGGGACTGTTCTGAACTGGTCTGTCTGCTGATCTCTTCATTTGTAGATTCTACTGAACCAGACTTGGGCCTGGGTTTGTTTGTTATTTTGTCATGGTCAGCTTTGGTTGGGTGGGGCTCTAGCTTGGTTTCCGCAAGGTTCTCTATGTTGCTCTTTGTGCTTATCTGTAAACATTTTACTTCATCTTTTCTCTCCTCTGTTGCAGATTTGGAGAAAGTTTTGTCATGGCCAGATTTGCTTTTGTCTGACTGTTGGTTGCTTGTCTCAGATGTAGGAGACTGTCGTAAGCTGTCCGACTCCTGCTTCTGATGCTCAGATGCAACATCTTTGGCTTTTGTTTCGGGTGTAGATTTCTTGCTTTCAGTTTCTTCAGTGTCAGGCTCTTCATTTTCTTCTGCCCCAGCTTCAGGGAATGGGGACTCCATGGACAGATCAGATCCTTGTCCTTCAGCCTCCCCACGGATTCGTCGGCCAACTGCTTTCAGTGATTTCAAAAAGGCAGCCTTCTCCTTTTCAATTACAGCCCAAGCACCTATCTTTGTTGCTTCTTTATATGTTTCTACCCCAGCTGCAGCTTTGGCCCCTACAATGCTCCCCATTCCAGCCCCTATAATGGTCATGATTAGAAAAAAACCACTGATGACTCCACCAGAAATCGAACTGAGAGAGAAAGTCCCTATGGAAGCCCCAGATGAACCCCCTAATATTAGAGGCATTACCAGCAATGAAACGTAGCCGATCATACTTGGACCCAGTCGGTCCAGGACAAATGTAGCCATCTTCAAAGAAACTCCAAGCACTCCCCCTGCTATTGCTCCTGTGACTGCACCCAGAGCCATCCTCTGCAGCATTTTTTTGAACCGCTCTATTCCTGCAGGTGACAAATCTATTGTTGCCAAGGCTGGAGGGAGGGGTATGGAGAAGGGTAATTGCAGTGTTTTGCATAATCTGACTTGATTTTCCACCTTCCCTGTTGTGGCCAAAGCCTTGTGGATCTCATAATTGTAGTGTCTCCCACCATTTTTAATTAGCATGTCATCAATAATGTTCAACAGTTTCCTAGACTGTTTTTTCTTTTGCCAGCTCTTGCTGCTGATGATATACTTGTTGCCTCGAAGAATCTCAATAAGTTGCTTTAGATGCTGGTCTTCTTGTGGCAACTTGCGTCTCCTGCGACTCAACTTATCACCATGAGTAAACACCAAGATAGTGTACTTTAGTGCTTCATCTCCAAAATACTGTTGGACACTCAGTAACCCAACTGTCTTTTTATGAGTCTGTGCCTCTTTCTGCTCTCCCAGTGATTGTGCCTTGACCCTCTGCTTTGTTTCAACTTCATCCTTTTCAGTGTCTTTGTTGCCACTTTCCCCATCACACTCATATCCCATCTTGGTTTCCTGCTGCCTTATCTTTGTTTCCTCATCTGTCTTTTGTGTACCACTACCCTCCTCTATAACTCCCTGTGCAACCCAGTTCACTCTGTCAACATCTTGGGACAGTCTCTGGTGGTAGGCATACAGGTTTATCACAAAGACAAAGGCGTGGGGCCCAGGAGAGCACTCTGCCAACCACCTCATCCCCACTCTGGCAGGACTGGTGTGGTGACCATGGTCACAGTCTCTCAGGTTCTGAGTGTCCACCACTGTGAGTCTCCTGCCATCCACTTTCCTTGTCTTCTTCAGAAACAAGTTGTCATCCTCCTCCCTTGAGATTGGATGGGAAGATGGCACAGGGAAAAGGTTCTTACCTAAGATGGCATTCCCAACAGTACTTTTCCCAGAGCCTGTCTCACCTAGAACAAGGATCCTGCGATCTCTGGCTCCTAGGAAAATTCATGAGTTAGATTTAATTTGGTCACAGTTATTGTAATTTGTAAATTGTAATTTGTACAGACTAAAGTTGGAAACCCCCATTTAATTTGTTTAACAAATACTTGTGGGATTAAACCTTATGTTGTAATTCAATTACCCAACATTGCAATTGTATTAAAGGCAATTTTCTACCTCATATGAATGGATTATTAAGACTCTGACGTTGAACATAGGCTTAATTTATTACATATTCAATGCATCAGACTTGATTCTCATCTTTGGAGGGCTCGATTGCTCAGAATTCAAATGTAATTGTTAAATGATAAATGCTTTTTTTTTTTTTTTTTACCATAGCACTAATAATATATAAATAGTAATGATTGTACCACAATAAAATGTACAAATTAAAACACAAACAGAAAAAGAAAAATTAGCTTTCTGTTGGCAAATTATTATTATTGTTATTATCCTATTATTATTATTATTATTATTATTATTAATAATAATAATAATAATGGTGTAAATTTGTAATTCAATTACCCAACATTGCAATTGTATTAAAGGCAATTTTCTACCTCATATGAATGGATTATTAAGACTCCGACGTTGAACATAGGCTTAATTTATTACATATTCAATGCATCAGACTTGATTCTCATCTTTGGAGGGCTCGATTGCTCAGAATTCAAATGTAATTGTTAAATGATTAATGCTTTTTTTTTTTTTTTTTACCATAGCACTAATAATATATAAATAGTAATGATTGTACCACAATAAAATGTACAAATTAAAACACAGACAGAAAAAGAAAAATTAGCTTTCTGTTGTCAAATTATTATTATTATTATTATTATTATTATCATTATTATTATTAATAATAATAACAATAATAATAATAATAATAATATTATAATAATAATAATGGTGTAAATTTAGCTCACATTTTTGCATTTTCTGCATTTATGGCTGAGATTCTCTGACTGCTATGAGAATATCTGCAGTTTTCTGAAAGTGTGAGATGAAAGACTTTTATTTTGAAGGCTGTGGGGATCTTAAATTAAATTCATTTTATGGCTAAATTATAATTTAATTTAATTTAGGGGCCATAAAAAAGCTCCTCCCTTATAACTGGAGCCCCTCCCACTCCTTAACGAGAAATAAAGAAAAAAATCAGCAGGCAGCACATTGTTCTCCTACTGAGCTTCCTATTGCTAGAACTCCCTCTTGCAATTAGGGGAGCTAATTCTGTAGAAATCTTCAAATCCAAATTTAAAACCTATTTATTCTCACAGTCATGTGACCTACCATAGCACCTAGCTAGCTCGGGATGGACACAGTCTCTTCTTCTACCTTTGCTTAGAGATATGCCGTTGGGAACCCAGCCTATGGCTGCTTCCTGGATGCTGCATGTCGAGACGGTTAGACTCATTCTCTGTCTGCTGGTTACATGAGTGTGAACGTGGCTGATTATGTCAACTCTGACTTTATTATGAGAATTCTGAGATTAATCTCAGAACTCAAATAAATTACATTTTTCACGTGGCCCTAATCCTCTTCCGTATAGGCCTACTCCTAACTGTCTTTGTGTTGTAAGTTTTTAACTATTTGAGAATTCAGTAGCTTTCCATTTTTTCAAAACTAGCTTGGCACTTCCCTCGCTGGGCCTTCACCCCCTCCCATTCCTGAAAAAAAAAATGGTGGAATTGATGAAGCGAGCAAATACATTTGTTAAACTAGTAAACTTAGTAGGTGATATTGAACATCTACTGCGGATCAAACATAAGTCTACTGCTGGGCTCAGATCTAGTCTAGTCTTGTCTATTTATATAGCCCTCTATCACAAGTATGTCTCAAAGGGCTTTACATAGCATCATCACCTTCCTAGTGCTATAGTAAAAAAGAAAGCATGTGTCATTTAATGAATACATTTGATTTCCGAGCAAAAAAATCCCCCACACCCTTCCCAAAATGTTTCTCTCTGGCTTTCCTGCAGTCCTATGCTGAATCCAAATGTCTGGACTCCAGACTCACGGACTGAGCCCTTGCAGATTATGGCTTTATAGTCTGACAGTGTTGTGCAAGTTCACACTTCACAAGAACTAGCTCAAAGTTCAGTTCACACAGATTAAAATGAACTAGTTCATGTTCATAGTTCACAATTTTGAATTTTGAACTAAGTTCACAGTCCCAAAAAATGAACTAGTTCACGTTCATTTCTTGTTTTTTTTAAATGAGCTGCTCCGAGCTATTCTTTTTCAATAGAACCTCCTCCTACCCATCCATCCCCAGCCCCCAATCATTGCCACTGCCCACTTCCCAAACTAAATGAATTACTGTATACTACTATAGAATCACAGACAGAGATTACTTTTAAAAGCCAAGAAAAACCAATGTGAGTATATGTTTTACCACTTAAACAATGTGTCATATTATGCAGAAAGTGAAAAAAAGAGGTGCAGTAAAGGTATACTGTGGATGCAATGGAAATTGTATTTAGCCTGCATGAACCAAATTATGCAGCAGTTCAAAAACATAAAATAGAGTCATATGCTTCCAAGCGAGCTGGTATACACAGGCTCCACCACTGGCTTCATTACAGTCGCTAGCTGAAAGATGTGCTATGATTTCAGTTCTGCAGAGCACACAATTTAGAGTATTTAGAGTACTTCAGCAGTACCGGTAGCTACGTCTGAATTGCCAGTTGCACTAGCCATGCCGGGTGCCGTAAAATCCTTGGGTGCCGTAAAACACAGTGCGTGAACGTTCATTAGTTGCAAACGGATACATTCAGTTCACCGTTCACCAAAAACATGAGCACGTTCAATGAACGCGCTCTTTTAGCGCGTTCATGCACAACACTGTAGTCTGATGTTGACTTAAGTATTGAGCGTGTATATGAGTTTGCAAGAACGCAGGGCTGCGAGGCCGCATTAAAAGAGGCTCATAGGATGGGCCTATATCACCTGACAATTTTTATATAATCTTATTTGTAGTGCAATGAAGTAGGTTAGCAGACTCTCTGGAAGTCCACATAAAGCCCTAGCCCCTCCTGGACTTCACGGGAGGGAGCGCACCACAAAGTCAGCAAGTCCGGGGAAGTCCAGTCGTCTGGGCTGAATCCAAATGTCCGGACTTCAGCGGACTTGCAGCCTTTACGGTGCACTCCCGTGAAGTAATGGCTGATGGACTTCTGTGCTCTGCACCCTTCAGTGATCGATTGACGTTGATTTCGCGTCGGTGGTATCCATGGCAACGAGCGAGGGGAGAAGGCCCGTCCCATTCGCCCCTTGTATGCAGTCCCGCACCCCTGAGCCCTTGCGAACTCACATAGTCACGCTGAGCACTTCAGTCAACATCACGTATGTAAAACCATAGCCCACGAGGGCTCAGTCTGCGCAAGTAGTGATACATGCATCAATATCTGTTTGTGTGTGAGATTTTTTCTCTGAAACTTCACAGCAGATTTTTAACACTTGCCTTTCATGTCCTGTTTTAGGACTCTTCTACTTGAGTCCCGTTTGGAAAAAAAGTTAATGTTTAGAAATTAACATTTTACACTGTGACACAATTTAATTATTTTTGATAGATTTGTTTCAGAAAAGTAAAGTGAATTATTGGAAAGTGGAATGAAATGGAAAGTGAAATGGGAATTGACAAAATACATCATCAAAACCACTTTTGTGGAGAAGTGTCCCTTGTCCCAAACAAAAGGCTTTCAAGTGGAAGAGTTTAAGAGGTTTCACTGATGTCGCTAACAGCTTGGAGTCAATAATAAGAGGTTCCTCTTGTTAATTGTGTAGGTCAGTTTGTGATATTTCTCGTCTCTGTCCCTCCCCCAATTGTGTTTTTGAGGTGATTAACAAGCAGTTTAAAGCAGTGTGTGGGAATAAAGTAAACTGAGTAAAAGAAGTTGGTGAAAAAGAGGAGGAAGAAGAAAGGAAAAATGAGTGCAGTCACCTGGGGGCGGTAGTATTTCAACCACCTCTGCTGGTGTGGGCTGAACCGGGTCCGGCTGTGACACATTGTGTTCAGAGTTCTCTGTTGGAACAGAAACATTTCAGTGGTGCAATGTTTCAGGCAGCATGTTTTTTCTTTAATCAGCCCGCATTCAAGAAATAGCATGAGTTGCAATCTACGTACATAGCCTTATCATTTTGAAGTAGTGCACCCTGAACATACAACTGTTGACTTAACGTGGTTTGTTCAGTGGTGCTTCAGGCGTACATTGTCAGGTTGGTATGCCTGAAGCAACATGTCAGCATTTGAATTCATTAGCTCTTAGGGAAGAAAAGGGAAGAGAAAAGATATGAAGAGACAGGAAAAGAGAGGAGGTGAGAAAAGAAATACATTTTACTTTTTTGACATTTGCCTTTAGGTACCGCCCCAGGTAGAGTCTCAGGCTGCCTGCAGTCGCCTTGACTCCTTGCTGACTCGACATCCAAAAATTAACTGCCATCATTAAGGATGTTCCAGTTGATTAAAAGACACGTGAAGGATCCTTCATGTATCTTTCTTGTGAATTGTCTTTGTGTGGGTTGCCATGGAATTTATCTTTGGGGATAATACATTCTTACTAAACCTCATCAACAGCATTTCATTGTCTATTTTGCATATTATCTTCTTACAGCTAGATCTATGGTCAATTAGGGGTATAAAAAGAACAAAACTTTGGTTCATTGCTAGTGAGATGTCAAACAGCTTACCTGATCATTGCCCAACCCAAGTCGCAGAAAAGAAGTTGGGACAACAACGCACAGACACACATCAGCTTAAGACATTTCTTTTAGGTGTTCTACCTCCATGAGGTGGAAAGGCTCATTGGGGGTTGACATAGATGGATTACACATTAATCTGAACTTTGTGAAAGGTTTCTATGTGGATGAAACTAGACAGCTGTCATCCATGGAGGGGAAGGACATACTGCTTGCGAGGAGCCTCAAACGCCACACTTTAAACGTCACTTAAAGGTCCCATAATGTGCAAAACCAGATTTCCCTTGTCTCTTTGATTATAAAGGAGTTGGATATGCTATCTAAACATCATGGAAGTATCAAAACACATGGTCGCCAGCTAAATCCACACCATCCATGTAAGGAAAATATGCCCTTAAACGAGCCGTTTTGGACTTCCGTAAATTTGTGACGTCACAAAGGTACGGTCATTTCATATGCCCGCCTACAGCACTGTCCGCACTAAGACACGAATGCGGAAGACCAAACCCTGTTGTCTGTAGTGTAGCTGCATAGCACGGAAAAATGTCCAGAAAACAATCAACTGCACCTGAGAGATGGATCTATCCTAACTGGACGTGACCCAACAGCAAACATGCAATCGGTAAGTGTCGCCACTTTCTGATTATATTTATAGTTTATTCCAAGTACAGTCAGCTGCAGTGATGTAAATAGGTGCACGTCCTGCGTCTCTGACGCGTTAAAATCCGAAAGGACACAGTAAACTCACTATCGACGCGTCCAGGGGACGCACCCTATTTTTTCCTAGAAAATAGTCTCAATCATCGCGGGAGAGACTTAATGCCCTTGCTGGGCCTGCATCCAATGCTACTTTCGCCGCACAGATTTAATTTCAACAAGGCTACAACCTTGGTAATTGGTAAATAAACTCACGTGGATGCTGTATTCACTCATGTCGATGATGACCCGATGAGGCTTCACCGTCCAGGGGACGCGGCGTGTTGGAAAAAAAAAAAAAATCTCACCGTCTGCGCATATATCTCACGCATATCTCCCGTTTAGTTCAGTCTCAATGAGTGAAAGGAAAACGTTTTAAAATGCCACCAAAGAAACAGATCAAACATATTGCTGGCCAACAAACTATTGCAGGTAGGGATGTACCCGAATCCGAATACGTTATTCAGGAAAGCACAGATAGGCTAATGCGATGGAAACATATTTCTTCTACCCGAAGTTGCTCGTTATTATTCGGGGAAAAAAAGCCATGACTGACATGTCTGTGCGTCAGCCACTATGTTTCTTCAAATCGATTCATATCATTGTGGATGGCCACAAGATAAAAATGCCCATTCTGTTTGCAACATAGGACTTTGATTTCACTAACTAGTCGTTTCATTTACTACACAGAGGTCTGCAACCCGACCCGAACCCGACGGGACCCGAGACTGTAACGCGCTTGGTCGTGTCTTAGCTTACATTAGCTTTGTGCTTGTTAGCTTTAGGGAAGTAGGCTAACGTTACTCCTGGATATAGTTTAATACATCATGCTGGATAGCATGACAGAGCGAGACGACGTCAGTATTGGGTAGACTGGGAGTAGTTGGTAGTAGCCTACTGAACCTGTTGCTGTAACTCAGTCTCAGTAAAAAAACAAGGAGTGCCACCCAGTGACTTAATCTGTTACTGCAACCAAACAATGTTCCAAAAGCATAGTAGGCATATTTGCGACTATTACAACTGTATGTCGGGCTCGGTTGTTTTTTTTTCATGCGTGGAAAAAAGCACAATGTTTTATGCTCCTCGCTTTCTCCTGAAGCTCTGTGTCACACAGGCTGCTGGGCACACACTGCCCCCCCCCCCCCCCCCCCCCTCTCTCTCTCTCTCTCTCTCTCTCTTTCTCTCTCAATTCAAAGGGGCTTTATTGGCATGGGAAACATACGTTTACATTGCCAAAGCAAGTGTGAAATAAAAATCTGAAAATTAAACAAATAAAATCATTTTATTTGTTTAATTTTCAGATACATTTTCAACATACATGAATATAACCATAATTATAACCATATAACATCAAACACGAGTTTAACACTACAATTTGTCAAAAAACACAAATTTTATTGGGGACCCACTCAATTTCCCTGGGACCCACTCAAATTACCACTTGTGGGTCCCGGGGACTCACTACATTGAAAACCTATTTACATCACTGAAAAAGTCTTAGATCTTTTATTTCAACTCATGAAAAATGTTGCGTTTATATTTTTGTTCAGTGTACATAGTAATTATTGAGGCTGTAGTTTGTGGTAATGTAGTTTTGGATTGCAGAGATTTCAGAGTTGGCTCTTCAACTGTCCCCTTTGTTCCTCCACAACCTAGCCTGACCTCCCCACCTATCAAGAGACCATCCATCCCGACCCGTCTTGACCTAATGGAGGAGGAAGAGGATGAGGAGGACCCTCAGAGCCAACTTTCAGTATGTTTACCAACACACATTTTTATTGCACACACAAAACTTTGTAAATTTGAAAATTCAATAAATATACAAATGTCATAAAGTGTAAACTATAGTTTAAAGTAATCTATAAATGAAAATTGCAAATTTGCTACACACTAGTATGGGATGTACACTCTTGTAATGGAACTGATGATTTCTGTGTTTCTGTTACTCCACAGATTACGTTGATGAATTGATGGACCTCATCTTTGATCATGTGTTCCAGGACCCTGCACCTTATGTGAGCCAGGTTTTGAAGATCCCCGTCCCAGAAGACCTGTGCGCCCAGTCTGACAGGCCAGCCAAGGAGGACGTCATTGCAGCCACGTGTCTCAGTTCAATCAAGAGGCAGTCTGAAACTGACATAGCTGGCAGCATCAGGGAGCTCACAGCATTTGCACAACACCACACACACTGGTATCACTACTCTGACCCTGCGACCTAGAAAGCCCCAGCACTAGCTGACAAAGGATCTGTAGGCTAGACACTGAGAAGAGGGTACACATACTGTCAATACATTTCATTTGAATATTTAGTCTCTTCTTTTATTGTTTTGGTTATCTGGCATGAGGTCAGGTTGTAGTTGGGTGTTTTCCATGAATACATAACAGATAATTAAAAACATCAAATTATAAATCATTTTGGTGATTGATACTGCACTACTTTACTACACTGCAGTAACTGCTACAGTGGAACACTCACCTGTGTACACTCACAGATGTAGATTTTGTAACATAACAGCACCCCATTATGGTCCTGCATAAGCAGTGTTATGTTTCTACATGTGCCTTTTTTATGCCTTTTCTATAATAAAATAAATTTATTCTGTATGAACAGTCAGTGTTGTGGTTACTGTTTGGTTTCACGTTTAATTTACATGGGTGTGTAAAGGGAAAAAAATATAATCCCACACACACTGTCTTCCCTTACATGGTGCTTTATTACATTTCAATGACTGAAATGTAATAAAGCACCATGCAAGCGTAGACAGTGTGTGGGATTATATTACTTTTTCAGTAACTTGTCCAATGCCCCTGTCACTACAAGACTTTTAGATGTGCTTTTCAGTTGTTTCTCTACATGGATGTGTAATAAAGTATAACAACACACAGTTATTTTACTCAAATTTATTGTCATGTAAAGTATTATCCAAAATCACATGTTGGCCATATCATTATTTGACAAATCAATTCATACACAGAATGCATAAAAGAAACTTACTGCTCTATACCTCTAAGCTGTAAGGGCCCATAGTCTGCTTTATAAATGTTCATTGCATTCTGTAGTGAGAACACATTCAAACATACAGGCTCCAGACCAGGATGATCCACCATGCATGTAGATGGATCCTGAAGCTGATTCATTCTTCTGGTAACCTAGAGAATGAGAAAGGGTCACTGTTATTGAATTTTGCTAGCTTTATAAGAACATTACACTGACGTTTATATTATATGTTTATCATTTAGCACAGACAATGCAGAGTAGATGTGAGTACTGTACAAACTAATGTAACATACAACATAAACAATAAAGGTGTCAACTCTAAAAGAGGTAAGATGTTATGTACAGGGGGAATGACCAGCAGGCCTCCATGAGATGCAGTTTTTGAATATTTCAGCTACAGTTCTAAAACTGTTGAGCTGTAGCTGAATAACACTGGCATAAATTATGACAGTCATATGTCCAAATGGTAGATAGCATGGGACATAACCATATGTTTGCCGGTGTCGTGACAATATTTGTATCCACTGCAGATGGGTTCTTCTTTTGCGTCTTCACATCAATTTGATGTAATTGAACGTAATAACTACATAATGTCTGGTGTGGATTTGTTTCCTATCACTAGCCAGTACAACGGCTATTGTAATACACTTCATGGAATAACATTGCAGCAGCTATCAAATTAGCCAGCAAAAAGCTACCGACACCTACTGTGTTGATGAACTTACTAGACAGCGTGCGAGACACTCCGGCAGGTAACGTTAGATATCGTTTTTATGGGATATAAATTTGTCCGCTATGGCTATCCAGGAAGACCACATAGCTGACGCAACCACATACACACACACGGTGAAGTACGAAAACAGTGAAATTTCAACCTACCAGTCAGAGACATCCTGCTGTAAACGTGTCTGTAAAACTTGGGCAGCTGCCTCCTCTTGTTCGGTTGACAGATTCCGCCTCAAAAATGTACGGTTTTACATGTTGTGTCACAGAGTTTTCTTCTACAAGGAGCTGCCATATTGGTTTTGGAGTTTTTCAGCGTCTGCACCCTCCCTCCTCACCCAGCCGATCAGGCGGCCAATCAGAGCAGCGCCTCATTATCATGGAATCCCCGCCCACTCAGAACAGTGCATAGTTAATGAGGGGAGAAACAGAGAGGATGGAGAGGCCCCACAGAGGCTGGATTTGTGTGTTTTTTTGCAACAGAATTCATAACCTTGTTTTAAAGACCACTGAGAAATGTTTTAAACAGCTAAAAAGAGCATAACATGGGACCTTTAAATGTGGCGCGTGCGAGGACGTTCCAAATGACAGGACATGATTCACTCCCTTCCTCTCCTCCTCGCATCTTCTCCTCATTTCCCCCAGGACCTTTCACCAAGGAGTCAAGGAACACGAGGCGAGGAGGCGAGGAGAAATCATTATCAAATGGAACACACCCAAGATAATGCCCCAGCATACCTATGGAAATCACTAGAATATAGTACCACAGGTCACCTTCATGCAAGGTTTATGCTATGTTTCTACATAGAGCCTCATTGACCCTTTTGTTTTTCTTCATTCAAAGCTATATAGCTATGAAATACAGTATAGCTTATATGTGCCTCACAAACTCCCTAGTCCTACAAGATAACTGAAACAATCTTTATTACATCCTGCATATACAAAAATGGATTGTGTACATTGTGTCCGCTTGTCTTTTTTAAATTTGTATCCACCAAGATATCTTTCGTTCAAGAGGGAAACAAGTGAAGAGAAAAGAGAGAAAATAGAATCGTAAAACCAGAATGCTCAATGGGGCTATGGGACAAAATGAATCAATGTAATACATACGCATTCATGTAATAAGCATATATACAGTAGGTTAAATGTAATGTGCCTCTCTCACCTGAAGGGAGTGCTTTGGGAGGTCCCTGACCAATGATATTTCCAGAGATACTTCTTCGATGAGTGTTAACAGGTGCTGTGAGACATAATGGTGACAGTGGTTTGGTTCAACATTATGTCTATGGAGAGTCATTCACTGATAATTGGAATGCAGCAGGTAGCAACAGAAGAGACGATTTAGACTGACCACTCCTGGCCATAACGCACTCAACGTATGTACCATACTGAATACATTTCCATGGCCTATAGAAACAATATAGGAACCATGTAAAAAAAAACATTAAAAATTATTCATATCTGCCAAAATGTGTCCATGTATTTTCATCAAGTACTGATCTGCTCATATTCGTAATTCATAAATTCCTTCAAGCCAAAGTCGACAAAAGCTCAGGAATTTCAAGTTCAGAGAATCTACTAAGAAAAGTAGAAAATATATTTTTCATTGGTGTAATAATTTTGGGCCCCTTACAAACAGTAATTGCTTCATAAAATCTATGATAATCATAAAGAATTTAAAAGTGAAAATTCAATGTTGAAAAGACTTACCAGACATAGTCCTGGATGTTCCTCCTCCTACAAGCTGCTGTCTGGTCATGTGAAGCCTGGCTTATGCTATTCAAGGCTGAGATGTCATCACAGCCAGCTATTTGAATTTACAATAGCCCCCCAGAAATGTTTCTAAGAATGCTGAATAAATAACACAGCATTATTATACCCACTGCAAATAGTTGTCAGGAGTTCAGTAAACCGCTCCAGGTCAGAAACACCTACTTTTGACACCCTGAGGCTGGAGTTCTATAACTCTTCGTCTGGCTGAAAATACTAAAACTGACAGTCTGCACTTTGAACTGTATGTCAGTGTCTTATGAAATACTAAGCTAGCTGTATTTTACTTTCTGCTACTCAGAGTGAGTACACTGACAGACTTTCTACCAGATGAATGAATTTAGGTGTTGACTCCATCGAGCTGGAGTTTGAGATGTTCCAGGTCATCCCACCTGCATGCATTCATTTGATAGACTTTCAGTAGTAGTAGATCAGTGTTCAACTTTGAACAAAAAAACACAATGAACTCTATAGATTCTCCACAAATGTTTCTACACTCCAAATTAAAATGCATACATTTTCCCAAGACTATTCATCCAGTTGTCCAAGATGTAAGCTTATAAGGATAACATTTATATATCTATTGTATGTATTCTGCTATTTTGGAGAAACAATCACTTCCAACTTTTAAAATGTTCTCAATTTCTGCATCTACAAAGAATAATTTGGAACAAAACTGTGGTTCTATTTTTCAAGACCTTTGGTCTCCCTTGCTACCATATTTAGACAGTTTCCCAAATCAGTAACTGAAATATATTATTACATTTATATTATGTCATTTAGCATAAATGACATAATGTCATTTAGCATAAATGACATAATGATAATGAATAACCTTACTTCAACACTTTTGTCCAAAGCGACTTACAATAAGTACATTTTTCAGGTGGGGTAAGTCAATCAGGCCAGACCAGGAACAGATGAGTGGGAGACTAAAAGAGATGTTAGAATAGAATAGTGACACAGAGACCCCAATAGGGGGAATGCATAACAAGATTTACCCTATACATGTGATTATATAATTCTCAGTAATGTACATGGATCTATGAAATGGTTCATTTGTCTCATGCACTCTACACAAATCCTATTAAAGCTTTAAAGCTTGAGGCAAACTAAGAATTAATGAAAATAATTTGGTTTCACACTTCCAGAATGCTATTTTAATTGATATTTTAGATTTAATGTAATACAACAATTAAGTAAAACATTTAAAGGGCTTTATCCAATTATAGAAGAGACTAGCGACATGTAGAAATTGGAGAGTACCACTCATGCCATCTGTATTTTAAATTAAAAACATTGAAATCAGGACAGTCTTATGTAGTCAGAGCATCCCATTATTGACAAATAACCTTGTGAACTAAAACAGTGTAATGTCTGAACTTTTATGACCTTTGCATTGGTGTAATTCCAAACCAGAAAATCTTTCCAAGGAAAAGGACATAACATAGTTCACACCTTTTCCAGTCATGGTCTAGGGCAGTGTTTCCCAAACTTTTTTTCTGGGGACCCACTTTTTTAAAAATGACAAACCATCGCGACCCAATTCACAATAGGCCTTATCTATAAATCGTGAGAAAAGCGAATTTGTGAATAAATGAACGTTCCTGACCATTTTTACTGCCATTTCCTTATCACCTTATATTATCTTGAATAGGTAAATCATCCATTTCGAAGAGATAAACGTTTGATAAATCACAACTTCGTTTTATGCACGTGTTATTGAAAACATATATACGTTAAATACTTTATCAATGAGACCAAATAAATGCATTTAGGCGGAGTTAACAGGCTATCTCATTGTTTTTATTTCCTCTCATCAGTAAAACAATATACACATTTTAACTTTATAAATGAGACAAAATAAGTGCATTTAGGCGGAGTTAACAGGCTCTCGTTTTTTTCCTCTCATCAGTAAAACAAACAGAATGTAAGCTAGCCTTTCATATTAGATTCAATGTTATAAGTACAATTATCAGAACAATAGTTTTTCGCTGCATATAACACACATGGGTCGTGCGTCCTGGTTTGGATTGGAACAATTAACAAAACCATATTTCAAAAAATAGTCTTTGTATGGCCTTGCCCCTGATTTTGTCTTCTTAGTAGGAGGCTCTTCACCTGATCCCTCGACCCTTCTATCTGTGCCGTCATCAGCGGGTTGAATGTGACCGGTAGCAGGGGTCGGTTCACGTCCATCCTCATGCTGGCTTCCCTCACGGGAGGTAGTTTGGCTAACGTTAGCTGTAGTCTGGTCTTTAGCTGGGCCTTTCTTTTTTGATTAGCCAAGCATCCATTTCTTGTGGCTGGCTGCAGAATCTGGCGGAAACCGTGAGTGTGGTAGAAATACCAACGAGCTCCCTCATGTGGCTCAAAGGTGTACTGCAGATATAAATCTTAAATAAAAGACAATGGAAGAAATTCTGCAAATGTATTGGGCGACCCCGTCTTTGGGAATGACCGGTCTAGGGTACACATTGTTGGGGCAGGTTCATATTTACATACCAGTTTGTCCTACAGAATAACTACGGGCTTTCATCTTGCATAAATGAAATGCATTCAAGTGGTGACTTTAAATTAGTCTTGAGTGACTGTATACATGTCAAAAGGATATATAAAACTCCATGAAGTAATGCAAATGAAAAAATGGCACGGTCAAAATCCTCAGAGGGATGCTATTGGGAAATACTACAGAGCTAAGGAACATTTTCTAGCCAGTGCAAGTATGAAACAGACAGAGCCGCATTTAGTTTCCAGTTTAATAGTTTTATTAAAAAAGCAGCAGACAAAAAAAAAAGAAAAAAAAACAAAATGAAAAACTGTGGTCAGTCTCACCTCTCCCTGCACTGGGCCAGATAGGGCACTACCATTAAGAATGGCTCAATCAGCCTCAGATAGATTGGTTTCAAGGTAAGCACTCCAGATGTATGGGCTCTGAATCCACCACAGACAAGGCTCTTGGAAAACTGACAGGGCTGATGGAGCCAATTCCAACCAGTCCTGGAGAAACAACTGGAGGGACATCTGACATCAGTGTGGTCCCAGCAAACCATCTTTTTCTCCAGGTCCAGTATTTATGAACACTAGACTAAACTCTACAAACAAAACCCACCAGTGTTGCTGAAGTGTGGTTTTCTTAAGGGAAATGGGGAGGCGGTCCTAGTTGTCGCTGTAATGAGTTCTGATGTGAAAAAAAATCTCATAAAAGCCAAAACACACAATGAGGGAGGACAGCTGGGGGCACTGTAAAGGGTTGTGGTGGGTATGGGGTCCCTTTGGAAAGGTTTGCAACCTGGCAATCATCTTGGACATACGCCTCAATGAGAGCACTACTCAAGGGCAATTTTAGGGAAAGGATGTATTTGGAGAGATAACTTGGTTGTCAAGTAGATTGGGCGTATACTGATTGATAGAGGTGGAGGAGATGAGGGTTTTGAATCTTACAAAAAAAAAATAAAAAATAAAACAAGAGCCACTTTCCTCATTTCATGACAGCCACAACTCAACTGTTGGGGGCCTAATGGGACTGTCCCTTGAACTGCTCATAAAGAATTCAAAAACAAAAAAAAACAAAACACAACCACTGATAGCTGACTTTCTCCATCTAACGGAAGACAATCTTATGGTCTGATGGGGCTTCAGACAGCCACAGGAGGCTTCAACATAATCAGAATAAAAGACTGGGAGGATTCAGGTAGCTAGGTCACGTCATTAAGAGCCATGACTATACAGAGGGGGGCCAAAGTGACTGAACAGTAACACTATGTACAGACAAGTCAGCAGGGCCGGAGTGTTTGTGTGTATATGTGGATTCGGAGCATGCAAAGGTCAAAAGAAAACTCAAAATACGCTGGACGCAGGAAACACATCGGCACATGTGGAACAAACACATTTTGAGTGACTATTGCACAATGAATCACGAGGCAAATTCACTTTGGCCCTAAAGATTTGGAAAAACCTTTTAAATACTCACAACATCTGAACAGGAAACATTACACAAAAGCCAGTCTTTAAAATGATGCTTTAGAGGAGAATGGAACTGCCTCCAACACAGAGACTCTCATTCAGACCTCATTATCCTTCCTCTAATACACATATACACACAAACACAGGGATGGACGCTCCTAGCGCATTCTGTACTCAGAGGTTTTGGATACCTCACACAGCTGACCCTTGAAGTCGATGTCTACGGTGAAGTCCAGGTCTCTCTGCAAAACCAAAGACAGCAACAAGTCAGACAGGAGCCATACTGCAACCAATTTCAGTGTAGAAGCAACATGCAAAATCAAGCATGGACACAAGTGATTGTATTCACTCGTGTGAGCCATTTCTTATCGGAGCAAGCAGGGGAAAAGCTTCCAACACTGGGTGAAATAGGGTAGTCCAGGTCTGCTCTTACGTTGTTCTTGACATTTGGCTTCATGTTGATAGTGCCAAAGATCTCTTCACCAGTCTTGACAGTCAGGTAGTCATCCAGGTAGAAGACCGTCTGCTTCCAATGGGTGTAGGGAGACTCAGGACCTGGAGAGGGAAAAAGTTGAGTACCTTAACGCATGCATACAATTTCTACACGGTTGTCACACCATTTAAGTCTAGGTGAAAAGCTGCAATCCCCCATGATGGTGAGAAAACTGAGCAAGAAAGTGAGAAATTATGCTATTATTCTGTTGGCTTCAACAGACTTGGGAGTATGCTGTCAGAGCTGCATGGAACCATTTTATGGTTGTTTTCCAATATTGTTTGAAGACAGGTCTCCAGCAACTTCAGTTGTTTTGGAGAAAGCTGTAAATTTGCAGCTGAAATTTCATTTTTATTTGTTGGAATTCACATTTATGCCTATTACTGCAGCATGAGGTCACCATTAAATATACTGTTTTTCAGGAAGTAAAAGTAATGGGAGTTAATTTCATGAGGACTTTAAGATTTCATGTTGGCGAGTCCAGTTTTCTCTGAATGGAGTGCTTGCTCACTGTGATTTAGGAGACACTTTTAGATTTCATTCCAAGTTTTAATTAATCACTTCCTGTGTGAAGAAGATTTCCCACTAGTGACTTTAGAATTTAATTTGTGAAAATGATCACCTCATTTTCACAAATTAAATTCTGTCTGGGATGGTCACTAGTGGGAAATCTTCTCCACACAGGAAGTGATGAATTAAAACTTGGGAGTGAAACCCAAGGCATCACCAAGGCAGGATTTTACGCTCTTCTCTGTTGCAGCCCCATTTCCTGATAGAGACAGCTGGATTTTTAAATAAAAATGATTATATGCCCCTGTATTTGTATAGACAATAGGTGTACTGTGTCTAAAAGGAAGCAGGCATACTGGTGGAAAAGCCGGTTCTCTTGTGACAGCGGGTGAACTCTATGTTGAAGTAGGTGACCAGAGCATGGATGTAATCATTCCTCTTCACTTGCAGGCAGAACGGTGAGGTGAAGGACAGGTCCTCAATCTTCACTGTGTAGATGTCCACCTCCTAGACAAAACACAACATTGGGGAAACCAAATCAGTTGAATTTCAAAGTTGCAAGTGATATGTTCAGGGTCTGAAATTACCACCCGCAATCAGCACTACATTTGTTCAGTGGCCAATAGGGCTGCTCTTCGACCACTGTAACAAGTTCTGGAAAAAGTGGCAGGGCGGTTAAGTCTTAACGGGAAATGCGCTTTCGAGTACCCCCCCCCCCCCCCCCATGTTGTTTGATTAGGCTTATAATGGAGGGTTTGCCTCTTCTTGTACCGTACGTCTGCTGATAGGCACACCAAGTTAGAGTTACATGAATCAATTCAGAAGTTGCATTATTGCAAATATGCATCATTTTGAGAAGCCATGTCCACCGCCCCCCTTTGGCAGATGTAACAAAGATTTTGTATCAAACAGGCTTCTGATGGGCTGCCAGTTGCACTGCTCTACACAAAGCGGTAGCGTCTAAACTTCATGGATAGCTAACTATGGCCTAACATTAATGGAAAATTAAAGTTAGTCCCATGTAGCGACACAAAGAAAAAATGAACACAAAAAAGATTCATTGCATAAGTGGCTGAGGAAATTTGAATTTAAAACTAAACCTGCTCTCGCCTCATTTTGTTT
Source organism: Centroberyx gerrardi (assembly GCF_048128805.1). Taxonomy (NCBI): domain Eukaryota; kingdom Metazoa; phylum Chordata; class Actinopteri; order Beryciformes; family Berycidae; genus Centroberyx; species Centroberyx gerrardi. Next base: position 2,858,091 of record NC_136003.1, on the reverse strand, counting down.
GTCATTAATGTAAAGCTGAATGAAACGCTGATAGTGACTGGCTGAGAGAGACAATGAAACGTATTTATCTTACCATAAAATTTACAGGCCTATTTGGTGTTCGCAAGCCGATTCGGATTACGTTTGTAATTGCCATGTACACCCACGTCAAATAGCCTCTCAGAAACCAGTTTCTGTACTCATTTCAGGATACCGACTCATATTCAGGAACCTCAATGCATCTCAGCCCCCAGGGGAGCCTAGCAAGTAATTCCAAAACATGCTTTCACATTCCTTCATAAGCTCATCAGTGATCAAGTGCATTTGGCATCAGCAGTGTCTTCAAAACTCTGAGGCAGCTGGTATCCCAGTCAAACCAGCCATCCAACCACCCACCTTGATGAGGCAGGCACTGCTGACCAGCTGCTTGGGGTCCACCACATCCACTAGGGGCTCTTTAATTGCCACCTCCTTGATGCAGGACATGTCAAAGCCATACACGTTCTCCCACCCTGACAGAAAACAGATACACAACATGCGTGCACAGATTGTTGTCACACCATAGCCATTCAGTTTTCTAAAAAGCTCCATGTGGAGCTAATGGTGTCCTGTGCCCTGAAGAGTGAAGGTTTTCCAATTCCGACCAATCACTACAGCAGCTCATTTGATTTAAGGTGTTTCAGTGAAATCAGCTGCTCAAGTGTTTGGTTGGAATTTTTCATGGCACAGAACTGGAAACACTGGCATGAGGAAATATTGTGTACAGCAGAGAAAAATAAGTGAATTCCACTGCCATTCAATTCAAACAAATCCTCTCCTCCTATCTTCATTCTGTCACACCACAGTATTGAATCCTAATGGGACCACAAGTCCAGAAGGTAGTGTGTGGCTGGAAATGCCCCGATTCACTTTCTGCATATACAGTATTTTTTTTTTTTACATAATAAAATCATTACTACTAAAACTAGTTTTAGATGATAGTAAGACTACATTACAATGCTAATTTTAATTTCACATTTTCTCTAGCAGTGGTGGTAACTTCCTTCTGTGATGGCGCACCACTGATAAATGAATACAGAGGAAACGCTGCGTTCATTAGGTGTCCCATGAAGGCAGAGTAGGTGAAAGGCTACTCACAGTGGATTTTGTAGTCCTTGTACTGCCTGTCTTCGATGGCTGTGACATAGAGGGTTGCCCTGTCTGGAAAAATCAGACCATCTGGTTTCTGTCAGAGGGTGAGAGAGAAAGAAAGAAGGTTAATAGTCTTAGAACAACAGATTACCAGGCTATTCACAGCCGTGACATTTGGTAGCAGCTGTGTGGAATCATAGCACTAACATCCCTGCCTGCACAACACCACAGCACAACACAGCCACCCAGGCAACAGAGACCAAGACCAGCAAGGGATGCTCTGGTCTTTCAAGTTCAAACATAAGGACCCCCCACCACCACCACCACAGCACACACAGACACCTACCAGCCACTTGTCTCTGGCATAGATGACTGTATTGAGCATGGACTCGTAGAAGAGGCAGTAACCCATCCACTCAGAGATGATGATATCTACTCCCTCCACTGGCAGATCCACCTCCTCCACCTTGCCCTTGATGATCGTCACAACTGAGAGACGAGGAAGTCAAAGTCAGATGCAGGTTAGACATGGGAGATCCATTCAGTCATGTCTAAACTGTAAAGATATCACCATGTAATTTTATTAAATCCACTCACTGTCATCCAGCTTGTTAGCCTTGACAATTTTCACAGCGTAGTCCGAGATACTGCTGCACTCTATCTATAAACACAAACAAAACAGAAAACATTTTTAAATCCACACATCACCAACTTATGTTGTCTCTATAGGGAGCCATTTCCCCAGACTCAACACTACCAGCCAGTGTAGGAAACTTTCACCAAGTGGGTGGGAGTGTTCCATTCCAGCCAGTCTAGAAAACCACACAAGCCTTAAAGTAGTTCTGATATGAGGGAGCACGACACTTACCCCTATAACCTTCTTGGCCCCGGCTTTGGCAGCAAACATGCAGAGGATGCCTGTCCCACTGCCCACATCCAGCACCACCTTGTCCTTAAACAGATGCTTGTTGTGGAACATGGAGTTGCGGTAGGTAAGAGTGCGAACCTCATCTTTGAGCATTTCCTACAATGACATTGAAAAAAAACAATTAAATAAACCCCAACAGTGCATACACACAAAGTTTATGTGACTCTGTGGGATTAAATATGTAAACTTTGATGAGCCCAAATATGCCAGAGTGGAAGTTACTGTAAACAAATAAAATGAGACCCATAAAGGGTAGTGCTTTTTTCCTTTACCTCGTGGATGCCAAAGTGGGCATATGAGTCAAAGTAGTAGTCCTTTGAGGTCATGTCTTCAGCTGCAGGCTTGGCTGAACTCTCCCCCTGAGAAATCTCACCAAAGACAGACAAAGTTACAACCAGAAATCGGGTCGGACTTAATTTCCTCAAGTAACAAACTACAGTAGACATAATTGCTCTATAAAAGATCAATTTTACTAGGCTGGAAATTTGACTGGCTTCACAAACCAATTGAGTTTGTATTGTACAGCATGAGCTTTCCCCCCAGCACAAAGGATGAGCGCACATGGTTGGTAGTGCTATAATGACGATCATGGCCATCTTCAATCATTACCACTGACCATTAAATATTTTATAATTAACAATGATTTCTCAAAGTCCTCCCAATTACAATTCATCGCCAGGTGCCAGTGGTAGGCCTCCACACTCAGTTGTACTGAGACTTGAAAGCTACAAGTTGTCGGGCTTTTTCTATGGAGTGGCATGGTACCGTTTAGCCGGGCAACAAGCCCTACCGGCAAGTCCGCAATTTATATGGTGTTACTACTATTACTGAATTAATTGGATGACAAGCTTAAACTCTCTTCGTCTCAGTTTGCCATTTTCTTGATGGTAAGATAACATTTGGACTGAATAAAGCTGGTGGGAGCATGAGGCAGCATCCGTGCTGAAAGTGGCTAACTAGCTAGCTAACACATTAGCCCCCATGCGGTCTCAGGCTCAGCAGCTGGCCAGACACGGATTAACTGCTGGCTGTCGCATCAATTTACGAACATTTCTGTTACTCAATTACACGTATATCAACACACACTCCCTATTAAATATCTGTGGCATGTATTAATCCATTGATTTATGTTGCTAACCAATATATGACGCTAAATGAATGAGCGCAAACGACAGAAAAATTATCTGCCCAAGTAAAATGGATGCTTCATTTTCAAGTGCGTATATGAAGAAAGCCACGAGTAACACCAAATATGACAGTTAACAAGATCTTTCCTGAAATAGGGAAATATGTATATGTAGAATGAAGGCCATAAAGTTGAGAATGGTTTTGGGTTGTTTCGTAAGGACTTACCTCCATCCTCTCTGCTGGCACCGCCATTTCGCTCTTCTGCCTGCGCGTGAGCTTCAGCATAGTAAAGAGCGCCCCTTCCAAACCCCGCCCATCGCGGCAAAGCACGTTTTGTGATTTGAACAGAATATCGATTCCGCCCATATTTTCAGAGCTGAGCTTGTTCATTGGTTATTTACTAATCCTAAAGGCCTTTCATCCAAGGAAACGTGATAGGTCTAACCGGAATGGAAAGAGTAATTCTGATTTCATCCGGGGAGTGGCAGCAATGCGCTAGCAGCGTCTAGTCTGACCCAGTCGGAAATCTAAATACACACACACACACACACACACACACACACACACACACACACACACACACACACACACACACACACACACACACACACACTAAAACTGCATTTATGAAGGTAGATTTTAGAAGCTTAAGAAACAAAATTGTCCTAGTCAGAAAAAACTTGGAACAGTCCTGCAGACTGCTCAATTCAGTCCAGTCTGTCTTCAGAAGGGACAGATTCACTGATAGTCCAACAGCAGTCAATAAGATACATAAGACGGCACTGGGATAAAGGCTATGTCACCCTAGTTATAATAAAATATCACAGCCTATATGTCAAATTATGCAAGAAATAACTCAGTGAGGCTGTAGAGTATTCAGCCAAGCAACAAAATCTGAGCTGTTGTATGTCGGCACAGCTACATACTTCACAATCACTCACTATTATCATAATGTAATCACTGCACATACTACAATACATGTGGCAAAAATGTAATAAAAAAGTAATAAATACTCATAATGCAATGACGTCCCAAAATACACTCAAAATGTTACATTTACATTAATTCACACCTTAATTCATGCAAAATCCCCTTAAAATTAATTAAGGGAGTTATTAATGGAGGAAGCCCCATAAAAAACACCTTAAACACCCCTTAATTTTTGACTCTTTGAACTTTTCCATTAATTTCCACTTAACCCTGTAGGCTAAACCATGCACAAAAGGCATGAAAAATCCCTTAATTACTAGTGTAATTTCAGGGATAATATTAAGGGGTTTGGTTTCGTAGTAAATACACGTATCATAATAACCTTTGGGTTGTAATGTAAGGTACAAGGTATTACATTTTATGCTGGTTTTTACATTATAAAGTGAGATGCATTTTTTTGTGAATGTCATAGCATATACATTTAATGTAATAATCCATAATCAAATAGTTCCATAATCATGATTTTAATGGGTAACTGTCTTGATGGAAAACTTGATCAACTGTTCAGATAGCCTGCCTATGTTCACCATTTCTACTCTTCTTCTAATTTAAGGGGCTATACCATGTAGGGGCTACACCATGTGGCTTCAACCATGTCCCATTCATCCCTCTAACATCACTCCACGTCATAGCAATTGGACTCAATCATATTGTCACATCATTGTAACCAGTGGTCACCGGCAGGCGTGTTCACTTTACTTGGCCTCAGCCTGGCTCAAACTCAGCCACACCAGCACCATGTCTCACAAATACTGCATCATACCATACTTCCCACTTTTACAGTGTACTTAACATGTTAAAATTGTCTGCAGTATATGTTTAGATGACCCCACAAGTATTTATAGCTGATTATTGTTTTTATTATTTGTCTAAAATTTGTATTGCATATTTTTCGATTCTAGTGGTGTGCTCATATTTTAATGGTGCATTCCATTGGAAGTCGATAGTTCCGAGTTGGAATTACCGACTTCCGATCTAAATGCTAACCCTAACCCTAACCCTGTTAGTCCATGGGCCAGACCAGATATCGGTACCATCTGAGTGGGCAAAACCTTACCTATACTAAATTGTTTATAGGGTCGATATAAGTAAATTAATATATGATAGCCTTTCCACAGGAGCAGCTTTTCATATTTACTGGACATTTTATTTTTCCCTATTAGCGCATGTAGGAGATTTTGTTGTTGTTGCTATTCTTGTTTTCTTTCCCCCCCAATATAAATTATTTCTAAATAAATTATGTAATTGAAAATATACAGTATATTTAATAGAAGCCGACTCCACTTTTGAAATAATTAACACATAAACACAACACTTTTTGAAGGTTTTGTTTATGTCCAGGTTTCCCAGATTCCATCTCTGTAGCATCTCTGTAGCACGTGAGTTGCGTGTTCAGTGAGTGAGTCTAGTGGCTGGTGACTGGTGACTGCTAGGACCATAGGCTAGTCTGTGACAGATGCCTTGCCCTTGTAAGTAATTTTGTTCAAAGTACTTAATACAAAGATAAAGTCTACCCATCAACAGAATAAAAGGTTTAAAAACGTAACCAGACTGTGTTTACCGCCTCAAGTGAATTAACTTATCCCCAGCCAGATCCATATTTAGATGTAATGTTAGCTAGCTAGCTAGCTAATTTTCTTTAGCAATTTTCTTTCCCTCCACTTTACGCTACAGTGGCTACACTCAGGTCCTCAACTATAGAATATACAGCGTCGGGACCTGAGCTCTGCTCCCAAAATTTCTTCAGCGATCAAGCAGTCAAGAAGAAGAACAAGAAGATAAAGAAGTCGTCTCACCGCGCCGGAGGAGCTGTCCGCTTGTGTACTGCCTGCTGGACCGGCTACATCCTGCCGTCGGACCTCCACCCCCGCTGTGAGGCTTGCCTGGGCGCTGTTCACGCCGGGTTAGTGTTGACTCCGCAGGCCTCCTGTCAATTCTGTGCTCGACTGCCTGTGGAGGAACTGCAGCGGCGGGCGGACGCCTTCACGGCGCTCCAGATGGAGGGAAGCGGCGACGGTAGCTGGGCTGACCGCGGCACCGTCTCTCCGGATGACGAGCTGGACAAGATCCTCTGTGGCAACGACTTCCCGAATATTCCAGAGGAAATCCTCGATGGCGGGTACAAGTCAGCCGGCTCAGCTCCCTCCATCTCGGGCTCTCCTCCCGATTCTCCCGTCTCCCCGTCGGGAGACCTGGAGCCTGATCTTGAGGGCGGGGCTCCGCAATTGCCGCTTTCCCCTTCCCCACCGCGGCAAGGAGCTCCTGCGGTCCTCTCCTTCTCCGCTCCAATCTGCCAGCCACATGCCGGCCGCCAAAGGACTTCTCCTGGACTTGCCGGACATCATTAAGCAGGCGGCGGATTTGAGGGGCATAGCGATGCCGGCAGAGCAACCTGCACCTGCTCACGGCGTCTTAGGCAGGGATGTGTACGTCCAGGAGCCGCCGGTCAAACGCCCCCCGCTTTGGCTCTCCTTTATGCGTTTCCCCCAGTTCCCCTGATTTCTCGCCTCTTAGTGCGTGTTCAGGAGGAGACCTAGCGGTTATTCTGGTGGCACCAGAACGCATGAGCGCGTCTTGGTTCCAGACCATGGTGCAGCTGCTGGCGGGGAAACCGTGGCAGCTCCCATGGCGCAGAGACGCACTGTCACAGCTGGACGGTGCTATCCTCCACCTCCCGGTAATAGGCCAACAACTGTGGGCCTGGCCGCTGAACCGGAGCGCTTGGAAAGGTTAGGTCCAGGGGTTAAAGTGGGATTTGGCAGGTGGGGGAACCCTGTTTCCGGGGGGGGGGGGGGGTAAGATACATAATTGGTGGGTCAGAAAAAAATAGTAATTCAAAACAAATTTCCTGCATTTCTACACCACCTAACCTCTTGGATTAACTCAAGAAACAGTATAATGTTAACCAAAAATGTTAAATTATGTTATATTACTAGATTTCAGCATTGAGGTGCTTACATTCATGATTTTGCATAGGCATACTAACCTAAAAACCTATTATTGGGAATCGCGAGAAAGTTTCAGAGTGACAGAGACACAGAGCGTCCCCGTAACCATAGTAACTCACTCTCACTCCTGCCTGCGTGCGCAAGGCGCAAGAGGAGAGGGAGAGACGCAGAAGAGCCGCTGACTGAGATTACTCTGAGCACCATGCATGGGAATAAATTACAATATAATAGATTTGTGTATATTTCTCGCTATTCAGATGGTCTGAATAACTCGCTGCTGCACGGTGCTGCTCTGTCTTGTCTGTCCATGCACTGTCAGTGTCTCTTTTCGCGCCGCGACGTTATCAGTTATGAATTTGTTTTTCACTGCGTGAGAAAATGGACTTGTGGCATGAGAGCGTGTGAAAAATGTCAATTGCGTGAGTCTCACAGTCAATGCGTGAGAGTTGGCAGCCCTGTGAACTCGCTTGACATTATTATGTATGAATCAGATTTATTTACTTATTAATCGAAGGTGCCGGAACGCCGTTCCGGATCGTTCCGGATCGTTCCGGCCCACTTTAACCCCTGGTTAGGACTGCCCCCTGCGGTGGTGCGCACTATCCAAGGTGCGAGAGCCCCTTCTACTACAGCGTGTTACGTGGGTAGATGGTCTGCTTTTCAGCGCTGGTGTGTGGAGAGAGGCTCAGATCCCACGTCGTGTCCTCTGCCTCTCGTGTTAACCTACCTGTAGACGTTGGTAGATAATGATTTGGCTCCATCTACAATCAAAGCGTATGCTGCAGCCATTTCATCCTGCCACGAGGGCTATGGGCATCCCTTGGTGAAGTGCTTTTTAAAGGGAGTCAGACGACAGAAACCTGTCATACGCATACTCTAGCTCCGCAGTGGGATTTACCTCTGGTGTTGCGCGCTCTGGGGGGTCCCCCTTTTGAGCCGATAGCCCAAATCTCTCTCAAGATGCTATCCCTGAAAACAGCGCTCCTCCTAGCCCTGACGTCGGCTAAGAGAGTGAGTGACTTGCGACATGCGCGCTGTCGGTCTCGCCGTCCTGCCTTTCTATTAGAGAGGACGGGAGCACAGCAACTTTACAGCCAAATCCCTCATTCACACCTAAAGTCCTAACAAACTCCTTTCGGTCGAGAATTATTTCCCTCGAGGGGTTCTTCCCCCCGCCTCACAGAAATGAGGCAGAGGAAGTGTCTCACCGACTCTGCCCAGTGCGCGCTTTGTCTCAGTATGTTCTGCGCACAGCAAACATCCGACAGACACAGCAGCTGTTTGTTCATTACAGAGGGCATGCACAAGGCTCGGATCTGTCAAAACAGCGCCTGTCGCACTGGCTGTGTGATGCCATCACACAAGCCTACAGTGCGGCGGGAGCCGAGCCGCCACAGGGCGTCCGGGCGCACTCCACGAGAGCCTTGTCATCATCTACGGCCCTCCTCAGAGGGATGGCGGTGGCAGACAACTGCGCAGCAGCATCTTGGGCTTCTCCGTGCCTTTTCATCCGTTTCTATCTGTGCGATGTGTCTGAGTCCTCCCTGACTCATTCAGTCTTAAACGTGCTAGACCGCAGATGACGCATTGTCAGATCTGACGTTTTTACGCACATGCCAAATGGCGCGCCCCCAATCTAATCATCACGGATTAGTGGGCTGCATGAGGGATCATTACGATACGTAATCAATGTCTCACATTCTGCAACGGCAGTGTTGTGTGGAGCGGGTGCTCTATCACTCACCTTTTTTCCACACAAGGTTGACATGAGGTCAACCATGGCACAGCTGGTGTTTTCCTGCCTTATTACGCTTCGCATTATAGGGTTGTGAACTGGTGTATGTTATCTGCTTGAGGTCCTTGGTGTCTCAGTGGGCATTGACTACATCAGCTTCGCCCTTAACCCAATAGCGACAGCTCTTAGAGGGCGAAGCCTATATGAAATAGAACGTTAGTTATGCTACCATAACTCCAGATTCTATGAGTATAGGCGTAGCCCTCTAAGACTTAGGCCCCCTGCTCCACTGACATTGGCCAAAGAAATTACTGGCTTTTGGGAGCAGAGCTCAGGTCCCGATGCTGTATATTCTATAGTTGAGGACCTGAGTGTAGCCACTGTAGCGTAAAGTGGTGGGAAAGAAAATGTAACCCTCTAACCCTAGTCGTAACACATTTTGAATGCAGCTGTTCATATACACATTAACACAAATAAAACTCTTTTTGACTGAGACGTGCCAATTTAGTAGACACTATATAGTATAGTATATCTAGACATGTCTGTTGAACATGTTTCTACATGTAATACTAACAGTCAGTAGTCCAGACACACCCCAGGGAGAGGATATAATGAAAGAAAGATGATTTCCAGGGAAGGCACTTTCCTGGTTTTGAACGACAGCAGTCCATACTGCAAGGTCTATTATATCAAAACATAATCTAGGGATGTATAGGAATTAAAAAATCACAACTAGAATTTGCCCACCCAGATGGTACCGGTACGTTAAATTTTGGGTCTGAGCCCATGGACTATGTAGTTACCCTGTAAGTACATGTAACTAGGGGAGAACTACCACCGCATATATATAACTTATTCTGTAACTACAGAGAACAATGTGTTTGAAACAGTTTGTTTCGATTTTACTTGCCTCAAAACATGGAAGAACAAACTAAATTAACTGCACAGTTTGCTGTCAGAAGAGCATATTAACCATATATAGCCTATGCGTTGTGATCCATATGTTGTGTTTTATCTTGCTATATTTGTATTTATTTCCTGGGATGAAAGGAGGCCATGCACAGAGCTGAAAAAAAGGTAAGCTTGCACCTTGAGGAGCCGTAATGCCGTCGAACACAATTGTCAGGGAGAAGACTTTCAACATTTTAATGACTTCAAAATTGTCAACATGTGTTTACACCGAAGCAAAAGTGAGTGACATCTAGGGTGGGTGAATTCTGTCCACCGATGGCAGGCGGAGCCACCAGGCCATAAACGAGCATCCAGTAATGAAGTTTGCTGGTGAGGTGAACGACAGTTGAGACAGTCTTCAGAGGCCGACAGTATCCATGACAATACACTGTCCCCTGGACCTTTGTTCCGAAGTAAACGCACAGATGTACCCTGTAGTTATTTTAAGTAGGCCTACCCTAAAATTATAAAGGAGTAATGTAGTTTGCCTGTGTGTTGGTAATAAGGTCATTTTGAAATAAAATCACATCAGATTTATTAAGTGCTGCAGAAATCATCACTCCATCTTCCCTGAAAAGTCCAGATTTTTGCTCAGTTTTATGGTCATACTGTACCCTGAAATAATAGAATAGGTACCCATTAGTTAAAAAATAACTACAGTATTCTCTCTAAATTCCTCCCAAACTTCCAGATTAGTGCTCAGTAGGTCATACATACCCTGTAATAATAGAATAGGTACGGTAGTTAAAAAATAACTACAGCAGGCTATAAGTTCTTTGTAAGTTCCTGAATTGTTACCCCCTTATTCCATAACTTCACATCTTGTTCCCCTGTACCTACGTATTAGTACGTACTGTAGGCTACTGGTACACCGTTAGTACAAAAGATTACACCGTAAGTCCGGAGTAATTATGCTGTACGTTGCGGGCTGTAATCTAAAGCGTTACCAAGACTTCTATCTAGGAACGAAGCACAAGTCAACTGAATTACGTTACAAATGGAAACTACAAAGTTGTTTCAACACCTTTTCCTAACACAAAAACTACATATCAAGTAAAATCAAGTATTATTAAGTACAAATTGATGCTGTGACGTCACCTTTGTTTATGTCGGAGAACTCTGACGGAATTAATCTTGCCCGAATTTCCGACTGGGAATTCTGACTTGAAGGTCCATTCTGTTGCACTTTTCCGTGTTGTAAGTCGTTTTTCTCCGAGTTCCGAGTACAATGGAATGCACCATAATTCCTTTTCGCCTTTAGTGTGAACACACACAGAGCTAGATTTGAATCCTGGGTTGACAGAATGAGTTCATAACCACCTTCATGAGACCAGTGTCCTATGTCACGAAGCCAGTTCAACACAGTCGCGGTTTCTTTGCGATAGCTGGGCTAAAACCTAACAATGGCAATCCTCGCTAACTGGTCTCATGAAGGTGGTTATCAACTTGTCAACCCAGGATTTACCTATCCAGCTATGATTGCGTTCACATAAAAAGGGGCAGAAAACTGTGGAAGTTCAGCAAGGGTACGGGTGGAGAAGAAACTCTTGTATACAGAAGCAGTTAAGATGGTAAGAGCCGAAGGAAGAGAAGTAGAGAGAGCACAAAGTGGAGAAAGGGAGAGAGGAGAATGGATGAGAACACATACTAGTGAATAAGGAGAAATTTGTGCTTTTCATGGTTGATCACATCACAGGCAGATCAGATAAGATCATGGTCATTGTGAACAGTGCAGCAAAATATCTTGAAGTTAAGGAATTGTTATTGGAAGAGCAGCTGAAACAGCCAAGTGTCAGAACATGTTCCCAACATACAGTAATGCTTCTCATTTACTGGGATGCTAGGAGCCTGATTGCCAATGGACAGGAATTCAAAAATACCTAGATGAGTTAGCATTGAAACCTGATGTAGGCTAATATGTGTACAAGACATTTGGCCCTCTTTAGATTTTAGGTTATGATTGCATTAGTAATGGTAGACAGACTGGAAATGTTGAACGATGTGCCACTTTTGTAAATCAAACATTGCCTTATAGGCGGACTGCAACAGGAAAGGATCTGAAATATGTTGTAGTGGACATAAGGATAAATTATTCAAGTTTGGTGATTGTTAATTTCTACAATCCATGTAAACAACTACACTTAGAATAATTGGGTGAAGTTCAGGGGCAAGAGGAAAGACAGGTAATGTGGTGTGGAGCAGTTATTGAAGATTTCATGGAAACACACTATCACAGGTCATACCTACAGTATGTCTTAGGTGAAGGTAGTGTGTAACCTTTTTAAAAAGGTAGTCTTTGCACAACTGTGTGTGCCAGGTGCTTCGGAGGAGAAGGATAAAATCAAAATCTGTAGACTCCCTCACACTGTCTTCACTTACAAAAATTTTATTTCAAGACACAATGTGTCACCTAAGTGACCTTTGTCAGGTATCTGAATAAACATTACAATGGGGCCTGTGTATATAGGGGACAGGAAATAAGATGGTCAATCAGGTTCCCTCATGAGACAAATCAGCACCTAGTGAGGTGTGTGTAACCTTGACCATTTCCTTCTTTGACATGGTGTTATCAGTTTAATAGTTTTTAACTTGGTTTGGTCCTTTTCACAAATCCAGGAAGTTGGGCAGAACTGCAGGTGAGATTGTGAATGGTTTAATAAAGGTGAATGGGACACATTCGGAAACAACAATCGTGTTGAATAGGTCCGGGGGATGATAAAGTACGAGTTAAAAAGGAATGGAGGTATCCAGTATTGAGTAATGGGGCTACTAAAGCAATTTAAACTGAAGAAAAAACAGACATGCTAGTTGAGACGTGTCAAAGTTCATAGCTCTAACAAAATGTCTGAAGGGAGAAGAGAGGGATAGACCCTGGCTGAGTTTAGGGATGAGGAAAGAGATGATACCTTGAACTTTTACAGTTGGTGAATTAAAGCAAGCTGTAAGTAGAGCTGGGTAAAATCACGATAACACACCTTAGTGATAAAGCCTTAGAATTGTTTTAGAAATATACAATAGAGTATGGCAAGAAGGAAAACTTCCTCAGGAATGAGGTTGTGATTGTTCCAGTAAAAAAGCTAGGTAAGGACCGAACAGGCAATTATAGACCACTCACATGGGAAAACTGCTGGAGAGAATGATAACTGAAAGGTTAACATTACTTGGGATCAAATTCGTTTATCTCTGCATCAAAGTGGATTTTGGAAAGGAAGGGGAACAATGGACCCTGTATTGTGTCTAGAATCTAAGTGAGGAAGGCTCAGATTAACAAAGTTCATTTATTTATATAGCCCTTCATTGCAAGCACCACTTTACAGAGAGCTTAGCTAGATTTAACTACTCAACAATCAATCACAGAACAAAATGATGTAATGCAGCATGCAGCAAAGCAAAACAAGGGAGCATAACAAAGCACAAAACACAAAATAGCATGTTGGAGAGACATAACAGGCCTACCTAACCTAAATAACCTAGCCTACCTAGCACCACCAACCTTAGACCCACAGTGCATACAAGGAAAACTCCCAAGAAAACTTTATTATAAGGGGGAAAAAATGGAAGAAACCTTGGCGGGCCAAGTTAAAGAGGGATCCCCCACCAGAACGGCTGAGTGTGCAATAGGTGCCGGGACAAAACAATAAAATGGACAATGACATGCAATAGCTGCTGGGACAAAACAATAAAATGAACAATAATGGCGTTGCCATCAAGCCATTTTATGCGAAAAGTTAAGTTTCGAAAGGGAATAAGCTGAATGGGAACACCAAATTTCGGGGAAAAAAAATCACCAAATATCGCAAAAAGTTTTTATGTTCACTTGAGGTGGATTTGTTGGTGTGTCAATAAAGAGGTTATTCGAAAAACAACGTTGGAAATGTATAATAGGAAAATGTAAAAATATGAATATTTATTAATTAATAATTAATTAATTAATAATTACGTTGAGTTACCCTAACCCTGTATTCTGCACAGGTGGCCAGCTTGTACAGTGCTGTCATGACGCGCTCCTGTATTAGAACCGGTGGCCTGACAGGCCCAACAGCAGATGAAATGTTGTTCTGGACATCCTAAAGTGTTGCACCCAAAGGCTCTCCATAAAATGCCTTTCCCGTCTCTTTACCCAGATGTACGGCAACCGTTGTAGAATGGGCATTTCTCCTACCATTGAAATATTGGCCATAGCATTTAGTCGCTGCCGCCGGGAAGCAAGAAACACGGCCACCAGAAAATTACATGAAACAACAATTATTACTTCGCTGATGGGAAGTAACTATTGGAAAGCCCTCTCTATTTTTTATTCAGGAGATTTGTGATCTTGTCTCACACCTACTTATTCGCTTAAAAGCCGTTAATGGAAACGCACCTGATTCACATTTTAAGATTGTCGACTTCTCAAAAGGTTGCTTAGAATTTGCCGCAAAACCTGAATGGAACATACCTATAGACATGCAATAGGTACAAGGACAAAGCAATAAAATGGACAATGACATGGACAATGACAATGAGATAAGAAAACAGATGAGACAAAAACTACATTTACATAGAGTAAGCATAATCGCATTAAGACGTGGAGTATTCCGATTTTAGTTGCATTATTGAAAGGCATTTTAAACATGTATATGCCTTAATCGAACCCTGACTCTCTATTGGACTATTTATCTGAGCTTCAAGTGGCAATCCAACTGCTTGAAGATGCACGCTCTGCCTTCCAGCGGTTGCAAACTTGTTTACAGAGGAAAAAGTTGACTGACACCAGAAAAAAGAAGTCCCAACATTTTTGGGGTGAGGCTGAAGCTGTGGGCATCAAAACATTAGTCTATATGCACCTACAATAAAGGCTTCAACTGTCCGTGTGCTCCAATGACTTCTCCATAGGCCCTTTTCACATTCTGTTTCTCAATGCTTCTGCATTGAGAAACCGATGCATTACAACTTCCTGTTGCCAGCTATGGCCTTCACTAAATCGCTCCACAACCTGCCCAAAATGTTTAATTTGTTACATTACGTATCTAGTGCTAGTAACCATTACAGTTTTGTTGCTTTGGTTGGATTGGTTTGTCAATAAGTCGCAAAAAGAAACTTGCCACAGGAAGTTGTAATGCACCGGTTTGCTGTGCTAAGCATGAGCCACACACTCAGCAGACATATTCAGCCACAGACACACTCATACAGACAGTAGATGTGAGGGAGAGTGAAGAGATGCAGCAACCAAAATCCAGCCCTACACTGGGTTTCCAAAGGCAGGTTTCCATATTAATACTGTCTAAGCTAACGTAGGAGCAGAGACTGTGTCAGTCCCGAGCTAGTAGTGGTGGTCTTTTTGAGGTGTATGACATGATGTGGAAAGAAGGCTTATTAATCAAACTAAGCAAACTTAGAATTGGAGGACGGATGTTTAACTGGATTAAAGATTTTCTGTTTGAGAGACTGATTGAAGTTAAGAGCGGGTGAGAGTCTGTCAAACAGTTAAGAGCGGGTGAGAGTCTGTCAAACAGATACTTAGTAGAGAATGGTACATCTCAGGGAAGTGCGATCAGCGATCAGCCCATTAATGTTTTCTATTATGATTGATGATCTGAATTCAAATGTTGAGAAAATATTGAGCATATTGGGAAAAAGTTGCGAGAAATGTTGCGATAATGTGCAAGACTGGACAAATCGATGGAGATGTAAATTGAGACTGAGACTTTCTGGCAGACCAACCAAGCGCACACTGCATCTGCACCCTCGATTGTCCAAATCATCAATGTGCTCCAACATTCCGCTCACTTGTTTCTCTAGCCCTTGTGATAGCTTCATATTTCGTATGCTCCCCTTGTCCACGGGTCAAAAATGACCCACTCTCACTGTCCCTCCTAGTATAAAGCCTCTTCATTTAATTTTTAACCCAAAATCTATTTTGTATGAAGAAACAACCTGTCACGTATAAACAGCAATAACTTTGTTTTCCTACCTCACAGTCCAGGAGACTATATATTCAGTGTACACCACTCATTTTTACTGTAAAATACACTTCATAAGTGGACTGGTACTGAAGCACCTTTATATCATGACCCCACCCCTGACTCTTTTTCTTGCGAGAAAACTTTATTTCTCGCGAGAAAAAGAGTGCTTCATAGTTACTACAAATAATTTATAAATACTTTAATTAGTCTGTAATTGATTTAATTGTTGTTTAATTGTACAATCTTTGTACCCTGATAAATAAAAGGTAAATGTTTCACATTTTCTAATTGTAAGATCACTAATTGTAAGTCATCAAATTTCATGCAGATAAAAAGAGAATTTAGGAGGTTATCACTGCTGTCAAACTCAGAAACGGGTCATTTTTGAGGGCTAGACCCGCCACTTTAGACTGCAAAGATTATGTTGTAGTCTCCACACTAGCAATTCTCCCCTCTGCCTCGCCAAGTCAAAGCACCAGAGCCTGCAGTTGAGTCATTTGTTCCTTTATGGCCACAAGAACTGTGTCAACTTTAGCATCAATAACCTTTGTGATGTTATCGGTTATTCTGCCCATTGCCTGAAGAATATTCAGGTGGATGTTTACTGCTAGCATCTTCATGACCGGTCATTTCCACATAATTAGCATTCTGCTGTCACTTGTCTTCAAGGATAGTCTTGGTCGAGTTTTTCTTGACTCTGGGAATATTCTTGGGTATTTTCGAGAAATAGTTGTCAAGAGTCATTGTAGAGTCACTCCCGTGGTAAATGAAATGAATGAAATGCAATAAATATAAAGATTAAGGCATAGTATTTCAATGTGTCTCTGATTGCATGTACTGAAAGTATGGACCCCAACAATGAATATTGTTTGCTGTTTAATGAAATAAATTTCCAGCATTAGTGCAAACTGCAAACTTTAATTGTGAAAATAAAAGGCCAAAACCTAAAGCACAAAAGATGCTTCGTCATCCCACCCACCATCTTCTCCTTGTCTTAGACAAAATCAAAAAAGCTGTAAGGATTTTAGCCCTTCCCATAATGCTTTGCTTTTCCAGTTGTTCCACTCAATACACTGCCAGCTGACTGCCGTTCAGTCGTACTGAAGAGAGTGTAATACTATCGCTGTAACAGCAAGTAATATTAACACTGATTTAGTTGTTGTCACTTTATTAAGTTACAGCAACAGTATTACACTCTCCTCCAGTTATTGCAGCCCTTTACGATGTGTTTATTGTGGAAATTTATATCGCGATAACAATAAAAATACGATACATCTTTCAGCCCTAGCTCCAATGACACCCTGTCTGTCAAAGACAAACCAATCGCAGCAGTGACACCTCCCCCAGTATAAATCACTGCAGTCCACATGTACATCACTCTTGCTTTCTTCCCCGTGATTATCACAACCAGCTCACCTCGGCGCGACCAGATCTGTTCCCTGTTCAACTGTTCCAACCCACTCTGTCTCCCCTGCAAACCTACTCCTCGCCCTCCACAAGCCCCTTGCAACCCCTGGCACATCAGGCCACCAGCAGAGGAGCAGGCAGAGAATCCCCAGGTGAAAAACCCCTGCCCTAAGCCGTGGGGCAGACAATCCTTTGCTGCTGCGAAGAACCGCCCTTCCAATCCCCCTGACGGGAAGAAGAGGCAGACCACCCAGGGATTTCCCATATTACCAACTGAACGGGGATATGTATCAGCATCATGTTGTCCTTGTTCTCCCCCCCGGGTCAGACCCACCACCCCTCCCCCTGCCTGCAAAATGGAGGACAGGGCCCAATGTTTCACATTGTCCCAAAAACTGCTGTCTGGTGGGCCACTGTGTTCTCCCGACCCACAGCTGTTCAGCCGTTTGGGCACATTTCTCTGGGTTTGAACATTGTTGGAAACATTTGGGATAATGTAAGTACACAACTCAACAAAATATATAACATAGGTCTAGTCGTTTTTAGATATTTTAATGCGGAAATGTTACATATTATACCTTTAAATATCACCTATAGGCTGAGAGCTTCCATGGTTGGATCACTAGAGAGTGCTCTCCTATAGGCTGAGGTACCTCACTTATCAGAGAACCGAGGGTTACGTGATGTAACCTAATTTTACTGTAGTTCCCCTGTGCATACTCCTATTCAGTTGGTGGCGGTAATGCACTAAACGTTGTTTGCCAAACGGCATAAACCAAGAAGAAGAAGAAGAAGAAGAAGAAGAAGAAGAAGAAGATGAAGAAGATGAAGAAGATGAAGCAGCAGCAGTAGAAGTAGCAGAAGTTCGATTAAAATTCTCTTGTTCTTGTGTATTGTTGTAATTTGTGTTGTGTATTTGTATTTGCATTTTATGTCTATGTGTATTTGCATTGTATGTCTATTTCTTTCCAACAAAAAAATAAATAAATATAGCAGAAGCAACAGAAGAAGAAGAAGAAGCAGAAGAAAGCAACGACGAACCTGGACCAATCAGCGCTCTGTTTGGAGACAGTAGGCTGGACCCAGCTAGAGGAAAGCGTACGCGTGCCCAGATTGCGTCGCGCGGTCCCGCTGCTGGAACTGGTGTCACGAGCCCTGTCCAAGCCGCGGAGAGGAGGCTGGAGAATTAGACTACACATAAATTATAGAGGACATCATATTTACCACATTTAGCCAGTGTTAAAGATACCTGGGCTATAATTTCATATCGCTGAATGGGAATTAAGACGGTTTGCTGAGTGATTACGGTCAACTGGTGATGTATTCCAGTATTTGAATGATATTGCTAGCCAGCTAGCTAGCTAGCTGTTTAGCTAGCTTGACCGTGCGTGACTCGAAGCTAACTTACATTCTCGGACATTATTTTCACCAACAATTATCTGCCTGCATATTTCTTAGAAATATCCCTATACTGGGTGGATTACTTTACGTTGAGTCTTACTGTAGATGTTGTGCACTGTCACAGTCAGCAGCACACGTCGCTTCTAATCCGAGATAAGAAAAGGATTGAATGAAATAGCTGCCCTAGCCAGCGGAAACGAGCCAGTTAACGGGGATACCCTGCTGCTGGTTGATCGACCACCGCCATCCAGCTAATCTAGCAAATGCTATCTGGAATAGCCACCCACAAGCCTACAGCGAGCCTGATAGCTAATCATAAAGTTCTAGCTAACGACTGGAACTGTTACGTAGCTAGCTGCCACTGTTCGAGGGCTTATTAGCTGGCCTTACTAGCCAACTAGTACACCATCTTCCACCCAAGGGCGGTTTGAAGCTGACCAACATCAGTTTATTTCTACGGATAAGGCCGGAGTGAGGACAGAAACCTGGAAAAATGCCGGCTGTGTCGAAGGGAGACGGAATGCGCGGATTAGCGGTGTTCATATCGGACATTAGAAATTGTAAGTGCCGCTTTCTTTCAGTCTGTATGCCAACTGCTGTCACTAAATTGCAACCATTGATGTTAGTTGTCCTGTTGCTGAGTAGTCAATTTAGTTGCTTATTAACGAAATGATCTGGGGGCTTCACGGCATAGGGAGGTCATTTGCTGCATACCACCATCGTTATTATGAGTGGTTCACGGTATGTGTAGATGGTGTAGCCACTTGATGTTTCTGTTTTTGCTAACAACTAACTAGCCTACATTATAATGCAGCAGACGTGTCTTGTCAGTAACGTTTAACTTAACGTCACATTCTGCAGCATAAGTAACGGATACATCTGATAGTGGGATTTAGAGAACAAGGCCTTCTGTTTTTGAGCGAGCCACTACTTACAGTGGCGCGCTTCTATGTGTTGGGTTTTTGAGATTATGCTCTTATCAGGCTGCCGCCTTGGTCGAACTGAGTGACAATGTATGCCGGTTCGTCAGACCAAACCTACTCCCATACCCCACCTCATACGACCCCCCCCCCCCCCCCCCAAAAAAAAAAAAAAACCCCAAAAAACCCACACACATACACCACAATGGTTCTCTGCAACTCATACAGTGGATGCTTGTTACAATATAGCATACACAAGCCCTGGTTTATCATATTACATTTCTTAGTGTCTTGGCCTATCAATTGCCACTGGGGTAAAAACTTTAACATAAAGTTTTTCTGTGGCATTGGTCAAATTTTCCTTTGCTAGTATCTTTGGCTAGTCACAATGACCTTGAATATATTTCCATAAATATTCCATGTTGTCTCTGCAGTTGGAAGGATTAGCCATTTAAATGCAATAGTGTTGTGACTATGTAGCTACATGGCCCCCTTTACACCTTGCATTAACATGTGCCAGGTGTAATATCCAGATTGTGTCTACATATGATTAAGCCTTTTCTCTCACAAAACACAGATAGCAGAGCACGTCACTTGCTCTCTTAATATTTCCATCCTTTAGAAAGATAATAAGTGCTTGGGAAGTCGATGGTGTATGCACCTTTTTTGTTACATTTTAAAACTGAGGAAGAACTCCTTTGAGGTATATCATTGGTAATAGCTGACAAGAAGGTAGTTTTATGCAGCTTCTCATTACTATCAATCTAGTCTCACTTGTTCCCCATCCATAAGTATCCTGACTGTACATTTTGATACATTGTTATTTTCAATACTTTTTTATACGTTTTAAATCACTATCCAAGTTGTCTGCCACGTCTTTGCTTTGTGCACTAGGGATGCTCCAGTCTGGATTTTTGGACCTGATACGGATTGTCGATATTCTGCCATCTGTATCTGCTGATACCCTGCCAATACCAATGTTTTTTTTTCCTGTGTGTGTATTTTTTTTGTTTTTTTTGTTTTTGGGGGGGGGGGGGGGGGGGGGGGGGGAAGGAGAATGTTCATATTTTTGCAGAACCATTATTGAGGTAGGATAGGCTATTATAGGAATATTTCTCACAAAAAAGAAAATTTGGTCATTGTATACTCACCTTGATGTCAGTTGAAAGATAGGCATACAGTTTAGAGTTCCAAAAATGGCAAAAAATGACTATAACATTACTTGTGCAGCTACGGCAGCATAGTCCAGGTGTTCTGAATTCAAACTATTGCACTATGAGTTCAATATTTCCTTTATTATTTTCAAGATATCCCCCACTCAGGGTGCTGCGGTCACCCTGCAGTGATCTGGTGGAAGAGTTTTGCTGCCTTCATTTGCTCCTCGTAAGCTCGTACTTCCGAGTTTGATAGGCTACAACTTATAGCCAACGTGTATTCAAGTACTTTTTAGGGTTTGACCGACATGGGTTTTTTAAGAATGGGCCGATATTTTTTAACTGAATCTGGCCGATATTTTGTGCCGATATTCACTGTCTTTAAATTTGAAAATTACTGTCCAGAAAAATAAACAAGAACACTATTACTAGAGTAAATCCCTTTTTAATGAAATGTTTGAATAAACAAAATGAATTAAGAGAACGGTGGTGCCATTTTTACACCGGTGGTGCTTCCCTCTTCAACACCGGTCATACTGGTTATACCACCTTTCGCCACTAGAGGGTGGTCTAAGCGCTATCAAAGTCAGTCACGAAAACAAAAGTGAAACTTCAAATTTTACAATTTGCTCCAAACTCACGTGTTAGTAAAGGTAAGCCTATTTGTAAACAGTGACACTTTTTAATCAGAGATTGATAACACTGCTCAACCCTCAGAGAGTTAACGTTGAGTGCAGTGCAGATTCTGGCATATTTCCCTTGTTTACCATTGGATTCTACTGGACACACTACTGTCACTGTAGGCAAGGACAAAGTTAATCCTATTTGTCCTAATCCATCATATTAGTGATCAGATATTAGTGATCAGTATGTTGATAAGATAAGATAGCACTTTTTTTGATCCCCTTGGGGAAATTCAGGTGCCGCAGCAGCATTTAGTAGCCTAACTTGAACGTGGAAGCTCTGAACATGTGCTTTTATTTTTGGGATTACAAAATAACGGTATTCCCGGTGTGGGGCTAGTAACACCGGTGTTGACTCCAAGACCGCATGCCACCAGGAACACCACCCACTGTGACAACCCTATTGCAAATGCAAAATAAAAGTGCCTGAGAGACCTAACAGCCCCGCAACGTTGAATTTTGTGGAAGCGGCTCTGCCGGGATTCGTACTTGCGTCTCCCACTTGAGAGTCTGCAGTCTAACTCCCATGGCTCACTTGACCGCAGTGTTTTGGGAATTAGCCTTATCCCTCAGAACTAACATGTTGGTCGACCATTGCACTGTACCATTAATTGAGGTTGTGAGGAGACACGACACAAGCTATTGGATCATTATCAGCAGTAGAACGTCCTAACCTATGCGTTAAACACCAATACAAAAAATGTCATATCACTTGAAAATTTGGCTAATCGCTGGCTAATATGGGCACTGCCAGATATGTACCGTTTACCACTCTTATGTAGAACAAATGGCCCGTCTTCACTTACACATAAACACATTACTATAAAATATAAATAATGAATATGCATACATGTGCGTGAATGTATATAGGCCTATATACTGTATATATTAGGGGTGTAATGGTTCAGAAAACTCTGTTTGGTTTGATTCACGGTTTTGGGGTCACGGTTTCGGTGTGGTGTATATATATATATATA
The DNA here is from genome assembly GCF_048128805.1 of Centroberyx gerrardi. Lineage (NCBI taxonomy): Eukaryota > Metazoa > Chordata > Actinopteri > Beryciformes > Berycidae > Centroberyx > Centroberyx gerrardi. Next base: position 2,835,814 of record NC_136003.1, on the reverse strand, counting down.
TATATATATATATATATATATATATATATATATATACATATATATAGCCTATGCAACAAAGGCCTAAATAAATCAAAGGAATAGTTCACCAAAAAATTTAAATTCGGTCGTTATCTGCTCATCCTCATGCCAGTACAAAATCGGACATGACTCCAGAGGCAGAGTCTTTTTTGTCTTTTGACCTCATAAATATGAATTCCAATCAGTGTAGGCTATGATCTCAGATTCTTCGTGTCCAGATTGTCAACCCTGGTGTTGCCCTGCTTCCTTCCTCCCACCAGGTAAGAGCAAGGAAGCTGAGATCAAACGGATCAATAAGGAGCTGGCCAACATTCGCTCAAAGTTTAAGGGGGACAAGGCTCTGGATGGCTACAGCAAGAAGAAGTACGTTTGCAAGCTGCTCTTCATCTTTCTGCTCGGCCATGACATTGACTTCGGACACATGGAGGCTGTCAACCTACTCAGCTCAAACAAGTACACAGAGAAACAGATCGTAAGTCTTCTGCTGTTTTGTGTGTGTGTACAACACTGGTGAAATTTTGTCAGCTTTTGTCTATATGTTTGCTGTGTCTGTTGGTTCTGGTTTTTGTAGTCATCCCAAATGTGCGATCACATTGAAGCCATTGTTTGAACAGCAATTTGTCTCTGTTGACAGAACTGGAGATCAATGAACTGTGTGTCATCGTCCACATATTTGCTGGAAATCACAGGCCCTCAAACCTTGGTTGTAATAATGAGATTTTGTTTCTGCATATGATATCTCCAAGTCTGATGCAACATGTATATCAAGAAATGAAGATGAAATATTCACTTCATTGTGTGTGTCAAAATATCATCACCAGTAGGGATGCGCCGATCCAATACTTGGTATCGGTATCGGGCCGATATTGGCCTAAAATGCTGGATCAGATATCGGTGGCAGTGAACGTTATAATCCGATCCAGAGCAATCAGTTTGGTAAAACGAGCCCCCAGAGTAATAAACTGGCGTAGTCGCAACATGCCGTGAAGATTGCACATGACTCAACGCGAGTGAGTGAAGAAGTTGGAAAAAGAAAGAGCGTGGAGGCAATGTGTGGATGTAAACATGTCTGCGGTTGGGAATTATATAAGCATCTTCATTTAACGGCGCCTTCCAAACGCCTGCTCCTTCGCTTAAACTTACATCGAGTGTCCTTCGGCTTAGTATCATGTACACACCACCATAAACGTTTCAGTAAAGTCTTTTTTTTCACAAAACAAAGCTTTTTGGAGCTGGGAGCTAAGCTACAGCTAATGCTACCGCGCCGATGACGCTAACACAACCGGTGTGTGCGTCAGTTCTTCAGTGCAGCGCCTCCAACATGCAACAGGCTGAAAGCAGAAAGAGGTGAGATGCTTCTGTTTCTGAAGAAAAACCTGCCCCTTTGTCCTTAGCAAAACTAGACTAGATTCGGCACACACTGGAGGCTATGCCCAGAAAAAGCCTATGTGTGGCAGTATTTTTTCTGTCAGTTATTCACACTAAAGAAGAGGAAAAAATTCAATATTGTTTTGCAGCAGTATGCACTGGTCAGTTTATTGCTCTTTTGCACTTTTGTGAGTTTTTTTTTTTTGCACTGTATGCCTATGTTATGTAACAGTACTTTATTTATTCTTTTATTTTTTGGTCAGTTATTTACACTGAAGGTTATCTAGTTTTAAATTTATAACCAGAATGTTTTAGTATTGTTTTATGTATATTGCAGCAGTCTTTTATATATCCTACGAATTGTCATTCCTATTTTGGTCAGTTCTTTTGCCCTGCTGCAGTTTTTTTTTAAACAATAGAATTGTTCCCATGTTATTTACGTGTATGCAGCTGTGTAATTATAGAAGGGAAAAAAAGGGTCAATATCGGATCGGTAGTCGATACTCAGAATTCTGGTATCGGATCAGCAGTGAAAAAAATGGTATCGGTGCATCCCTAAACCAGTAATTTGCATTTCTTGTGGCGATAATTGGTGATTTTAATCCTCTGCCGATAAGCCTGGTCTGTAATTTGAAAAGTAAAAACTCCAGCGCTCCAACTAGATGGCACTCAGTAGAAACAAATTGGCAGGGCGGTTGTGTCTAAACTGAAAATGAGCTCTCCAGTGCCCCCATGTTGTTTGATTGGGCCAATAATGGAGGGTTTGCCTCTTCATATGTCTCCTGATAGGCCACAAACCCCCCTTTGGCCAATTGGTGTGAAAAGTTAATCAGTAATACCTTGGCCCATGACCAACATTTCCATAAAGTTTCATGGTGTTGCATGAATCTATTCAGAAGGTACATAACTTTTTTTGAGAAACCACGCCCACTGGTGAACTTTCCACACAATTTCATGCAAATCCATTCATAACTTTTGGAGTTATCCTGCTAGGAGATTAATGATACCGCATTGTCATTAGTGTTTTTGGCTTGAGAACAAGGCTTTTTAGCCTTTGTAGCTAAAGTATGTTGCAACGCCAGTTGCTTGCCCATAGCACCATCCTCCTTTGTGGAGGTTGAAAATGCAAGAGAGCTCAGAACTTGAGAGAAGTAGAAATAGTTTAATACGCTATTTCAAAGCAGAACAGGCACCTCAGCCGCTATGGCTATTTCTGTTGATTCTGTAGCTGTCAGACCATTTAGACAGGAAGAGGAAATGTTGACAAGGCAGAATAGTGATGTGTCAGGATTTCTTGTTGTGGGAAAGTAGACCACTATATCAACCAAGACTGTAAGAGTATATTTTACTGCATTGACCGTTTACATTAGTTCCTTAGATATGTCTGCAGTTAAATTTTCTCACCCACTATGTCAGTTGTGTCTGTTATGTCATGTGTACAGCAGTTGCTTCATGTTAGAGGGTAAAGCAGGTAGTGAGCAGTGAGACCTTAGGATGGCAACAGTCAACAAACTGTCATGATCATGGTGAGAACTTTGAAAAGCATTTAACCTCTAGTTGAAATATTGTCTAGTAAAAAAAAACAACTGTTTACTGGCAAAACTGTTTACTGAGCAAAATAAAACATTTTGCGTCTTGTAAACACATGCAGTAGTTGAGAGATAATGTCCTCTGCAGTTCAAGGATGGATAGAGATGGATGGATGTTCATTCATAAGTTATGTATATCAATCAGGCCACTGTAGCACTGCATGTTGTAGGCTAATGAAGACCTGATGAATGAGCTTTTTGTCAAGCTCATTAAGCCAGTGTAGGCCCACAGGATTAACCCTAAACCTTGTCATCAACACCTAGCTTCACACTCAGACTTATTGTGACACTTAACTTCCATACCAGTTCCAAAACTTTTTATACCTTTCTGGATACAGAAAAAAGTATTTTATAATGTGATAGTTGCTTGTTTTCTGTTTTACATGTTGCACTTTGCTTTTTTAAACAAAATCATTTTCTCAATTAACAAAGCAGAGAGATTCATATTTTCATAATTAACATTGAAGGGTCTCTTGAGTGTTCTTGTGTAGTTCTTGTGTAGTTTTCTATGAGAAATGCTAGGAGTGGTGTGCTGGGTGGTGTGTATTTGAGAGGAAATGTGGCTGTATGATTGGCTAGTGCCAGACACCCCGACTCTCCTCACAGCAAAGCCAGGAGGACCTGCCTTTCATAGCCTGTACTGTCAACCCACTATAATGTTTCCTTTGACTTCTTTTTCACTTTCCCATTTCCTTCCTTAACCATCATCCTCTATTATCGACCTCGCCTTGTCTGTTATTACTCACTGCCTTCACCCTTCCTGTTTCCCACTTTCCCTCTCCCTCTCTTTTCATATTGCATCCAACCCTCCTTATGCTTTATTTCACCGTTTCAATGCCTCACCTGTTTTCCCAATTTTCACATCTTTACTCGTCTTCACCAATCTCTTCTCCAACCTCCTCCTCTCATCCCATTGGTCTCCACCTCCTTATTTCCCTCCTCCCTCCACTTGTGTTTCCTTCACCCAGGGGTACCTGTTTATCTCAGTGCTGGTGAACAGCAATAGTGAGCTGATCCGTCTGATCAACAACGCCATCAAGAATGACTTGTCCAGCCGGAACCCCACCTTCATGTGCCTGGCCCTGCACTGCATCGCCAACGTTGGCAGCCGTGAGATGGCCGAGGCCTTCGCCAGTGAGATCCCCCGCATCCTGGTTGCTGGGTAAGTGTGGATGGTGGGTGGGGGGGCTTGACGGTATACTGAAAATTCACAATACCAACACTGTGAATCTGTCACGACACAGCTGTGCTTGAAGTCCATTTAGAATAAAAGAGCATTCGTAAGTGTTAATCGACTGTCAAGACTGTAATGTTGCAGCGCTTTAAAACAAGGTCATGCACCTATGTATTATTTTTCTATTCAAATGTTTTAATGCAGATATAATTTGTGCCCAGATGGTTCGGTCAATTAGGCCTTCAGCAGGCTGATAACAGAGGCTGATTATCAAATCCAAGAATGCCAAGTCGATACTTGTGTCCTTGTGGAGTAAGTTCTTCCCAAGTTGTCTTGGGGAGAACGATCTTCTCATGAAAGTATATACAGAGAAGCGTGTGCTTCACGTTGTGTGCGTGAGTAAGACACACAGCTGTTAATTTTCCCACCCGTTAACCGGCTCTGTACTGTAGACTACAGCGCTGCTTGGACGTGATGTGCTGTCATCGCAGTGAATCTTGGGGTTTTCAATTCGTTGATATTTTGAGGTTGGCTAGGAAACTTCCAGACTTTCTATCCGTCCTCCATCCTGTCGTTCTTTTGTTTTGGAATCGTGCTTCGGCAGTTAGATATTACGTAAAACGCATCATGGAGGACACAAGACAGCACAAGAGAACGCATATTGATAATCAGTCTGACAAACGGCATTTAGTAAATGGCAGGCAGGCAGGCACAGGTGTTACCAATTATCAATCAGTACTTCAACACCCATTAGCTATGTACTGCGCAAATAACTGTGATCGAGGGTCACAAAATCTAACTAAGGCAAACGGTAATATCTGTACTTTTTGCATTTTGTGACCCTCGATCAAATCCCTGTTTTTTATAGTTGCGCAGTTGTCTGACAACAGAAACAGAAAGATATGTCAGTGACATTCAGTGCCACGCGAGAAATCGCGAGGCAGACAGACGCGGTAGTGCTGCTTTATTTTTTTTTCACAATCGAATATTAATTTTCACAATCGAATGTCTGTTTTTTTTTTACAATTCGATTATATAATTGAATTTAGAATATTCGCTGACAGCCCTAGTGTGAATGGTAAATATGAATTTTGAATTTCTCTGTGACTTTACTGGCTTGCTGATGTGAATATGATGTACCATAGTGATACCATGGACAGTGTGAAGCAGTCGGCTGCCCTGTGTCTGCTGCGTCTTTATAAGACCTCTCCTGACCTGGTGCTAATGGGGGAGTGGACATCCCGTGTGGTGCATCTCCTCAATGACCAGCACATGGTGAGACCACAGCCTTGACCTCTTGACTCTAGCTTAAAGGATAATTCTGTATTTTCAACCGTGGCTTTATTTTCTTAGTTTTTGCCGTCATGCTGATCGATTCTGATCAACATTTCAGCAGTTACTTCACTGTAGAGCTACTTTTCTCTTAGTTTGCAGGCTGTTTTCCAATACAGTCCAAAGGTCCCAAGCAAAAAAAGTGATTAAAACAGGCCCTTTCAACTAGGGATGCACATTTTCCAAAAAAGTCTTGATCGATTTGCACAATGTTAGTTAACGATCAAATATCGATGTTTGTTAGGCCAAAATAAATTACAAGTTAGACATAAGTTATAACTTACATAAGTTAGACTTTATTAAAAGTAAGTCATTGGGGGTGTCCTGGTGGCTCAGTTAGCTAAGGTGCATACCACATAACAGCAACTTTTTCCTATCTATCTCTACTGTCAATTATCCAAAATAAAGACAAAATGCCCAAAAAATAATATATTAAAAAAAAAAATTTGCCACTCTTATCCTCACTCTTATTGTATAGAAATCATCTCTGAGTACACAATCTACTGTTATATAAAGAAAACATCAACCTCTGAAAGGCAAGGTAGGTAATGAACAGCAGATGGTGTTCACAACACATTGTGAACACCAAGTGCTTTCAATTAAAATCTTCAGTATGATACTGAATGGTAATGGCAAGCGCTATTTCAACAGTGTGGAAGTCCTTAGTATAATGTCGAGCACAAAGCTCTTTTACAGTTATCTAAAAAAATGGAACTTGCAAAATTATCTTAAGTGCATAGAGTTTGCTCCCATTTTCTTCAAATTATTTCAGTGGAAATAACCAATAATCCAGTCAGCTACATTAATGATAAATCTAAGAACAACACAAATAGGCCTATAAAGGATACACTTAGCAGTCTCAAGGTACAAAAATGATATCAAACAGAGATGTTATGAAATGATTAAGACAGAGGGAATTCCTGGCCCATCAAAAGTGCAAAAAGGATAGCTTAAGGCTATGTTATATCAATTCTACTGCATTATAACTCAGTCAAACAAATGTTACTCTGTTACCCCCAACATTGTGAATGTGGCAGAAGACCGGCAGCCAGCAGAGTAAGCAAGAACAATGTAAAAAATTATCAAATGAACTATTATACCTGAAATGGCATGTGATAATTGTTCAATGAAAGACATTTAAACATGTAGTGTGTGTGTTACTGTGTTGAACACGCGTTTTAATTGTTTTTTTGGGTTTGACTGTTTGGGTTTTGGTTAGCCCCTTTGGTCTGTACCATAGAGTGGTCTCTGCAAACTGATAGGTACATAGCTCTACAGTGATATAATTGATGAAATTTTAATCAAAATCGATTGGCATGATGGCAAAAACTAGGGAAATAAGGTTTGAAAATAACCAGAATTGTCCTTGAAACTTCCTACTAATGTTACGTTGATTGTTGCATTGGACCTTGGAAAGGCCAACTTCAACACTAATAGCAATAAAAAGTGAATGTTTTGCTACAAAAAAGTCATCACATTAGCTTTAAACAATAGAAGAGGGCAGTCTAGCTAACCGTTCATACCATTGATTTCATAACACATCCATGGTGGCCGTTCTTCTTCTTCCTGTCAAGTTGATGGCAAACTGTCAGTGGAGGCGATCAGTGGCCAATCAGAATAGAAAGAATAATCAAAATCAGAAGTTGTTTTAACATAAAAAAATGTTTTTGAATTGATGAAATATTTGTTGCAACCTTGGTATTGGCTGAGCTATAATGCACCTGTGAGACTGTCCATTTAGTTTTTCTTTGTGTGTGTGCGTGCGTGCGTGCGTGTGTGTGTGGGGTGGATTTCAGGGCGTGGTGACAGCAGCCATCTCTCTCATCACCTGTCTGAGCCAGAAGAACCCAGACGAGTTCAAGACCTGCGTTTCCCTGGCCGTTTCCCGACTCAGCAGGGTGCGTGGACCTGTGTGTTTGTTGGTGGAGAATAAATTCTACTAATGTCTATTGTGGAATCCAGTCAGCCCACCTATTGACTATTCCTGTTGATCCACACAAAACAAATTTTGAAGTATTCCATCATCTGTGTATTCACTTACATTTTCATGGGCTTCTTAGTGATTTGATTTCCAGCCTCACAAAGCAGGCTTTCTGAGGTGTTTTTTTGTTATCCAAGCCTAACACTGACAGAAGCATCACTGTCATTTTGAATTGTTTTGCAAGGAGATATGACCTTTGACCTTCCTTGCCATTCACCTGGGTTGATCAGAAGTAATCTATGGAGTGATATGGTATATTTAAGTAGGGGCAAGATGACTATCTGTGTAAATCATTTAATGGTAAAAGTCTGGAATTCTGGAATTGAAAATGAGTAGCAACTGCAAATGAAAGACCACCTAGCAAATGAGCTCATAATTGAATGAATGTCATTTTTTTTTTTTTTAGAATTAGAATATTTACAATACACTACAGTATTGCAATAGACCACGCATTAGTGCCCATGGATGCCGTTGTTGTCACTCCCAGCTGAGATGACTGTTGATGACTGGAGCCTCTGGTAGACTGTAGCATCAGCTCACCTTTTTGTTGATATTCAGAAATGATTTTCCCTCTTGGCATGATGGCTTTTCAGAGAAGATTTTACACCATCTCAAACAGGAACTTGTGTGTAAAGTGTCTCAAGGACACCAATGAAATGTCCATAGACGAATCCATGTGTTTGTCCATTGGTCGTCCAGATCGTGTCGTCAGCCTCCACTGACCTTCAGGATTACACCTACTACTTTGTCCCGGCACCGTGGCTTTCCTGCAAGCTGCTGCGCCTGCTGCAGTGCTATCCACCGCCAGAGGACGGCGCCGTCAAGGGCCGCCTGGTGGAGTGTCTGGAGACCATCCTCAACAAGGCCCAGGAACCGCCCAAGTCCAAGAAGGTGCAGCACTCCAACGCCAAGAACGCTATCCTGTTCGAGGCCATCTCCCTCATCATCCACTATGACAGGTGGGCACTTCAACAACAAAATTGTACTGTACAGAGCTACAAAGGCGCTGCCTTTTGGTGAAATTTGCCGTTTTGAATCTGAAATAGGTCATTCTTGTGATTTGCGCAGATCCGATGAACTTTTATTTTTTTCTGATTCTCCTGTCACTATTTTCCTTCTTGATGATGTCCAGACGGAAACAATTTCCTGGTGTTCTTTTTCTCACACTTTTCATACTAGTGACTCATATTATTGTCTTTCATAAGCTATGTTAAATCAGAAACAGGCTGGTTTAGCCAGATTTGTTCCTTTACTATGGTTTGTAAACTAGGTCTTAAGAAGTCTTAGATTTGGCCCTCTGAAACCTGCAGATAACCTGATATTGCTTTTTCAAGTAATCTGAAGTTACTTTGAAAATCAGATTTCTACCAGTCATAGAGATGTATTCACGCTATAAAGCCAACTACTAACCTAACTTTCCACTTTTACCCATTTCCCGTTGATGTATAGCACAAGTAACAGATGGCAGCCATGATGTCACTGCATCTTTACCTGTGTTAACTGAATGAAATCAGGAGGACATTCTAGTTTGATGTGTCCTTTATGTGACTGAGTTGATGGCTGACCAACATGGCCTTTAAGTGTGTCTGTGAAAGTCCCTGAAAAGCACCAGAACTAGTACTGTTACGTGGTACTTTCTACAGTAAGTAATGAAATTTAGGTAATATCAAGTTGAGTTTGAGTGTATGTAAGTGTGAGTTTTGTTCCCTATTCCCCAGTGAGCCCAACCTACTGGTACGGGCCTGTAACCAGCTGGGCCAGTTTCTGCAGCACAGGGAGACCAACCTGCGCTACCTTGCTCTGGAGAGCATGTGCACTCTGGCCAGCTCAGAGTTTTCCCATGAAGCCGTCAAGACACACATCGAGACAGTCATCAATGCCCTCAAGGTGACACACTCTCACCTAACCCTGCACCGACATTCAACAACAGCTTAGGTCAGGTTTTCCCACCACCAAAACCACACAAACAAAAAAAGTCTTGCTAAAATTAACTTGTAAATAAAAACTAAAAATAATATATATTTTTTTTAACTAGGCTATGTATTGGAGCTGATGTTTTTATGTGTGGCCCAGTAGAGTGGCAGTGTTTCTTCTGAATAGAATAGCTGACTGCAGTCAATGCATAAATTAACATGAATTTACAATTGTAAGGTGTTTGTAAATGTCTTAAATACAATTGAGGCACTTGGAACTGGATAGATGGGCTTAAGGTACATGGTCTTTCGTTGAATTTCACATTTTTCATCTGTTTCAAAGAGACACACACCAACCCACAGTAGTTATAAAGTAAAAAGCACAATAAGTTATCCACTTTATATACAGATTTGAATTAGCATTTGCTTTTAATCATTCATTTAGAGAATTGGAAATCACAACAACCCAATATCCTTATTTCATGGTGATATGGTTCTACTGAAAGATGATGGACGATATTGAATTATTATCTGTCATATTCAAGTTAGACTAAGGCTACTAAATGATAAATGGACAACATACTGACAGTTGTCACAAAAGGTGGCAACACCTCAAACTTGCATACAGATAGTCATCTCCGAACACATCACCCTGCCACGGCAGTCAAAATAGACCTGCAGTCAAAGGAGGAGAGACGTCTAAAACTGTACAGCTGTCAATAATTAATAGCTTTGGCCCGGTCAATTGTATGAGAAATATTTGATACAATATATTGGTAATTCAATATGGGCATTCCGGTGTTAAATAAGACCTGATTGTTTGCAAATCACGGCTGTGACTCTGACTTTGATAGCGCTTAGACGGCCCTCTAGTGGCGAAAGGCTGTATAACGGGTATGACTGGGGTTGAGGAGGGAAGCACCACAGTTTGTCATAAATATTATAAACTGTGTATTGTAAATGTCTCCAAATAAATGAAATTTAAGTGATAACATTTTATTCCTCTGTGCTTATTCCCTCCCTACTGATGTTACTGTATTAAAGCAATATTCCACTTAGTTTTAACATGGGGGTTATTTGGCCCTTGGCCGCCATGAAAACCAGAATATAAACTAATCACCAAGATTCGATGCAGCTGGGATGAGTTTGTAGCGTTCGTATTTTTACTTCCAATTCATTTGAATGAGGCCACGAAAATAGCCTGAAAACGTACAGTTAACACGTTTGTGAACAGATTCAACAACCGATCCCGCTACTGTGATTTTCAACTGACGTTTGGTCATATTTTTTAGAACATAATTTCGCCAAATAGCATTTTTATTGATAGACGAGAACATAGCGGAGGGATACATGCCTCTGATCAAGAGAGCTGTCAGTTTCAACGAGACAGGTGAGGTGGTGAGGTGGTGAGGTGTTCGCACAACATCGCTGTCTGGGTAACGGCACCACGACAGATGCACAATACATGACTGGTTTCACTGCATGTCAGCAAGTTACTGAACATTTATTTTGAAAATCATTTTTTCCCCTTCCCTGTGCCGTCTGCAGAAGCTTACCACTCCAGTTTCATCAATTGCAGACACTATCCATTTTGTGTTTTGTCTCCTTTTTCACAGTTCCCTCAGCATCTTTTTTATTTATTTTTTTTAAAATCGTAATTATAATTCATCGTTCCCCTCTCGCCACACCACACTGTTTTTTTAAATGCAGTTTTTGCCATAGGCTAACATAACACTGTCCTAGTTGAGGCATTCTTTAGATTTTTAAATATGCAATTTTATGCATATTTCCATGGCTAAGCGGGCCAGAACAGACCGTATTAATTCATTACTTATTTACAATGCAGGAAAAATGTTTCCTATAATCCTGACGCCCCACATACAACCTCACCGCACAGCAGACACCTCAGTTTTAAACAGGATACAGGATATCCATAGTGTACTAGTAGACACTGTCTATATAATTACACCCTCTCTCTGTCTCTTTCTGTCTCTCTCTTTATCTCTCTCTGTCTGTGCAGACTGAGAGGGATGTGAGTGTTCGTCAAAGGGCAGCCGATCTGCTCTATGCCATGTGCGACCGCAGCAACGCCAAGCAGATTGTAGCCGAGATGCTCAGCTACCTTGAGACAGCCGACTACTCCATCAGAGAGGAGATGGTGGGTGTGAGAGCTTACCAATATACATTTTTGTGCCACACTATATTCCATTTTGTCCATGAATGCATGTGTATGTCACTAGCTGTTTCCATCCAATTGTCAAGTGAATTTTTTATGCAAACCTTTGAAATGTTGAGGGAAAAAACAATGTGAATTTGATGCGTTGAAGTGAATAAATTGACTTCCTGAACATCAAAATAACTTCCAGCAGGAAAATGAGTATTGACAAAGAAATACACTTGGTAATATTCTAATGTACCAGCTAATGGTCATACAACTGCGATGGAGACTTAAACATGTTAGAAGTGAGACAAGACAACGTGTAAGATGTAAGTAGACGGATGTAGACATTGGATGCTACCAGGTGTTTGGGGTTGTTTGCTGTAGTCGGTTCGGAATACATTCTCACTCCTCGGGGTGGAACGCACATTTCCACATGACAGATTCCCATGCTGGAAAGTGATTTGTTCTTCCTTCTCCCTTAAGGTGCTGAAGGTCGCCATCCTGGCGGAGAAGTATGCCGTGGACTACTCCTGGTACGTGGACACCATCCTCAACCTCATCCGCATCGCCGGAGACTACGTCAGCGAAGAGGTATGGTATCGCGTCATCCAGATCGTCATCAACCGAGACGACGTGCAGGGCTATGCCGCCAAGACCGTCTTTGAGGTATGACCGCATGAAATCATGACTCGTCAAATCTAGCTTTAGGCAGTAGCAGTGGTTTAAGAGACCATTCTGCTGAGAGGGTCACAGGTTTGATCCTCTGGCAGCCGACACTGATGCTCTTGAGTCATTTGTACTGTATAGTTGTGTCTCAGGTCAATTTGTCAAGCAGCAAATACTAATTTACACAGGAATTTTGTGTGCTAGATGGAAAAACAATGAACAAATGTGTTCTCCAGGCCTTGCAGGCCCCTGCCTGCCATGAGAATATGGTGAAGGTTGGAGGCTACATTTTGGGAGAGTTTGGTAACCTCATCGCTGGTGACCCACGCTCCAGGTATGTTGGTTATTGGCTGCCATGTCACCAAGTTGACTATGTAAACACCAAATAGCCAGTTGTACTACTATAAACATTTCTGCGGCTTTCTTGCTGTCTGTCCTCCAGCCCCCTGGTCCAGTTCAACCTTCTCCACTCTAAGTTCCACCTGTGTTCTGTGCCGACCCGGGCCCTGCTGCTGTCGGCCTACATCAAGTTCATCAACCTGTTCCCAGAGACCAAGGCCACCATCCAGGAGGTGCTGCGCTCTGACAGCCAGATCCGCAACTCGGACGTGGAGCTGCAGCAGCGCGCCGTTGAATATCTCAAGCTTTCCTCCATTGCTAGCACCGACGTGCTGGTTAGTTCTGATAACCCTGTCAGAACAAACTGGGTGTTAGGTTAACTCAGTCAGCTATTGGCACACTCCCTAGCCAGTGGCAGTGGTTAACACCTTACATCATAGACATGACACACAGCAATAATTTCATTTTGACCCAGCCTCCACAAAGTCAGTGTAGATGGATAATGATGACAAAATGACCTATAAGAAACAAAAGCGTGATGAAACAAGTGAAAACTAGCATAGAACTAGTTCCATGCTTGCAGCTGTGAGCATCTTGGCTAATGTAATAAAATCAAAAAGCCAATAATCACTCACTATTAAACTTGACAACTAACGTTACTGCTAACATACAGTTACGCCTGAACTACATGTGTAACATTTGCGTATCCAAACTTGTTGTGGCCCAGTTGCAGCACGGCATTTTAAGCTGCTACACCAGCTCCATTAGTGTTCTGCCCATGGTCTGCTGATTGTGTTGAGCCTATCTATGTTTTACCTATGTGTAAGTGAACACAATTCCATAAACAACTCACGTTGTACCGTGAGGAACATTAATGTACCATACAGGGTACATATGTCACTTTTTGTAGGCGTACTGTTTCCAAATAGAAGGCTTCTCAGCTGCTATCCATAGATAACCTCATCTCCGACATATATTTAAGTGACATTGGTTTATGTATCCTCTATTTTGTTTACTGACATGGTGATAAATGACTATAGTAAGCAAAATCTAGTCATATCTACACATTTATATGGCTCAAATGCGCAACAGACAGCTGCGTAGTCTGACAAAAGTAGAAGCCATACGTATCTCCAAAGTTGCGGCTCCGATCTGGCTCCGTTTCAGATCAGTCAGTGTGCTGCATCAAAGTAAATTGCTGCGTATTTCATGCAACCCTTCGGACACAAACAGACGGAACAGAAACGCACCAGGTGTAGCTGAGCCATTAGCAAGGCTGACTACACTAACGCTAAATCCTCAAAAAAATGATTCAGCCCACTTACAACAAAGTCCAACAACCAATTTGCAAAACCTAAATCAAACAATCTAATTGTGTAAAATGATACAACTTACCTGATCAGGAAACCAAGGAACTTGAAATTCATTTTCTACCAGCTAGCCAAACACTTCCACAAGCAATTTGAATTGTAGAGAAATGTGAAATGGAAAAACAAAATGGAAAATGGAAAACAAGGACCAAGTGAAAATACTAGTCTCATAGACACACTAACACATGGAGGTGCTGGCAAGCAGAAAAATCTTGCGGATAAATCTTGCCATCTAAATTGCCCCTAAATGTCACGGGTAAAGCAAGTCTAATGTAAGTGTGATAACTGCTTCCACTGGAACTGGAACTGTCTGTTCCTTGGTGAAAGTAATATTGTGCATCTGTATTGCTCTATTATGTGTAATGTAGTCAGATGTGTTGGTAGTCCTTTCAGCTGTAGCCCACAGTATGGTTCTTCCCTGTCCCATCCCAGGCCACTGTTCTGGAGGAGATGCCTCCCTTCCCAGAGAGAGAGTCGTCCATCTTGGCCAAGCTGAAGAAGAAGAAGGGCCCTGGTGCCGTTTCTGTGTCCGAGCTGGAGGAGGGCAAGAGGGAGGGTGGGGAGCTGAATGGAGGAGGTGACAGGGGGGCAGACACAGCAGCCATGGCTGCCTCCAATGCTGTAAGTAGAGCCTCTGCACAATGCTGGTTTGCGTGACTGCGTATATTTGCAGGTGGGCAGTAATGTGGAAAGAGATATGTTAATTGCATGCCAGCACTGTGTATTGATTTCAGTTGGACTTGTTCTGGGTGTGTTGAGATAATGGAATGGATACATGGGGCATTGGATTAAACCTCACTTATCCCTGAAACTTCAGCAACTATATGAATGGTAGCATGTTACCACGGGCAAGAGTGGACAATGAGATGTGGCAACATATCAACAGCAGCAGCCTCTGGACCTTTGTCGCATGTCTTCCCCCTTCTCTCTCTCCCTCCCAGTCTCTCCTGTCTCTCTCTACTTCAAACTGTGTAACAAAGGCCAAAAATGAATCTTAAAAAGGCTTTAGTGGCTCTATATTGTAATCTCCTTCTGTGTTTTCCAGTCCACCCCCTCCCCATCAGCAGATCTTCTCGGGCTACGTTCCGCTGCTCCAGTCAGCTCTGCCACACCCAGTGCTGGCAGCCTGTTGGTGGATGTGTTCTCCGAGGCGGGGCCCGCCACTCCCTCCGCTGCCGTGAATGACGATGGCTTCCTAAGGTGAAAGGTCATCTCTTGATGGGCAGATGTAGGACCACCTAAAGCCACAGTCTAGTATGCGTAGCTCAGACAAAGCTGCCTGGTAATGTTGCAGAACTGCCCAAGGAAAGCGGCAAAGTCTGCTTGCTGTTCAAACGGTGTCTCTCATACTGGACTGGGGCTTGAAGACTACAAAGAATGCTAAACTGGTCTTGGACCTGAATAGAAAAGATTAGCCCCCTCACTTTGTCACATACTGTTGTTTCCTCTGTTAAACTACTATGTAATTAGTTCCGGTGGTTTGTGGTGTGTTTGTGCTGTTTAACTACCATGTAACTAGTTGGGATGTGTCTGTGCTGGTTGTCTCTATCTGTTGGCTCTTTCTTCTTTTTGCTTTCCGTGTTTGTCTAATACAGACCTGCCAACCTGGACGCACTTTGACATCAAAATACACTGGCACTAGTTGTTACTTTAAAATACGCCAAAAGAGGCCTGTTAGTTTTTTAACCTGATAAAAAAATGTCACCGGGGCCTGAAGCTAGGATGATTGATAACCACATAATGTCATTCCAGTGAATCAGTACTCTCAACTTTGATATGTCCCTCCCCCTTCCTCCTCCTCATTCTGTTGCTGGCTGGTTTTCCTCCAGTAGACAGCGAGCGCTGAGTTTGAACTGCCATACCGAGGTAAACGCATTATGAATTTACTACTAAGTCAACATATGAAATAAAACAAAACAAGGCAGGGTTCTCTCCAGAAAATTTCAACAGAATGGTGCTCAGGTGCTAAGGAGCTTTTGCATTTTCATACCTCCTTTAAAACCATTTCCTGCATTCCAGGGCCTTAAACACAAAAAGAAAGCCTTTAGACCAAGAGGGTTTAGAGCCATAAATCATGACATTTATGCCAATGATCAAAGTAATCTTAAATTGTATTTTCTATGAACAGATAATCAAAAAAAATGTCAAGCAATGGTGGTCTTAAAAACATAAACATAGTTATGAAAATGATATCAGGATCAGGATCTGCTCTCACTCTCTTCCTATCAACCTGTAATATCCAACATATCCCAATATCCCCCCATACCTTTTTTTCTTTTTTTTCCATTCCTGTTTTTATTTTATTATTTTGTTTCACTCTCTTATTCCTTTCATTATTTATTTCTTCCTTATTTTGTAATCTATCATAATATCTATAGCAGTGTGGTTAGGGGAGGGAGGATGGGTTGGGTTAAATTGTTGTCGGAGATGGGGTGAGTTAAAGACAAATGACAATAATAGGTGGATAGGGTACATTTTTGGAGGAGGGGTATCTCTTATATCTTTACTCAAAATTCATCCTTGGATGAATCAATGAATCCATTTAATAACTACTCAAAAAAAAAAAAAAAAATTAGAATTAAAACATTACAGTTGCAAGTGAGGGATCAAAGTGGCGCACCACCACTGTTACATTCTTTGGGGAGAACCCTGCAAGGTTTGATGTGTTAAAAGATAATTCCGGTTATTTTCAAGCTTTCTTTATATAAGTCTTTATATTCCTAGTTTTTGCCGTCATGACGATTGTGTTGAAAATGTTATCACTTCATACATCCAGGTCGCCAGTAGCACTGCTGCCCAACACGCACACACACAGGGCCAACGGTAATCTCCAACAGTTGAAGCGATTAAAACACGACCTTTCAACACAATAACACCCACACTGCAATAGGACCTCATTTCCGTGTCCATCCTCATTTTGTATTTCTATTCTTGGTTTACACAAAAATTTGTATTTAAAAATAAAAGTAGATCCGATCTCCCAAACATGAACTATCTCTCCTAAAGGGTATCCCTCCGCTATGTTCTCTTCTATGCTATTTGGCGAAATTATGTTCTAAAACGCCGTACCAAAGGTCCATTGAAAATCACAGGAGTGGGATCTGTTGTTGAATATGTTCACGAACGTGTTAAATGTACGTTTTCAGGCAATTTTAGTGGCCTCATTCAAATGAATGGGAGGTAAAAGTCCAATCGCTACAAACTCGTCCCAGCTGCATCTGATTTTGGTGATTAGCTTATATTCTGGTTTTCATGGCGGTCAAGTGCTGAATAACCCCCATGTCAAAACTATGTGGAATATTGCTTTAAGCTCTTAATCGGTGGCATGTTGTAGTAGTTAGCATAACGTTGGCTCGTGATTAAGCTTAAACTTTCCAGCCACTGACTGATAAGACAGATAGAAAAAAAAGAATGGTGGGTTTTAGCACCACGCTGCAGCAAAAGTGAGAGCAAAGTCTGACACTCACGAGGCCAAACTGAAGAATACAACTGTCACCTGAACTATGTTTGTCTCAGCTAAGTAAAAGTGACACCTACAATCATACTGTGTCAGATCTATGGGAATGTTATCTGTTGTTCAAACTAAGTAAAACTCAGATAATTAGGCCTATCCTCCGAAGCTGTAGGTTTTGCCTATTTATTTATTCAGTTATTTAATTTTATTCATGTCACTTTTACTGCCAATTTGTGTTGAGCTACTGTAAATGGTGCAATATTTATTTCAGGTACACAGTAGAGGACTGCATTGGGATTGGGATCCCGCGGGACCCAACGCAAATCTTGCGGGAGCGGGCGGTTTTAACTTTGCTGCGGGCGGGAGCGGGCGGTCAAAAAATAAACTGCAGGTCCCGGGATTTAGCTAGCTAACCAGAAGGATGGAGACGAAGTCAACAAATGCAGTTGAAAAGAAAATCAAAGCAGGTCATTACAATACCAAAGCAAGGCAAGTCTGACATTTGGACAAATTTCTCAGTTGTTACTGACAAAGATGGAAAGGAACTGGACTTTGTTAGTTGCGACAAATGTGAAAAAGTATTAATCTACAACGGGCACAAATCTGGCACCTCTGGGTTGAGGCGACATACCTGCTCCGTTCTCCCCGGTCAAAGTAAGCTCTTCAAGGATAAAGCACTTCTTCCTGCACATATTTACAAGATACTATCGAGAAATGTGTGGCACTTTGCTGCAGAGTAGAGGACTGGATTGGGACCCGACGCAAATCTCGCGGGAGCGGGCGGTTTTAACTTTGCTGTGGGCGGGAGCGGGCGGTCAATAACACACACATTGCAGGAGCGGGCGGTAATGGTCAGAAATCCAGCGGGAGCGGGATTAAGAAAACAGTCCCGCGCAGGGCTCTAGTACACAGTCAGAATGTTGGTGTCAGTGAACAATTAAAAGTAAACTTATCCAAAATGTACTCAATGTTTTTGCAGCACACATACATGAGATGAACATAAGCCAATCTTAAATTCGCACTCGGCGTGATATTGCTACTTTCTCCATGGTTGGCAGGTCTGCTTAACTTGTCTGTTCTCTTTATCTTGCTGTGTATGTGACTGTCTTTCTCTTTCGCCTTTTTCTCTCCTTCCCTTTCTCCACTTCCCTGTGTGTGTGTGTGTGTGCATGTGTGCATATGTGTATGTGCTTTTGGTTTGAATGTGTGTGTCTGTCTCCTGTCCTCTGTTGTGATTGGACATTGACAGAGATCTGGAACAGCCCACCGAGACCTCTGACTCCCTATTGGTGGAGGGTCCCGGTGACTCGGAGTAAGGGGCCAATAGTAAACTACCTCACCTAGAAAACTACAAATATGGCACCATCACATTGTTTTCCTGGGCCATTTAACAGGCTTTTTTCCATATTCTAACCATGTCATTGGTAATTTACAGTATCTTGAGTGGGCAGCTTGATGATATTGTACTTAACTTTAGTCCAGGACAAATGTACATGAATCATTCAGAGTTGCATGAAAGCATCAAATTGGTCTGCATATACAGTTTGATGCCCTTTCAGAATTACATTTTCAGGATTTGAGCCATAGCAAAAATGCTACCAGTCAGCTGTGGTGGACATTTTCCTTTCCTCCAATACCTGCACATGGATTGGAAGACAATTGTGCAACGGGAAATATCACTAACTATGAAATACAATGAAATTGCAATTTTAAGAGAACTAAGAACATTGCCATTTTTCCCATATGCTTGATTGTCGTAGATAGTACAATTGCAATGTTCTTGATTCTCTTAAAATTGTAATTTCATTGTATATCGTTACACAATATCATTGAATTGGCCAATGCATGAGGATCTCAACAGTTTGATCGTATCATTGTCAGTTCAGCAGACATGGAGGAAAACTCATTTACAGGAAAATGGTCGCTACAACGGATCGGTACCATTTTTGCAATGGCCCCACTTGTGAAAATCTTCATGGCATCAAACTGTACATGTGGACCAATTTTCGTGCTTTTATGCTAATCTGAATGGTGTCCTATTTCTGTCCTGTTGGGCCTGGACTAGAAGTAATTAGCCCACGCTTTAGCTAGCCAGCAGATGCCGTTGTTGAATGATCTAATTTTTATACAAACTGGAGTTGGATGCTTTCACTAACCACCTCTGCATTTTATTCTTTTATCCCTCTTTCTGTCTTACGCCTCACTAAAACTCTCCATCACACTGTCTATATCCCCTGTATTGGATGGCTCGCTTCGTCATCCCCACTACATCCCCATCCATTCCTCCTCTGTCCGGTCTATCTGTGTCCATTCTTCCTCTGTCCTGTGGTCTATCTATATCCATTCCTCCTCTGTCCTGTGGTCTCTCAGCTCTGCTCCTCCCTCTGAGGATCCTGCTCCTCCTCTGTCTGAGGCAGACGAGCTTCTCAACAAGTAAGGTTTTTCTTTCTCTCTCTCTCTCTCTCTGTGCATGCAAGCTTTGTTGTGTGTTTATCTAGCTGCAGTCACACATACTGGATGGCATCAGAGTTTTGCTGCTGTCAAAGTGAGAAAGCCAAGAACTGAAAAACAAACTGCGGAAAAAGTATCACTTCCAATTGTTTGACTTTTGGTGCAATGCAGCCATCCAACCAACAGAGGGCACGTTAATAACACAACTGGGTAGTTGGCTAAGCAGAAGACACAGCAGCAGATGTCTCATTCATTACAGCTGGGGCTTCCCACTGTGCAGTGTGTAAAAATAGCAACTGTTGCCAACTTGCTAACTTTGTCACTAGATTTAGTTACTTTTCTGACCTCGAAAATGATTTGCGGCAAATCTAGGTATGATTTTAGACAATGAGCAAAATGTTAATGTGTTGACGCTGAAAGCATTAGGCAACAAATTCAGGGTGCTTGCAGGTTAGGTTCTGAAAAAGTCTTAAAATGTCTTGAATTTGATTATCATTCAAGGCTTCAAAAGTCCTTGAATACTGATAAACACATTTTATAAACGCCTTTGTTTTCTAATTAGAAATCACTCTGATAGGGCAAATGGTAGGCAACTTATTTTTCCTACAAGATGTGTCGATCAGGAGCCAAATTCAGGTCAGTCAGTCTATCAGTCAGTCAAACGCTCTCTCACGTCATATTGAGTGATGTGCTCGCCTGGTGCTACAGTCTTGCTAAACTTTGCAACTGTGGTGGCTAATCTCTGTGGGGGAAAAAATTGCTGGCTAATAATTTAGTTACAACAAGATTGAGTTTTGTGTAACAGGTGTTGAATTTATTAAGTTTGGCCTGTGCTAACGACACTAATGGCAACACCAATGGAGAATGCAATATTTGTGCCAAGGTAAAAAAAATATATGAACAAGTTATCATTTTAATTATCGTTATCGAAGTAAACATTGCGACTATACAAATTATCATCTGGCCCTCACAACAGGGGCACCAAAGACTGATAAAAATCAGGAAAAACCGTGTGTAGGCTCTCATGACAAATGCTTAATATCACATTCTGTCCTTGTGCCTCATAGATGTTGGTTAGTTTTCTGGATATGACAGAATGCCATTTGTCAAAGTGTTGATTAGTAACTTCTCCATTGCCTCCATCCTTTAGGTTTGTGTGCAAGAACAACGGGGTTCTGTTTGAGAATCAGCTGCTGCAGATTGGCATCAAGTCAGAGTACCGCCAGAACCTGGGTGAGTTCTCCCAAACACAGGGATTTAAGTTTCCCGTCAGTATGATGGATTTCCGGCATTTTGGATTTCAGAGAGGCGATAGACCCACAAGAAAAAAGGGGGAGGTGATATTGTGTGCATTTAAGATGGTCAGCCACTCCTGTTTCTGATCTTGGACCTCCCCTCATGTTCTGTTCAACAGCTTGTTCATAACAAAAGATTATACGTCAGCCCACTTCGTTTGACTCCTTAGATTAATACGAGCCTTTTGCCACATTTCTGTATGACACATAATATGGGAATATCCTGCATAGAAATGTCATGGCTGAAGAACAAATAGTTGCCGTGGCTGCTGGTACAAACTGTGTAACACTCTGAGGATGAGATGACTTTGTAATGCTAACATGGCTGTAGATTTCTTCATGTTTCTGCAGCTGTGAGGCATTTGCCTGACTGCATAGTGGGGTTGGGTTTCAGGTCTATTTTTACCAGTTTCTATTTACTGTAATTGAGAACTTTGTTCCTCACAAACAGAAAATGTTATGTATCCGTAACCAAGTCAAACCAATGATGATGCTCTGTAAAATGTCTAAAATACATGGAAGTCAATGGAAAAGTGTAGGTTTTCCTCAACTCTGAAAGGTCCTGAGGTTTCTGCAGGATACAGGATAGGTCTGTTATGCGATTGTCCTTATAGTCTAGATTTCTATGTCAACAACAACTCCAGCTCCAGTTGCTGGACATTTCAGCTTCAGAAAGGTCAGTTCAGTCTTGGTCATCTGATTTCTAGTTTGGGAAAGACTCTTAGCTCATATGAAAACTTTGTTCTGTTGTGGTGCAAGATGTAGCTGACAGTTTTAACAGTGTAAGTTTTTTAAAAAAAAATTTTATTGGTGTTCCGGCAACAATTACATATACTTCCTGTTCAGAATATGTACAGAACCACTTTTTTCCATAGTTTTTTAACTACCTGCTGTAATGTTAACTTATCTATAGGGCACATGTGAAACCTCATGGTCTCTAACATCTTTCCCTCCCTACTTAACATCGAAGTAAACACTAGTAGGATGAAACAGAGCTCCCCAGACTCTATATTAAGTAAAAACATCTTTCAGGGATAGTAACTATTCAGTGTATATCGCCAACCTTAATGTTTCTTTTCCAGTCTCTACACTGCAGCCTATGGTATTAATGTACAATTAACATCACCCCTCCTCTACTCTCCAGGGGTAACTATTGACAAAGGAGGAGTGTGCCACAAAACGTAGGATGAATAACAAACTCTCGTTAATAGACCTGTCCCCAATCAACAATAGCGAAATTAGTGCAGTCACGAAATATAATAACCAAAAGAGCAGTGGATCAGTTGTTTCCTTAGACACAACTCTACCTGAACGATAAATCCTGTTTCCAGCAATAAATTCTACAGATGCTAGGTATGGGGGGTAGGCCATCATCTAAGGCAATACTAAAACAAGATAATTTCAATCATACACGCAAAAAGTGTTTTCAATATCTCCCCCCATTTTGACTGCTTCATCTTGATACCAGCCAACATAAATTAGCAAAATAACACTTTAACACATTAAACTTTATATAGGCACAGTCCGTAACTGCATTAGTCGTGTCCATTAACCTCCCTTGTGTGATATTTCAGCTGCATAACCATCATAAACGAAAACTGTTGACTTAATTCTAGATTACATTGCATTTGTCCATTATGCCTTGTCTTTCTGCATCTCCTCAACATACCTCCGTGCTTCTGATACGGTTTTGAAAAGCTGGACCTTGTCATCATGTGTGATGCACAACACCGCGGGGAAAAGCATCCTGTAGGGAATCCCCAGTGCTCGGAATGACTTCTTTGCCTCCAGAAACTCACGTCGCCTTTTTTCCACCGCAGGTGAAAAATCCTCAAAGAGGTGAATGCGGTTCATGTTTCGTGCCTTTTGCATGACCAGCTGTTTATCTGCGTAGTTGTGAAGACGAATGTATACAATCCTCGGTCTCGTTGACTCCGTCCGCAGTTGTGCAGGACTGCGATGGCATCTGTCCATCTTGATCCGGTCGTTTTTCACCGTGAGATTCAGGATTTTTGGTAGCCACGTCTCGAGGAAGTCTTTGGTGTTGTCACCCTCTGTGCGTTCTGGCAAGTTGACGATCTTTATGTTATTGCGTCTGGACCTGTTCTCCTGGTCCTCTAGCCTGTTGATAGCCTCACTCAGCCGCGCCTCGGTGTGCTCAAGTTTAGCTAGCAGCTGAGACACCGTGTCTTCTGTGTCGGAGATTCTTTGTTTGCGTCTTTTACCTTTTCGCACACCGAGCTCACTGATTTGGCTATCTGATCGAGTTTTATATCCAAGCTGGAGCTGAGTTTGGCAAATACTCCTTCACTTATCTTAGTTACCAGGGGCCTCATTTATAAAACTGTGCGTAGGATTCACGTCAAAAGGTTGCGTACGGACGAAACACAGAAAGTGCTTACACACAAAAATATTCCGATTTATAACACAGTGCGCACGCACGTCCTACGCAGGTTTCCCTTTATAAATCACAATCAACTTGAAATGTTGCGCACGTGCGCGAGCCTCATACTCCGCCCCTTAACTCCTACAATTAACCATATATGGTCAATGAAACGCCCTGAATGAATACTGATGTGTATGTAAATGTACTTGTCATTCCATTCTCTGTGTGAGAAATTGGCAAAGCCGGACCAGACGGAAAAGAGAAATGTCCCCGGTGGCGTCAGTTCGGGCGTCACCAACCAGAAACAGTTTGTTGAGTGACAACATGTCACAGCAGTATTTAATGCTGCAGCTCAGAGAGGAGAACCCTTTATAAAAATAAAAAAGAAATTGTCCGATATAAAGGTTGACGCCAAGAAGCGCATTGGACTGTTGTGTCAGCACCACCGGCGGGGCGAGGAGATACCGGGAGCTCTCTCCTCTTGAACGTTACACCTCGATGACGGGGGAAACCCTATTTAGTGGCATTGTGCCAGAAAAACAGCGTGACACTGACTTAACATTAGAGAGGAAGATGAGATGCTGCTACGATACCCAGGTATCGTAAATGTGCCTTTTGTTTTTGGAAAGAGTGAACGTAACCATGCACTCAGCATTTCACATTCATTTGATTTTAATAAAAAACGCATAGACAAGTTCTGTATTCTCGTTTTCTGACTCGGGGATCAGACAGTGTGCGACCGGGATGAACAGCTGGCTGTAGAGGACGCTGCGCCTGGCACCGGCGTCTCCAATGCGCCCTGTGCGTCATAACGCATAATTATTTATGACCTTGAGACATCCAGTCCAATTGCCTAACACCTTGAATTTGTCAGATTTAATTGTGACAAACTGGGTCTCTGCTAAAAGACTGTAATGCACGTACTTGAGACTAATTCACACCATGTCAGCCTATAATGACATGTAGATGCTTTTTGGACAAATGATCGGCTTTCAAACGAAAGCAACAAATACACTATTTAGTTGTAGCCTAGACGTTCTTCCGACAAGGAATATTATTAGTAGAGGGGTTTCTAAGTTGATGTGGAGTCGGCCTGGAAGTTAACTGAGTGTACAATGCCACTTTTTGCTTTATTTTACTGCTTTGCTATGTCAGTCGCCGTTTCCCACTGTCTCCAAAATGTGCGCACGCATGGGTCAAAGTTTCCGTGGCGGTGCGCACATTCTCCCGTCAAGTTTGTTTTTTATAAATCCCAAAGTTTGCTTAGAAAGTGGCGTACGCCTTCTTTTGTGCGTAAGCAACGTTTATAAATGAGGCCCCAGGTCATCTATTTCCTCGCCTTCCGCCATTTTGTCAGGTCCGCTGGTCCCTGGTTCCAACTGAGTTTTTTGAGATTTGGGACGCAAAACCCGTTTGTTTACAGGTGTTTTTGTCCAAACTTCACGCAATGACATTACTCCTTTGGTCGTGTTATTTCGGCCGTATTAGACTATCTCTGAAATGTTCGAAAACGTATTTAGTCCGGGAGCTCGGCTCTGGCGCTCCTACTCTCTCCGCATCACGTGGCCCCTCCAACAGTGTAAGTTTTAACCAGCTTAAGTCACCTAATGTTAGCGTTAGCTAGCAGACACAGCTAGCATAAACTGTTTGAGTTTCAAGGATGGCATAATGTTAGTATATTACTAATACACAAGATAAATGTTGTTAATGCTGACAATTAATAAGATACATTAAAATTAATAAATGAATTCCTAGTTGGCGTCATCTGAGATCGTCTCACTGTTTTGTTCCAGTACATTAGGGGGCCAAACGCCAACATTTTTAAAACGAGTCCGAAAAACACAACCCGCAACTGCCAATATTTTCAAGCGACTTTAAAAATAAGATAGATAAAAGTACAGATCCTGTACAGGCCCACAGCACGTGTGTTGAATTCCAGTAGCTGCGGCCACACTGATCCGTCAGAAATTGGACAGAATTATTGACGGATAGATTTCTGTCCATTGGGCTGTTTTGGAATGTCAACATGGTGGGAGAGGAAGAAATACAGTAGCCTAGCTTCGCTCATAACGGTACTACTTCATAGAAACAAGTTAAATTCACTTGAACACATTGTTTTATCACTCACATTGGGTTGCAAATAGGAAAGAATGTCTTGTTTCTAGTGTCTCGACATTTTCACAACACAATCTGTCAGCTCCGCGACTCATATTAAACTGTCTGCTTGTCATTTGATTGTGCGTTTGTTTAATGTCGCCCGGCTTCCCGGTTGAGTGGAGTTTTCCGTTTTTAAGCACTGTGATTGGCCCGAAGGTCCAAACACCACCCCGCCGGAAAACTTTGGTCAAAAATGAACTCAGCCAACAGGTACAACCACCGGTACTGCTCTGGATTTATTTTTTCAGAACCAGAACACATGTTACGTCGTCAAATTCACTCCCGGAACGGTGTACCGGTGCCCCCGGCCCAATGATCAGGGGATCATTGGGCCGGGGGGACATGAGATATATCTAGGCTATATCCAGGGGGATATAGTCTAGATTTGTTTCCTCTGTCAAGAGACTCGCGGCTAGTGAGATCCAATATGGCGTTATCAGTGTATGGTGTTTAGCCCATAGGCGAGAGGCCATCTCTTAGTCATAGATGCCCTCTAGAGGCCATCTCACTAAGCGTTATCTGACTGACTGAGTGACTGATTGCCTGACCTGAATTTGGCCCCTTATGCCCTCAGCTGCGCCGTGGGAAAAAACAAGCCCAGAGTCAGACATTTCAACTATGCTGTTGTTGCGGCTCACTCATCAACACATATGTCATCAAGTATGGAGCCATCCGTAGGCTGGCTGCTGGCTATGTTTAAATCTTTTCAACTAATGAAATGTAAGATTTGTATTGTAGAATAGATAATGCACAATACTAGAAATGCCGGACAATAGGCGTCCAGCAGGAGGTGTACCAAATAGAGGACAGCGGGTTCAAAAACCAGATTGAGGCTAATGCGGGATGACTGGCCATGGTAACATCAACCCAGTTGCTGTCTTTCTTTGGAACTTCTCCAGCTCTGTTCATCTCTCTTATCCAAGGATCATTTTTGTGTAGATTATAAAGTTTTGTTTCCATGTGCTTTCTTCCAGGTAGGGTTTCCCATCCTGAGTATGACATAAACCAAATATACCTGCCATGTAAATACGGTGAATAATGTACTGACCCTTCTGTTTATATGTGTGTGTCTCTCTTGCAGGGAGAATGTACTTATTCTATGGTAACAAGACGTCAGTGCAGTTTGCCAGCTTCACCACCACAGTCAGCTGTCCTGGGGAGCTACAGTCTCATATCCTTTAAATGCAGTGATGTTTCAGCACATATAGAAACCATCAGTATAACAATGACAAATGCACAAAAGTTTAAATACATTAAGTTAGCAAATTTGTAATTTAAATCCACTGGCAACATCCCACACAGTTGTATTAGCCAATGTTAGCAATTCTCTGAATAGCTTTGCATAACTTGGTCCATGGTTGTCACAAAAGCAAAACAATATTACACCAGACCATTCACAATGGCTCCACAGTACCACACCAAAGAATACAAAAAGCTGATGATTCTAGTCCTACTTTACCTTTACATTCATGCCTTTATAAACAATTAGAATGCAGCCTTACTTACATTAAGAGGTAAAATAGTGACTCCATGAGGCAGTATGACCCACTTA
The DNA here is from genome assembly GCF_048128805.1 of Centroberyx gerrardi. Lineage (NCBI taxonomy): Eukaryota > Metazoa > Chordata > Actinopteri > Beryciformes > Berycidae > Centroberyx > Centroberyx gerrardi. The sequence goes on along the minus strand of NC_136003.1, from coordinate 2,808,605 downwards.
ACCAGAGTTAGTTGGAAGTCCAGTCAGGTAGTTAGTCTATGTTGTGTGTTGGTGGTCCTTGACGGCTGGCCACAGCTCAACGTTCAGACCAAGCCAGTGGAGCCCCTGGTAGAGGGAGGAGCCCAGGTCCAGCAGGTTCTCAACATCGAGTGTCTGGCCGACTTCTCCGACGCCCCGCTGCTTAACATCAAGTTCAGGTATGCTCATACAACCAACCCTTAACATGTACAAAAAAGCCCTGAAGAAGACCTACAGTGGTCGAAACATGTTGGCTTTTTTAATGATTTAGCCACTACAATAAAGGCTTTTTAAGTATTTTTTCTTCCTTGTGATTATATATTTGGAGTGCCTGGATTGTCCTTCGGTTTGTAGCACACCTTAACATGTACAATTGGTTTTAATCATAACTAGTAGGGAACACCCGATATGGATTTTTTTAAAGACCGATACCAATATATTTTGTACTAAAGCTGCCGATAGCCGATATTTCATACCGATATTTGATTAAAAAAAATTAAATACATAGACTACAAGACATTGGTGCTACTGTAATACTGCTGCATTGGCCATGAGAATGGGTAGCAAAAATGTATGCATTTCACAAAAAATGATAAAATAACAAAACAAAAAGAGAAACGAATGTTACACTAAATGTGTTGGTCAGAGTGTTGTCTTTGCAAAACTGTGAGGTTACTCACACACATAACCAAGATTGGCCACTAGCAGACTTTCAGTAGCATGCATTTAATCATTAGATGGCAGCCAGGCTCTATACAGATTTGGCCTTGGTGTTTCTCTTTTAGTACTGGCTAAGAATGACTCCACATGCTTTCCGGCGTAAATGACTATCCAATTCAAACCCTCTAACATGAGTATACAATTGTGAATATGATTTCAGTCGAGTTATGACCCTGCTCCCTGCCAAAGTTACTTTTGGTTTATCACTCAGTTTTGGTTGTTACATTTATCTTCAGATCTGCTACTTAAGAACGTGATTGTGCCTGTTGTTACCAGTTAGCATTTTGTGACGATAATAATCACGTTTAATTAATGAAACAGTGGTGTTCCAACAGTAACAACAAAGTATGCGAAAAAGGACATAGCACAAATGTTAACCAAACTGCCAGAATACAGAAAAAGTGATTACAATTTCAACCAAAGCTCCTGATTCCATATGTAGCTCTTTAGCTCAACAACTCTTATCTGAGATTTGGCTCAGTTCTGCTAGCTATCTAACGTTAGACTATGTCTTTCTCAATAGTATTAATTACTTGTCCTTACCTACAGTGACAGCAGTGTGTCCAGTGGAATCCAATGGTAAACAGGGGGTAATATGCCAATCTTTGCACTGCACTCATGTTAATTCTCTATGAGTATGAAGTAGTTTGACACATCTCCGATTTTAAAGTGTTACTGTTACTAAGACATGCAAGTTTGGAGCAAATTGTAGCATTTTAAGTTTCACTTTTGTTTTTGTGACTGACTTTTGATAGCATTTAGACCACCCTCTATTGGCGAAATGCGGTATAATCGGTATGACCAAGGTTGAGGAGGGAAGCACCACTGGTGTAAAAATGGCACCACCGTGACAACTCTAGTCTATTACTTTATCAGGACAGTTCGATCATGGGTGAGCTGGAGTTGCCAATTACAAGTTATTTGATACGTGTATGGATGTGTTAGCTACTGTCATCATAACTCGCTAGTGAATTGGACTTAATTTCTATTTGCTTCGGCAGTTTGATTTTTCGAACACGATTACCGTTAGACTTGGGTGCAGACCGTGCGGTGAATTCTCTGCCGTTTCCTATGTCCCTACACAGCCACAGGTATACCATTCATTCTGGACTGTCTGCCTGTGGTTGAGGGCAGCCTGGCTGCAGTTGCCAGAGTCACCACTAGATGGTAGACATGGACTAACTTAACAATTCTATATTTTTGCTCGTCCAGGGATGCTGCTTCATATTGGCAGAGGGGCAACACTGACGACCAATGTCCAATATGCGAGAAAAGGCGTATATTGGCCCGATATATAGGAAAACCGATATATTGGGCGAACCCTAATAACCAGTGATTTGGAAAAACTACAGACCTATCCTGTGTTCAGACAGGAAGCTTTACTTGCATGATTTTGATGGCTTGACTTGAAACATCACCAGTTAAATTGACGACATGCAAGCAGGTTTGATCAGGGTTTCCACGGGTCCTTAAAAAGTCTAAAATCCAATAATCTGAATTTTAGGCCTTAAAATGTCTTAAATACGATTTTGATAGGTCTTAAAAATTGATTGGATTATGAAGTTAACGTTACTTTTATAAAGTTGCATTAACTTCAGTCTCGCTTTTAAATGTGTTTTTGGGAAAAATGTGTATTGATCACGCTGTAACAAAACTACAAAACGAAACCAACATGGAACCAGTAACGACTAATACAAACTGTGCAGCCCGGTCAGAATTTATCGGAGCACACCCAGCTAGTGTGTCGCGATGTGGTGTGTGGGCTAACGTTACTTTCATCTAAAATGGGCAAGTGCAAGTTCAACGAGATCTGGCTCGAGAACAGCAAATTTAGTGCTTGGTTGAAGCTGGTTGAAAACACATTTGAAGCCCGCTGCACCTTGTGCAAGAAAACGCTGAAATTAGGAACGTTGGGTATAAAGGCATTAGAGTCGCATGGGAAGTCTGAAAAACATAAAGCCGCCGTAAAAAACCAGCAGCAAACGCCTGCCATCACCCAATATTCTGGTTTCACATCGGGAGCATCAAAGTCCGGCCCCAGCGCGACCCATGCAACTCCTGCAACTCCGGTAAGCGACCTCCGGACAGCATTTGGATCTACGCCAACATTAAAAGCGGAGGTGCTCTGGACTTTACACACGGATCTATAATACCCTATAATGCAATAAACAATAAATATAATAAATAACTATGTGTGTGAGCTGCTAGGGATTCACTGACTTGCTCACGGACACTTTGGTTTTTTGCTGACATGGGGCACAAATCATCTGGTTTAAGGATGGTGTCTTTAACCACTAGTCCATCCTGCTGCCCCAATATTTATTGTTATTTATTTATTTATTTATTGTTAAAAAATGCTCATATCCTTTGTACTTTTTTTGCCAGTATGGACGTGAAATAGGTCTTAAATTGCATTCATAATGGTCTTAAAAAGGTCTTAAAAAGTCTTAAATTTAACTTGTTGAAACCTGCAGAAACCCTGTTTGATGCCACCACTTGACCGAACAGAAAACAGCCAGCCAGACAGACCAGCCATTATGATTAGTGGTTTTGGTGTACACCTTTCTATAGTCCAGTCATTATGATTAGTGGTGGTTGTGGTTGGATCTTTTTTTTAGATTAGTTGAAACTCTCTTTCAGCATTATAGGTTTTATTATATCATGCTGCATTTTAATCCTTTAGCACCAGGCGTGGCTGCAGCACCGCCAATGTCTTCTTTAGGGAATCTATTTTTATTAACTTGTTTGTCAGATGTCATTGGTCAGTGTTATTGGTCACAAATACCCAGTGGTCATTTTTCCTGCTGTAAGTACTAGGTGGGGGAAGAAATTTACAAACGCATGGATAAGAGTCCTGCTTGAAGCTGTTTGGCTTTCACATGACTGTGTCAGGCCAATTTCTCTCAAGTTGAAAATTTTAACTGGAGCGGATGCCTCAGCTAGCTAAGCTAACAATAGCCTTCTTCGCTAGCTTGCTAGTTCACAAATGGCTTTCAAACTACAGAGAGCTGTGTGAATAGATGTAAAGACAAGTGGAGCAGCTAAAGCTCTGCTCACACATGGGCTAGCCTTACAGAGAAAAACAGTAAATCTGAGGAAAATCCTGCCATGGACTTTATATATCACTAAAATAGTCAATCAAAATAGTCATCTTCATCATCTTCAAAGGCACATTTTTGAAAGTTAAACTTTCAACATGAGTGTAGTGCCTCTCAAAATTCTGCCGTCCTATCTTTTTGGAAAATGAAAATGCTAAAATTGGGCATTTTATATGCTGTTTAATTAATATACCAAAAAGCTGATATTTCCTGGCTGCACTGAAAACATACCAAACCATGACTGCGAAACTGAGTCACCAAACAGTTCAACCTCTTCTGTATACACACACACATATAAATATAGAGGTGTGTAAAGTTGCAGTGTGTGGTGTTTTTTCAGATATGGAGGAGCTCTGCAGAACCTGACCCTCAAGCTGCCAGTCACCATCAACAAGTTCTTCCAACCCACTGAGATGGCCTCACATGACTTCTTTCAACGCTGGAAACAGCTCAGCCAGTAAGAGAGAGTGTGTGGACATGTGTGTATTATATGCTTATTAGTTAATTTTGATTCCCTACTAAGGCTAAAGTTTGTTGCCATCTCTCTTCAGGCCCCAGCAAGAAGCACAAAAGATATTCAAGGCCAACCACGGCATGGACACAGAAGTACTTAAGGCCAAGGTACACACACATTTGACAGTTCATCCATATGTGTACAACACCTATTTCTTATCTATAGAGGCTTTGCAGTTAGATCACAGATCTATCAACCACATCTGGCTCCATCATGGAGGTCCATTGGAGAATTGGCTATGCGCAAATAATGGCAAAATATATTACAACGAGGCTAGAAAAACGGAGATACCTGAAAGTGATTGTTGTGGTGTGGTTGTAGATCCATTCTGTAATGTTATAAGTAAAGGTGAATAGTAATAAGTGGTAAGCTAGATTTGTATGCAAATTTAGGTTACTGTGACACAGTAAACTGTCTTGTCTTTAGCCCTGAGCCGTCTTTACACAGCTAACCCAACTAAAACTGCTGTAGCAGAACCGGGATAGAGTTAATCATGATCAATTTCCACAAGCATTCTTTATCCACCTTTTTCTCGGTATGACTATCTTTACACTGCGGGAGAGGGATCCGCAGGAACCACTGTATCTCGTGCAACAATAACTTCACTTGTGGATGATTGTTGTGCAATATTGTTTTAATACTAGGCCATTTATACGTCCGGTAGATTCAAGATTTTTCTGTTAGCTGTTGAATTGTGTAGTCTATGAAGCTGGTCTTCCTCACAGTCCGACATGATTAGCGTATGGTAATTTTTGATTGCAAAGACCGATGGCTGAGTCATCATTGCAAAGACAGATGGCTGCATGGCTAGCTAGATGGCTCCTGAAAATTGTCAGTTTACAAAATTGCACCCTCGCAAGAAGAGAGCGCGGTCAGAACATAATAGTACGTCCAAGACACCTGGGAACTGGGAAACACACAGTCAATGAGTCATGGCCATTTTTCCCATGGCGCAGCCAAGGGAATCACAAGGTGTATTCAAGTCAGGCCGTCAGTCTGTTTAGAAACAGAATTCACAGCCACTGTTGCCCAAAAGCCGAGGACCTGCAAAATGGCCACCAGAGGTTGTGTTGCGTCACCTGAAAGCCATCTGTTGTCTCCTCCATGCTTTTCTGGCCTGTGTGTGTGTTTGTGTGTGTGTGCAGCTGTTGGGTCTAGGCACAGCCCTGCTTGACAATGTGGATCCAAACCCAGAGAACTACGTCTGTGCTGGGGTGATCCAGACCAAGAACCAGCAGGTCGGCTGTCTGCTGAGACTGGAGCCCAATGCCCAAGCACAGGTACCCAACCACAGAGACACACAGATACTCATACAACTAGGGTCCGGAATTTACACCACCTCATGCAAAATTCCTGTAAAATAAACAGTTTGGTCTTTGGTGGAGAAATCAATAAGGGTCTCAGTTATGTAGAGTCTTTTGTCTTTACCTGTTCTCATACTTATTATACTATACAAGCCACCGTATGCTCTGGCTGACCTTGAGCCAATGAAATCAAAGCAGAGCAATGGCTCTGTATCAAACAGGCTCCTGATTGGCTGCCTGTCGCTGCAAAGCGGTAGCATTTAAACTTCCTGGATGGGTAACTAGCCTAATGTTAGTTGACATTTAGCATTATTCCTATGTGGAGACATGTCGCAGGTGTGAGGCCACCAAAAATAAAAAATTAAGACCAAGACCAAAACAGATCCATTCTATAAGTGCGTCAGTTAGAAATTAAAACTCTAAATCAGCTCGTCTCTTGATTGAAGGTTTCAAACGGTAGCTGATTCTATACACAGATAGCATTGCAAACAGGTAGGGTGACATATTTCTATGAAAAATGTATATTGAGTCTTTGGCAGGAAAAATTATTCTTGATGGGTAATGTTTAGTGTACCAGCCCTTTGTGGGTGATCCAAAAAGTGAATTTCGGACACTGCACGCCCCCAGTGCTACTGCCGCCTGCCATGCATGTAACTGTGTGTCTGTCCTTCTGTCTGTCTGTGTAACTCCCATCATATTTTAAATGCAAGGATCTTCTCTATATGACCATCTGACATGGGTAGTCATGGCAGGCCAGTTGTAGCTCCAGTCATAGTTCCACTAGCTGCAGTCCAATTGGCAACAAGACAATTGACAAGACAAAGACTGCCTGCAAGTATTATTAAAGAGCTTTGCCTTAGAATAACACCAGCAACATAACATGCTGCACCATGTAGAATGACATCACAGTGAAAAACGCCAGTTGCCGCTATATGGTTAAATGTTGCATTTGAGTCTTAAATATGGTTTCAGAGGTCTTAAAAATTTTCCAGCGAGAAATTTCCCTGGTTGTGCAGATGTATACTTTACTGTTATGTTTTTTACTCTTCACACTTATTTGGGGATGAAATTGGTCTTAAATAGTATTTGAACTGGCATTAAAAAGGTCTTAAAACAGTTTTAAATTTAACTTGCTCTGTTTATACTTGGTTTTGTTTTTGTCTCTCAAAATTGTCAAAATTGTATTCATTCAGATTATGCAGAAAATATCGTGCTAATATTGAATTGTGAACCCAGTGTCGCGCATCAAATTGAATCATGAGCTGAATGTATCATTATATCCCTCGTAATGGAAGACTATTGCATTTGGAAAACAGAGGAGCGGAGAAAAACTAAATTGTCATTGTAATCCAGGCCAAATGTAGATGAATCCTTCAGATTTGCATAAAAGCACCAACATTGGTCTACAACTAGTTTGATGCCATGTACATTTTCAGACAAATGGTTGCACAAATGATTCCAAATGGTTCCAATCCACCGTGGCGACCGTTTTCCTTTCCTCTATTACCAGTAAATGAGTTTTCCTCCATGTCTACTGAACTGACAATGATGGGATTGAAAAAATGTGTCTACACCTATGGTTTAGATCAGTGTTTCCCAAACTTTTTTTCTGGGGACCCACTTTTTAAAAATGACAAACCATCGCGACCCAATTCACAATAGGCCTTATCTATAAATCGTGAGAAGAGCGAATTTGTGCATAAATGAACGTTCCTGACCATTTTTACTGCCATCACCTTATATTATCTTGAATAGGTAAACCAGCCATTTCGAAGAGATAAACGTTTGATAAATCACAACTTTGTTTTATGCACGTGTTATTGAAAACATATACACGTTAAATACTTTATAAATGAGACCAAATAAATGCATTTATTCGGAGTTAACAGGCTATCTCATTGTTTTTATTTCCTCTCATCAGTAAAACAATATACACATTTTAACTTTATAAATGAGACAAAATAAGTGCATTTAGGCGGAGTTAACAGGCTCTCGTTTTTTCCTCTCATCAGTAAAACAGACAGAATGTACGCTAGCCTTTCATATTAGATTCAATGTTATAAGTACAATTACGAACATTCAGTACTACCAAAAACATGCTTCTTGTTGAAAGTTTTTTGAAATGCTCATGCCTATTATCAGAACAAGTAGGCTTGTGTTTAAGTGCAGCTATTGTTATCAAACAGTCAATCAATCAATTCGAACAGTCAACAATCAATTCGTTAACCACATCAGGTCTATTCCACGTCAAATCTCATTAGGCCCATTATGTGCTATTTACCTTGCTAATGTGATAGGTGGACCTGCTTACTTTTTAGTATTGCATTCCAGTCCGGTGTACAAGAGGAGAGCGCAACGCGCATATCGGGTGCAGCGTTCAGTCTATTTCTGTCATCAGCGGGTTGAATGTGACCGGTAGCAGGGGTCGGTTCACGTCCATCCTCATGCTGGCTTCCTTCACGGGAGGTAGTTTGACTAACGTTAGCTGTAGTCTGGTCTTTAGCTGGGCCTTTCTTTTTTATTAGCCAAGCATCCATTTCTTGTGGCTGGCTGCAGAATCTGGCGGAAACCGTGAGTGTGGTAGAAATACCAACGAGCTCCCTCATGTGGCTCAAAGGTGTACTGCAGATATAAATCTTAAATAAAAGACTATGGAAGAAATTCTGCAAATGTATTGGGCGACCCAAATAAAATCTCCTGCGATCCACCTGTGGGTCGCGACCCAGTCTTTGGGAATGACTGGTTTAGATGGTCAAGGAATTCAATAGTGCTGAGGAAAAGATCAAATGTTCAGATCATCATGCCAATTCATCAGCCAATTCAATGTTTTAAGATGTGTTTTAAGAGAACTAAGAACATTGCAATTGTACTATCTATGACAATCAGGCATATGGGAAGAATGTAAGTTCTTAGATCTCTTAAAATTGCAATATTTTTGTATTTCTTCACCCAATGTCACTGGATTTGCCATTGCATGGGCAACTATACATGTAGACCAGTTTTGGTGCTTTGACACAAATCTGAACAATGTGAGCTATTTCTGGCCTTCACTAGATAACAAGTCTGCTAACCTGTGTGTGTGTGTGTGTGTGTGTGTGTGTGTGTGTGTGTGCGCGCGCGTGTAGATGTACCGTCTGACTCTGCGCTGCAGTAAGGACTCGGTGTCCAGGCGTCTCTGTGAACTGCTGGCCCAACAGTTCTAGAGTCCAGGACCTTCATCATGACCAGTACTCCCAGTACCCCCTCCAACAACCAAACCACCAAGACCAGCGATCCTTCACCCCCCCCCCCCCAACCAACCTCCCACCCCCATTCTCTCCTCTCCCTCCAACACAGAATCTATTAATAAAAAAGGTGTAACCTACATAAGGGAAAAAGCAGCTGTCGCTAGCAGCGGCGGCCATATTATTGTCATTATTCTTGTCCCAGATTCTGATTCCAGTTCTTCTTCTTCTTTCTATTTCTTATCATGATGCTACATTCTTGTTTTTTGGTGTTTACCTGTGTAGCTGGTGTGTATGGCCAGGAGTGTGTGTGTCCCACAGTTGTGCTGGTGTCCCATTCTGCTCCGTCCTGACTGCTCTGTAGTACTGATGACAGCTGGTGTGTGTTTGAGAGAGAGAGTGTGTGTGTGTGTGAGGTAATGAGTGATAAAGTGGTATATCGGGGGGATTTGGTCAGTTTTACATAATTTGAAATGGGAGAACCTGCTCTGCAAACACATACACTCACACCCCCCCCCCCCCCCCCCCCCCACACACACACACACACACACACACACACACACACACACACACACACACACACACACACACACACACACACAAGTCTTAGGCATACATATATATTTCGATGCTGGATTATGGTGGGTCACACTAATGAAGTCGGACCTCAGGGTTCAGCACTACGCCCTGCCTGCCAGCTCTTCCCAGTCATTTCCTCCCAGCATTCCCAGTCAGTTCCTCCCAGCATTCCCAGTGGAAATTGCCAGTGCACTTTAGGCATTTTTGGGAGCTTTTGTGTGACCCTCCAGCGTGAGCCCCTCCAGCGTGAGCCCCTCCACCCTGCAGGCTGATCCAGTACTTTACTCTCTCTAGAAAAAGGACTGATTCCTCTTCTGAAATCATGTGATGAAGTAGCCTTGTGTTCCGTTTTTTAGTGGACTCGTTTGTGTGTTATTGATGTGTCGGTATGTGTCTACCAGTGTATTACTGTCTTGCTTTCTGGGACATTCCTGTGTGGCTTGTCCAGATCAACCCACCCCAACCCCCACCCCTACCCCTTCCTTATTTAGAAGGACGGCATAGAACTGGATAAGAGAGAGGGAGAGGAGGTTTACAGTGTTAGAACAGCGAGAGATGAAGCCAGACTCTTCCTGCAAGCTCATCAATACATCTTAAATCCGTCCAAAACCGGACAGGAAGACCAAACCAGATTTAGCCTGGTTGATGGCAGGCTTGCATTCATATTCTCATCACTCCTCTTGAGTGTTTTAGAGAGGAGCATCTGACAAAAGCATCAACACCAAATCTGACGGGCACAAAAGCAGGTATAATGATTTTGAGCAAAACGAATCCCGGTGCGATGAAACCCACATAGCTTTTCATGCGTGTACCGTACTTCGTACACGTATGCAGCACTTATTTCAGATGGCTTTTGGACTCGTTTCATCTAGGTTTCTTCCCATGCATCGACACTGACGTTATGGGAGAGGACAGGACAACCAACATGTCAACATGTGTGCATGCGCGAGCGTCTGTGTGTGCGAGAGTGTGATTGTAAGCAGGTTGGGGGAAAAAAAAGAAAGCCTAATGACATTTCTGATACATGGTCATATTAGTTCAACAGGCGTCGCATCCTGTCCGTGCACAGCAATCGCAGGACATTGAACTTTGTTGTGGAAAATGTAGTCATTTTGTCATTGTGTGTGTGAGTGTGGGTATGTGTTTGAGTGTGCGTGCGTGCGTGCGTCTATGCAGTATCCGCTAGCTAATGCAGCCCCGTGTATCGGTGTTAAAAAACCTGTCAAATACCTGTGTTAGATTTAAGATTTACTCTGTACTGAATAATGTGAAAGTAAAACTATGCCATATACTCAACATGATGCCTCCTGTCTTGACTGAGTGACCAATGGATAGATGGATGACTGCAGGTTTTTTCCAATACCAGAAATCAGCAGGATAGAACAGGGTGTCTGCAGGTCCCTAAAGCCTGGAGAAAGGCTTGCATAAAAAGCATTCATTGCATTAGACGGTTTCAAACAATCAGACTGTGTATGCAGTACATGTTCTTACTGGTCTCTAATTAATGCCAGTAAAATCACACTTACATGTTCTGACTGGTCTCTTATTAATGCAAGTTTTTCTCAATCACTTCCACACTAAAACTGGTCTGCTTCTATGAGCAAAACATCCCAAACCATTACATCGGCTACCAATAGAAAGACTAATTTCCCCAAACTATAAACACTATTCACCTGTTTTCACACATGCAGATTTGTTGAACTCGTCGTGCGAAATGAGCACATGCTCATTTAGAAAGCACTGGCATTCAATATAATTAACTCGTTATCACAAACTGAAGTCAATTAACACACAATTTTCAAGGTGCAAGTACGTGTTGTATACGTAAGTATACAACAATTCGTTTTGGTTGAGTAATTTGATTGGACAGGAGGCATTCCATGATACACAGTATAACGGCACTGAGACGTTTTACTGGTGTTCACTCCATTTTGCAGGTGTTCTAATATAAACAATTTATTCTGTTGTCTCAAATGACCTGATAACATTACTTGATAAATAGCTTTGTTTATAGAACTGTTGTATGTATGTAGCCAGATCATTTAAAGTGCCATAATAACTAAAATCACCACCACATTAAACAAGAAAAGTAAAAACATCACTCCTATCAGCAGTTAAGTCAACAAGCCAGCGCAAGTATAATAATCTAATAACATAATAACAACAACAACTAAGTGACTAACTAGTGTGTGTGTGTTTGGGGATATAAATTCTGGCTTAGGTAAAGGGCCACATTCTGAATTTATATAGACACTTACCTTATTTGTGCCAGTGCAGTTTATTAGTGGCTTCTCCTTAGAACCTGGTGTTCTCATGGCTGCCCAAGAACAAAAGCATATGCATGAGAATATTCATTGATTCAAATAACAGTTTGACTGAGAATTACAGTATTCAAGCAGAAGATGGATCACCTTATTTACATCAGGGAAGACAAACTATTTAGATAAGATCAGATATTAGATTACTTATCCATGATACAAGGATATGTGACTGCTTTTGTGCAATTAATTTGAGATTACAGCTTTATGGTCCACCATTGTCAGCAACATTTACCATCAGGATTCAGGTGTTTTACTTATCTGTGTAATGTTATGCTGAGAATATTTTAAACCATTAGGGGGGTTTGTTTAACCTTCAAATCAAATCAAATCTAGAGTTATCTGAGTAGACTTTGTCATAGAAGTCTGAGGTTTGTATAGATCAGTGTGTGTTTTTGGTTTTGTTTATAGTTTTGGGAAAATGGAGCATAATTTCAGGAAATGTGTCTTAGCTGTTGGGAAAAACTTTAATACCAGTAAAATCACACTTAAAGAAATGTTCTGACTGGTCTCTATTAAAGCCATTAAAATCACACTTAAAGAGTAAACTTCACAATATGTTGGAATAAAATACTTGCAGACTATCAAGCCTAACATCTGTACCCGAGTAGCCAATTAATTTTTGGACTGAAACACAGAGCTATAGAGTGATTACACATTAAGTAATGTTTCTGAGAACCGGAGATCTGCATTTTTACACTTGTTGGAGGTACAATCCACAACACAGCAACTTTTCAGCTTTTTTCAATCTGTTATAACAATGTGGTATAGTTTCAGTTAAGCTCACTAACTCACAGACAGAACATTTCAATTCTACTGTCCCCACTCCTCATCCTGACTTCGGCACACTGCATCGTATGAAATAGTATGTCCAAACACACACTTCATATTCATATATATATTACATACACATTTATACAGTAAAAACATTACTGCCAAAAATTAAGATAAACCACATGAATTTCCCATGTGATAACATGTTTTCCACATGTGTACACGTTATCACATGTAGCCTAATCATGTCATCACTTATAACATGTGGAGCACCTGAAAATGTTCCAAAACCACACATTCCCCATGTGCAAAGCTCGTGTTCCACATATTCCCCACGTGATGTCATGTGCTTCACATGGGACTTTCCACATGTGAAATTCATGTGGTTTTACTGCAAGGATCCAACTTGTCTCTGACAAAAGACACGGAGACAAAAATACTTAATTGGAGATAAAGTGTGTAAGAATATTTCAATCATAATGATTTACCTGTTGGCAGAAATGTGCTGGAATCAAATAAAATTACTGAAAACGTATCACATTGTCCATGTAAAGGCACATCAACAAACATTATACACAAATATAAAACAAATGAAAGACAATTACCGTGTGCGCCTCTTGGACCACATGCAGAATAGGGTTATTTTGGGGCCATATGTCTTTCCTCTGCAGCCATGTTGGTTCTGACCCATAATGCCACGGTTATGCCCTTAACTAAACTCTGGTCATGTGACCCGTTACACTCTACATTAAAATAAACCTTACATAAAGCGCACTAAATTTTTAACTAAACATTATTTTAAGGTGGTATATTTTAGATACATTTTTTATCAATGTTACACTTTTAACATCTTATTTATATTACATTTTTAATCATCAATGACTGTATGAACTCAAATAATCATGAATTTATGACAGAAACATATAAATAAACATCTCAATGAAACATGTCTCTGAGACAGTTACAGCAACCAATGGAAATCTGTTTCTGCACCATGCAAATCCTGTATTGAATGAAACCAAGAGGACTATCCCAGTAGTGAAAAATCTGACTTTTCTATTTACATTTGCACATAAAAAAACAAAACAAGGGGTGATGAGACAAGCAAGCCCAGCTTCACACCGGGCTGATGTAGGCTTCCTCATACCCCCCCACCTCTGCTGAGGCGGACGCTAATGCGGCGGAGATGCGCCTGCGCGTGTCCGAGTCCGGCAAGGCGCCGATTGGCTGAAAATGACATCATCCAGTAGAGATCTATTGTTAGAAAGAGGATGAGCTCATCCTCCACACCAGTCTAAGACCCGTGTAACAGAGGACAGACCAGTCTGAAGCAGCAGCACAGAGGACAGACCAGCGTTGCAGACCAGTCTGACAGAGGATAGACCAATCTCAAACCAATCTCATAGAGGACAGACCAGTCTGAAACCAGTCTGCCATTGGACAGAAAGCATCTGGAAATCTTGTCTTGCGTCTAAATTCTCTACCAAGATCCAGTTCCAAGACAAGGAAGCCTTCAGCAGTACAGATTTCCAGTTTTGAGAGGGAGAACTCTCACTGTGAGTATTAAACTAAAATATATTCACTATTTTGCTTGTTCTTTATCTGCATGGTAATATCATAAGGAAAGTTGCACGACAGTAGAAAGCGCCTTATGGCTTTGTTCTTGTGCATCACTTCAATTTTCAACGCAAGAGATGCTGGACTGAAAATGTGGTTAAAGTTGCACTAAAAGCGTGTCCAGGTGTTAAATAAGGGGATTGTTGTTGTGCGGCAGACAGAGATGGTTTTGTCCCGGGAGAGAGAGGTGGAGCGGCCGCAGCTGTCTGTCATCCTGCCGCGGCTCTACCTGGGGGCGGAGAGTGACGTGACGCAGGTAAGATCTGAACCAGGACCAGTACCGGATCAGACCACACTGATGTATGAGCTCGGGAGTAGACTAAATACACCTCACACTTCATCAGCTAAACTTAAACAAAAAAATACAAAATAACACGAGAAAAGTGTGCTGGTATAAGATAGAGAGAAGAATTAGGATGCCAGGAAATGTATCAGAAATTTGAAATATGTGTAAAAGTATCACTCCCCAGTAAACTCTGCATCCACTCTGTCTATAAGGATAACTTGCTTGTCCTAAATTGTCATCGTTACTGAAATGAATTGAATTGTTGTTAATTGGCTTTTGATTATATTGTTGTTGCTATAATTGTTGATATTCATGTATTATTGGTTATGTACTGAAAGCTTTTTATTAATGCTTGCAGTGTTACTGCAATTGAAGCACTCTATTGATTTGGCAACATACAGTACTGTGCAAAACTCTTAGGCACATGTAAAAAAGAATCTGTAAAGTGAAGATGCTTTCAAAAATAATGAAATGAAAAGTTTCAAAATATAGACTTTTGCACAGTATTGTAGGTCTCTTTCCTGTCATGCCAATAAAGCTGATTTGAATTTGAATAGCCTATTGGTCAATGTGAAATACTTGAAGACACTGCTAAACTGAACCCTGATCTGAAGGGAAAACAATCAAATTACAAAACATGGCATAGGTTCAGCACGGTTCCACAATGCCCTACACAGTTTCATTGCTTGTTGAAATACATTTGAAGACATTAAAGGAGATTCAGACAACTAGGAGAAGGGCTCCATCTTTTAAAGGGGAAGTAGTGTTTGTGCTGGTGACCAAAGCGAATCTCAAAATGTTGTTCGGTAAAACTAAATGCAAAGGAAATGAAAGTAGGTGTTTGAATTAATTAATTCTACATTCTAATAAAACTGTCCCTACGGAAGAGGATTAGGGCCACATGGGACCTTTTTCTCAGAATTCTGACCTTAATCTCAGAATTCTGACTTTAAACTCAGAACTCAAATACATTTTTCACATATGGCTCTAATCCTCTTCCGTATGTCCCCACATGTCCTGCAAAACCTTTTTTTATTTTTTTGTGGGCATTTTAGCCCACAACAGTAGACCAAATCTGCACCTATAATCAGGCTTGTGGATTCACATCCAGCAGCAACATGGAGGCTGTAGGCTGATACTGACTGACTGTCTGTGTGTGTGTCTGTCTGCAGGACCGTCTGGCTGCTCTAGGTATCTCCTACGTGCTGAGCGTGAGCCGCTGCAGCCCCCAGCCTTCCTTCCTGCCCCAGTCCCGATACCTCCGCATCCCCATCGACGACTCCCTGCGGGACGACCTGCTGCCCTGGATCCCACAGGCGCTGCGCTTCATTGGTCAGGATGACCACTAGAATTCTCAAATTCACAAATGTCACTTTGTCTTTCTGTCTTAGTCAATTTTTTTTATTTTTTTTACACATTTTCATTCATACATTTATTTACATAACCTCCATTTGCTCTATTTTTATTTACACTGCCTGTCAAAAGTTTGGGGACACCTGATTGAACGTACTATGTTTTTCATTAACTTAAAGCCATTCTGATCAAAAGGCTTCTGCTTAAATGCTTGAAGTTAGTTTCTTAGACAAATATAAATAGTGAAGTTGATGCCTATGTATACATTTCTTTCCAAAGCCTTTGCCTTTCCATTAAGGCAAAGGGCGGCTCCTTTAAATAATCTAAAATATAAGATAGTTTTGATTTGTTTAACACTTTATTGGTTACTGCATAATTCCATTTGTGTTATTTCATAGTTTTGATGTCTTTTCTATTATTCTAAAATGTGAAAAATAGTAAAAATAAAGAAAAATGTGGTGTCCCAAACTTTTGACGGGCAGTGTATGTCCTGCTCTTCTTTGCTTATGCTATTACTATTTGCTGCTGCAACTACCCAATGTCCCCACAGCGACCAATAGTTTTGTCTAATCTAATATAATGTAATGTAATGTAATCTAATCTTAATAATATTGGTGTCAGCAATTTACTCCAATAACAGTAGACTGGTGCTTGTTTTTCCATGCACAGGCTTGTGATGTGTAGTTTGAATGACTAGAGTGATATCATTTATGTCTCAGATGCAGCCATGTCTTCTGGTGCCTCGGTGTTGGTTCACTGTGCTGCGGGGATCTCTCGCTCCCCAGCGCTGGCGGTGGCCTACATTATGTACAGCCTGGGGATGGACCTGGACCACGCTTACAGGTCTGTGTGTTTGCATGCATTAATACTGTATCTTGAGTATGAAAAACCCACACAGTAGAGCCTGGCAGTAGAAAGCAGCCCTATATAACCACATCCTCTTTCTCCCCTTGGAAGGTTTGTGAAAGAGCGCCGGCCCTCCATTTCCCCAAACTTCAACTTCCTGGGTCAGCTGCAGCACTTCCAGGCCACTCTGAGTCAGAAAACCTCCAATGGCAACCTCGTCATCCAGCCACTCAAACCCCTGGGTACTCGCCTGCCGTCCACCAACGACAGCATCAGCCACACCTCCGCCGGCCCGCCGGATTCCAATCAGAGCATGAATTATCAGGCCAACTGTGTCACAAATGACTCTGCAGAGGCTGAGCAAGCACACAGTGAGAATTTATACAACACAGACAAAGTAGAGCATAGATATTCCCATTCCGGTGAATACGGAAACCCACGGCCATTGACGCTTTCCCTGTCAGGAAAACTCCTAACTCTCAATCTGACCATCAACCAAAACCAGAAGGATGTCCAGACACCATGTGAGGCTCCGGCCCTGAGCCCCTGTGAGCCAGCTAAACCAACACCAAAGCCCACTCAACTACAACTCCCAGCAGGCTCTGCGTCTCTATTAGATAAACGTAAAAGCCTCACCCTGTCTTTGTCCCCCCTGGGAAGCTGCCCCCTGACTAGCCCAACAAGCAGCAGCAGCAGCCAGCTGACTGGGAGCAGTGCTACTTCCAAAACTGTCCACAAGAGGGAGATGGGAATCAGGCATGAGGGAAAGAGTCAGAGCGACAGGCTTCCAGCAGGGGGCACAGCCTCCAGCCAGGAGACCCAGAGGGAGTGGAGTTCCTCCCACAGCAAGTACGCCAGGCCGACGCCCGGCAGGCTGGAGGCCGAGCAGCAGGGTGTGCTGTCGCCGCTCAGCCTCACCCTCAACAAGCTGCTGGGCTGGGGGGAGAGGATGCTGCTAGGTGGCCTGCTAGCCCCCCCTGTCAGGATGGGACAGGCCGTTCTGCCATACAGGTGCTGAGGACGGAACACACCACTGACAGGAACTGGCGGGGGTGGGTGGGGGGGTGTACAAGGTGTTTATGAAAACTGTGGAAAAGACCTGATGTTCAGGATGGTGCGTATGTGTGCGTGTGCGCGTGTGTGTGCATGTTTGTACAAACCAAACTGCATGTATAATACACATCTATATATGACATTTGTTTTTTTGCTCATCAGGAGCTCTGAAGGAATTCTTTGTGTTATATCTATTTATTTGTTGTAGAGCTGAAGAAGCTTGCACTGTACATGAGAATATTGGAGAATAAACCTTCAAACCAAATGCAGCGTCTTGATTTCCTATTGACTGATGTCGGTCAAGTGTTTTAGGTTCTTGCCATTTATAAGATGGAGATATTTTGAAGGTTGAATTTTGCCACAATGGCTTGTAATGAAATCTGTGTTGATTAAAGGCAACATTGCAATCTACCCACACCATGTCTTGTTACCTTTGTCAGTCCAACCTGCTATTCAGTATAGAATCCTCAGTATGATGTGTGTTTTGGATGGTTTGCTACCATCAGCTCACACTGTGGATTACATTGAAACTGTTAATCAGTCACTCCAGCTAAATGCATGTTAATAGCTGTGTACAACTTAAAGAAAGGCTATGTGAGAATAACAAATCCTGAACTGAGACCTCATATTGACTTGGTTTATAACTCCTGAGAACATTATAACTCATGACTGTGACCCCATAATACCAGAAGCTGCTTTTTCAACCAGACTTAAACAGATTTGTAGGCCTATAATTTGGTGCACAAATTAAATGCTAACCTAAATTGGGCTGGGATGAAAGTTAAGCCAAGTAAGTCTAGAAGCATTGTTAGGGAAAACTGGCAAGCATAAGATTCTACATAGATGAGGAAGTAATTCCAACAGCATATGAGAAGTCTGTCAAAAGCTTAGGAAGGTGGTATGATGCGGACCTAAATGACAAGGGACAGATTCAGAAGATAAAACAGGAGGTAGAGGCACTGAGGGCATAGAGACATCAGTAAAGCTGTTGCCTACAATATCTACAACATTTAGCTTCTATTGCCTACCATACATTAGAAGACTGACACACACTCACATTTAACAACAACCCGTCTCAAGTCTTGAGTTTTTAGTCCTAGAGGTGCTCACATTTTAAGATTCTGTTAAGAATCTTAAGAATTATGCAGCATCACATATTAAAAGACTCCAGCAGGATTTTTCAGAGATTTGGTAATAATTCCTTGCTTGTATCACACAGGTTTTCAGTGCATGTGAAGGATTATACAGGCTCAAACCACTGTTAATGGACTAACCCTAACATCTAGAGGGAGAAATACAGAGAGAAGTAAACTCTCGTTCTCTTCACACCTAACCCTAACCCTCCACCAGTTTCTCCTCCAGTTCAATGGTCCAACAGAACCAGGATTTGCACTAATTCCCCGCCGGCATCGCCATGTTCACTACTCTGTGTGTGTCTGTAGAGCCTTCACCTGTCACTCCTGGTGCTGATGTCAGCCAAAGACAACGAACCTATCGGCAGTGTAGCATTATAAATTGCTTTGTTGACCATCACACAATGGGTTGTTTCATTACCAAAATTTTGATGATACCGACCAGCTTTGGTACCTTGATCAAATCGATACCATGGTTAATAACCGATAACCACGAAGTTCTTATTAAATGAAACATAAACATATCTTTTCAAAAATATTTATTAACAAAATATCTGACTCACCAAATCAAAAATAAAGTCGCATGTAAGCTCTTCCTCAGACAGCCTGCCTCTCCTCAGCCTGCCTGAGAAAGAGCTTACAAGCTTGAAACTCGTTGCATAGCTGCATGTGTTATGTAAGCCTTTTGTGTTCATTTGTACTACCTGATGCAGTTCAATTTTATTATTTTTTGGAACCTATGAAGCATGAATAAATTCTCATATTAACTAGCCTACTTAAGATATATCACACTCTTATTTTGACTTTTCAACGGTTACAATTTCTATCACAAAATTCCATGCCCCAGAATTTTACAGAATCAAAAGGAGATTCAGGTTTGAACCAATGTGAATGAAGTTTGTATGTTTGTATGCAGTTTGAAATGGGACTGGGAGAAAGGTGTCTGAATGAATTTGCATGTGAGCACTTTGTGACTGTTAAAACTTAAAAATACCTTAAAACTGCAATAAGTGATATCAGACCTTCTAACCAATCCTGAAACTAACGTGTACTATGTGGGGATTTAATTGAGACATTAACCAATATCCACACATGTTGCTGTTTTCACCTGTTTTCTAAAGCTTGTTGTCATATTCTGGTCCACAACGAAGCTCCTCCCGCGCCATTCAACTTTCCATTTTTTTTAAACCTAGCTTGCACCTCCCTCGCTGTTTAAAAGCGGCTTTTAACCCCGCTCATTCCTGAAAATGTTCTCATAATGGCAGAATTGATGAAGCGAGGGCATAAACTTAGTAAACTGGTAAACTTGCTATCTGCTTCTTCACTTGTCATTGTGGGACACGTAACCTTCAGCGGGAGAAAGGCTTGGCAAAGCGAGACTGGTAATCTTCTCCGCAGGTACATTTAGCTTAGCTACTAGCATATATGCACGGTGCTTTTCAAAGTTTGTCCTTAGTAGGCCTCTGTAGTGCAGTGGCTTTGCTGTGTGTTATTTACAAATGTGTTACAGTTTCTGTCACCCTCTAGCAAAGTGGTCAGAAAATTCTGCTTATAGGCCCGGTTTCTCAATGCTTCTGCATTGAGAAACCGGGCCAACAGAAAGTTGCCAGCTATGGCCTTCACTAACCTGCCCAAGTTTTTTATTTGTTATTATGTATCTAGTGCTAGTAACCATTACATTTTGTTGGATTGGTTTGTCAATAAGTCGCAAAAAGAAACTTATCCTAAAAAAACTAAACCAAAGTCCCTTTAAGAGAAGTCTGTTCACTCAGGCTCCAACTTGGTTAGGGTTAGGGTTAGTTTGTGACTAACAAGACAAGACTCCTATCTCTTTGAATGGGGAGTTGTCAGTATCTAAAGTTCTGACATGCGTATAATCATTTACATTTCATATTTAGGAACACTGAGGAATTGTAAACGGTGTTAAAATTTGTTCCAAAGGACACTGTTGCCACAGAAAAACATATTTTTTTCCACTTACCAATGCTTGTACGCATGCGCCATCCACTGCTTCATGAAATAGTGAGATTACGACATTCAAGACCAGTCTGGTTTACGGCGGTCCCATACAGTTGTCATTGCTATGGTATCAACTGTGATGCCATGCATGCAGTCCACAGTAGGGAGCTGACAGTAAAATCTGGGAATATCATATTATTAAAATATTATTTCAAATTATTATCAAAGTTGTTCTGGCTCTGTTGCTCCCCACTTGCATCAGTTATCATAAATAACATAGTTCTGGGGCTGTGTGAACCTGAAAGTATGATTGCTGGATTTTCTTTATGATATGTACACAAAGGTGCGTTGATTAACCAGTTTTCCTAACAGCATGTTGTCGGTGCCGCCATCTTTAGCGTTACAGATTTTCCCATTCAAAACTGATAGAGTGCCCTGTCTCCTCAATATAAGGCTGTCTCTGACTAAACCCCAAACCCAAATCTGTGTAAAGCCAGACATCTAAAGGTAAAAAGCTGCTGGAATTGCCATCTGATATTGGCTGATTTTTGGTGCCAGGTGTTGTCACCTTCTATGGAGTAGCCTACAAAAGGTGGTGACATAACCTGGCACCAAAGTGATTGGCCACTAAAAGGATAGCCACTAGGCACACAAACCCATGCCATTCTCGTTAAAATGTAATGTCAAATCCTTGTCCATTTGAATTGTATTACTGTCAGAAAGTGTCAATGCTAGTACATGAAAAGGCAAATGTAATAATTGTATTTAAACGTTCATTTTGGGCCAAAAATTACATAGTGGAAAATGTTATGTAGCCTAAATGTAAGATTGTGGTCCAGTGATTTCTGTGATGCTAGAAATGACTACTGGAGTTGTCTTGAGCCTAATTCAGCGAAACATCTGCGATTGGTGGTGCCCAGTTGCCCCAGTGACAGCCCCAAACTCACACATTCATCCATGACATTTAGATTAGGTGGCTGATGACTGGTGCATTGCAACATCAAATCATGTGTATTGTACCCTATATTATATCATATCCTATGTCTTATTAAATCCAATAGTATATCTTATATTATATTCAATCTTAAATTAAATCCTTCATATCCATGTTCATGTCCTATATTATTTTCTGCATGATATCGTGTCTGAGCCGGTAGGTTGAGATGATTTGATGACGTCAAGGACACTTCAAATGACCAAATAAGGAAGCTGACACATGAAGATGGAATTTGTTCTGGTCGTTTTTCAATCTTAATGAGAGAAAAGTTGTGTGTAGAACGGCGTGTGTGTGTGTTGGTGTGTGTGTGTTGCTATTTGTTGATGTATGCTAGTCTATGTTGGTATGTGTGAATGTAACTGCTGTTAACGTGATAGTTTCGTGAGCAAAGAGAGAAGAGGAAGCAGTTCCGCCCTCTGAAGCTGCGTCTGGAGGCCGAAAGGAGAAACTTAAGAAAAGAAAAGACAAAGGAGAGGAAAGGAAAGAAAAGAAAAGAAAAAAGAAAAGAAGAACCGGACAAGCTAACACAGCGGACATCTCATACTAATGCTCAGCGATTTGAAAAAAGCTCGATATTGAATTTTTCATGTGTTTTGACGGGTGGACAGTGAAACTCCAGCACGACTTTCTAACTAACATGGAGGCTGGTGGTCTGGTGTTGATCTTAACGTCGTAATTACAGCTTCTAAAATCTATAAAATGAGCTTCATGTTGACAAGTTTCAATCAAAACCTGCACTCATAAACCGCCCATGCTTGTCGCCTCTGGTAACGTTAATAGGCAGATTACTCGGCGACTTTACTTTGGACTTTGTCTGCGTTTTGTTCTTTTTTAAACTGCTGGTGAACGTCGGGATTTTTACTCTGGTCCTGGAAGGTTTTTGATCCACAGAAATCCCAGTTCCAGACCAGTATGACTGGAGAAGAGGAGAGATTCAAACTGGTGGTGGTGGGAGGAGGAGGGGTGGGAAAGAGCGCTCTGACCATCCAGTTCATCCAGGTACAAATTTTATACACTACACTAACCTATACTAGATAGCCTACATATTGGCTACACCATAGATATCAGGCTATAGCCAACTATATACATATTCTATAGCCTACACTCTATTAGATATGCCCTACTATATACAAATTATATAGTGTAGGTCTACTAAGTACTATGCTGACTTAACAGCCTACTGTATTATATATCATAACGTCAGTTCAGTACAGATTAGATACCCCATATTGTATTATATAGTATACTGTTAACATTAGTTCATCCAGATACATATTATACTGCATTATTATACTGTTAACATTAGTTAATGCAGGTTCAAATCATATAGCCTACACTATGTATTACTCTACATATGATATACACCATACTGTATACCATACTATATAGGTTACATATTCTATATACTGTATTATACTATATAGGCTACATATTACATACACCATACTGTATTATATGTTGGAATACATAACACTATACTGTATTATATATAATACTGTTCACGTTTAGTTAACGTTAAATAACATTAGTTCGACTAGGTGAGACGGCCTGTTATACTGTAGAGAGAGGGCTTTCAGGTGATGTAACACACCCTCTGGCGGCCATATTGGAGGTCCCCAGCTCTTGAGCAATAGTAACTGTTAACAGCTGATTGCGTTTCTAAACGTACAACTTGTCCGTCTCAACAGAATTTAATAGACATGATTAATTACTGTGCTGTTTTTATTTATTTTTTTACTGGGAACTGGTCATTTAATCACTGATACATCTGATTAATTTTGTGTTTAGAAAATGTGAGCTTATGCATCACTGTCTTGTTAACACATCTGATTTGTACACTAGCTAAGCTAGTGTTAGTAGTGGCAAGCAGTTAATTGTTAACATTAACATCTCTGCTGGTAGCTAGCTAACAGTTTGTTTAGGTTAACTGAGCTGACTCTTCCCAAGCTACAACTCTGTGTTTTGGACTTAGAGACGGGCTGAAGACAAGACAGTTTACTGTGTCACAGTAACCATTGGAAACAAATCGACCCTAGCAGACTATTCACTTTTACTTAGAACGTTACTGAATGCATCTACAGCCACACCACAGCAAGCTTTTTTAGGTATCTCTCTTATTGTAGCCTGGTTGTTATAGTTATTATTAACTATCAGCCATTGTCCAATGGACCTCCATGATGGAGCCACACCTGGTTGATAAGAGGTTTGTGAGACAACTGCAAAGCCTCCATACTTAAAATATAGGATGTATTCCAGTAAGGCACATGTCATTTAACATTAGCCAGTATGACCTATATTTGCAGCAGTAGTGTGCATCTAATGTTCTGTGTGTCTTCCAGTCCTACTTTGTGTCGGACTACGACCCCACCATCGAAGACTCCTACACCAAGATCTGTACTGTGGACGGCAAAGAGACCCGGCTGGACAGTAAGGCTCAATCATACTGAACATTACTTCTTACTTTATACACCTACTGTTTATTTGGTCAGTAAGAAAGGATTGTGTTCAGTATTTGAAGCAGAGGGTGTGTAGTGCTGGGATGTGACAGGAGTGTGTTTGCTTTCTGGATGATTCATCCCCATGTTAAAACTTGTACTAAGTAAGACTGTAGTCTGCTGGGTCACACTGCTAATCTCCTCCTCATATCGCTTTATTACACACAAATTGTGTGTGTGCGCGCGTGTGTGGAGGGTGGGGTGGGGGGTGTCAAATTACGCCATCTGCTGGTTAATTTTCTCATAGAGGGATTTTTAATTGATAATATGTTTAAAAAATATATTTCACATTTTGTGACACTAAGGCACATCAGCTATGAATCAATGAAACAACATAATTTTTTTGCAAGTGGAAACCAACACTGGGTTGAATAAATGCTGCTATTTTTTTTTTAGTGCAACTTTCCTTCACCAGATTTAGACCATTTGAACACAGTTCTGAGTTGGAACTACTAACTTGTGTGTGTGTGTGTGTGTGTGTGTGCGTGCGTGCGTGCGTGCGTGCGTGCGTGCATGTCAGTCTTGGATACAGCAGGTCAGGAGGAGTTTGGGGCGATGAGGGAACAGTACATGCGCTCAGGAGAGGGCTTCTTACTGGTGTTCGCCCTGAACGACAGTGGCAGGTAATGGAAAGTGTGTGTGTGTGTATATGGTGGGGGAATCTTTCACTTCAACATTAGTTTTCTTCCAGTTTCATAATGGCATTGGAGAAGAACAGTTTTTAAATCAAATGTTACACCCCTCAGTACTGCTGAAACCAGCCTTCCTTCCTGTTTATAAACAGCATGCCTACTGGTTGTCACTATAACCAGTGTAATGCTCCCACCTCTAGGCTGGCTTCCTGCTAAAGAGGAAGTGAAGTGAACTGTCAGCTGTGGTGAGGCTGACCTGAGAACTGCTTCACAACATTATTTAGCTGGTTATTCTAATAGATACTTCACTTGAGTTGTTTTTAAAGTTTAGTTGGTGGTTTTCAGGCTGCATCACCTTTTGATGTGGTTTGAAGCAGAGCTAGCTCTACACCAGTAGATTCAGGGTATTTAAAAAGTCCTTAAAAAGTCTGAAAAATCTTTCAGTTCAGTTCCAGTTATTAGAGGTCTTATTTTTTCACCATGTAATAACAGGTTTCTTTTCGCTGCATGTGCACTCTTAGATTAATCCAGAACAGGGTTGGTAGTACAATATGCTTTACTAAACGCAGTTGCACTTCATGTCCCTTAGCAGTTTATTTCCCGGTGTCCTTTTTCTTATTCTGCCCATTTATAGTTTAAGATCTTTCATTAGCTATCTTCAATCAGAAATAGACTTGTTTTCTTTTGTTTGTTTTCTTTATTTTGTTTTTTAAATTGGTGTTAAATTCAATTCCAGGTAGCTTTGCGGTAGTTCAGGCAGGGCACGGTAGTCATATGTCAGGTGCTCTACATGTCCACCAATCACATACCACCATGACCTAACTCTGTTAACTAGGTGGTCCATATAAACAGATCTTGCGCTCACTCATCCTGCTTATGCTTATGCTGCTGCATTGCATTCCTGCCTGCTCCACCATTGCCTGCTACCACAGTGCTTGAACTCCCTCATTCATACTATGTTGGCTCACTGTGTCTATTATTTTGTCATCATATTAAGTGATGTGCATCTCTCAGGCTCTGTCCCATACGCAGGGGGGTTCACATTCTCTGAGCCAAATCTGTGTCATGCTTGCATAGATTTGTTCTTTGAGCATCCTGGGAGCAGAGCCACATGACCAAATCCAACTGTATTATTATACAGTTATTATATGCATTTGTTGCTATAAATGGTTTAGCTCATAACATGACTGTCCTGAGTGAAACTGTATTTCTAGGCTTGAAGAATACTTGTTTGCCAGACACTTTTCATTCTCTCTCAGTGATTGTGTATGTGATAAAAATGAAGAATTGCCTATATTGCAGCCTTTGCAACATAGATATTACATTATTTCATAGTGCAACATACATATGAATATATGCTTGTTTATAGTTGCTAATGCTTTGCCACTGTCCTCTCACCAGCTACCATGAGATCCAGAAGTTCCACACCCAGATCCTGAGGGTGAAGGACCGGGACGACTTCCCCATGGTGCTGGTTGGAAACAAGGCTGACCTGGAACAGCACAGAATGGTAACACCCTCAGCAGGCTGCTTCTGGCTTCATGGTTTTTTATGGTTTATATATTATAAAATACATCAGGCTTCCTACTACCGGTACTTCTGCAATTTCCAAATTGCAGAAGCTGCAATTAATTTCTTAAGAGAGAGGGGCGTCCAAAATGGATTTCTAAACAAGATGTTTTAGAGCTCCAGGTAATCTTTGGTCCATGAATTAAGTACAATATCAGTGAAAACCTTTCATCATACTCAAACTCAGTAAATCCTGCACACTGACAATTTTTTTTTTTAACAAAATCGCTTTTCTTTAAACAATTTTAAAGTTCTAAAAAGTCTATGACAAGAAAAACTTGTGATGATATGAATCGTAGTTAGGGGTCCTTTCTTTCTTTCTTTCTTTCTTTCTTTTTCTCCCCTAAAAGTGTCTGCAGCTCAGAAACCATAAGTCCTACAGCAACCATCTTTGGCAGGTGGGGTCCTACGGCCCCCCACTACTCAGGCAAGGCCGCCCACGCATATTAGCCAGATGGTGGCGCTATAACAAGCAACTTTACGTTTTGGCCAATAACTTCTGAACCATGTATCGTAGACTGAAAATTCTTGTGTCCATAGATTCTTTGGATGGTGCTGAGTCCAACCCATATCACATCACTTTCAATGTCCACCATATTGTATTGTCCGCCATTTTTAATTCTTTAAGAAACGCTTTTTTCACAACTCCTCCCAGGCTGTTCATCCAATTCACATCAAACTTGGTGTGGAGAATCTTGGGACCGTCCTCTTTCAAAGTTGCATAAAGGTTATTGATAGGCCAAATGGTTTGGCTTTTATCGACCAATAAACTTTTAACTAAACACGCCATAACACTAAATTAGTCATAACTCATTGACCACTCATCTAATCAAGCCAAAATTTGAAACACGTGTTGAGCAGTGCTCCTTGAACACGGCCTCAAAAGCATTTAGAGCTCTACCAGTAGTGGGCGCTACAAATGCAAAAAGTTTATATCTCATAATTGAGTGCATAGATTTTAATGAAATTTTTTACACATGTACTAGGATCATGTCCAAGTCGAGCCAATAAATTTGGTCATGATTGATGAAAGTGGCTGTGGCTTATTGCATAATAACCAAATCTTCACAGATATTAAAGTCAAAACTTCAAAAATTCAGAAAAATTCAGCCGTATTTCCTAGAGAGCTGACATTTTCAGGATATATCGGCTGAAGTGAGATAAATCTTTCGTACACTGATACCTACCCCCGATTCTGACGTCACCCCCCTCTCTTTATAGCAAAAACTGACTGTGATCCTGGTCGTTACAGATCCCACAGTGTTGTCCTCCTAAACTGTACGTTACAGGGAAAAAACAACATGATTTTTGAAATCGTCATACCTCATTTAGTAAAATTGTAATGATATCTTGAAAACTGAGCGTACGGTAGATGGAAATGTGCAGCTGCAAATAGTTTAATAAATTGACAGTTTGATATGTTCAAGATAGTTTGATCAATCTTCATCAAACTAAATACAAATGATGTCTGGACTCTCAAGATGATGTCTGTAAAGCCATGTGTAAATTGATGAATGTGGGGCACTAATACAGTTATAATATTCTTTCTGAGGCTTTCAATATGGGTTGGACTATCACCTATGACCTATCACTTGTCCCTTTGTTTTGTTTCCCCACTATGACACACCAAAGTGGAAGTTGGCAGAGTGGTAAAGCTCAGGTCTTTAGTCCACAAGGTCGTGAGTTCAAGTTCCTGATGAGCTGTGACCATTTTGAAGTTTCATGAAAAGTAAATCAACACTAAATCACACAGTGCAGAAAACTCAAAGCAGGTGTTTGACAACATCTGTCAATGGCAAAATACCTGAATGTCATCACTGATTGGGGTGTGGCCAGACCTTTCAACCCATAGAGAGCAGTGCAGCAGTGGCTTTCTGGCCCATGTGATTTAGTATTGTTTTATTCGTTAATGGAGAGTACTACAATGTTTTATAAAGTGATTAGCACTGTCAATCATAGGCTGCTATAGTAACCCTGTAACAGGAGATTAGCTCAGTAGCTAAAGTGTCTGCCTCTCGTGTGGAAAGTTGTGGGTTCAAATCCAGGCTTGTCCTTTCTGAAGTCATTAGTTGTCAAGAACAAGCGGTATGTGTTCTAACAGAAAGTCTGGCCATTGTGAATAACTTCAACAATGTGGTTGCAATGAAATGATGAACTTTACAGAAGTCACGGGCCAACACAAAAGCCGGTGTTAGACTGCATGTTTTATCTTCACAACATGTCAGTTTTTGTGTGTGTCTTTCTACCTTCTGCAATGTTTTGTCTATCTGTCTGTCTTATCAAATTGTGCTTGGACCCCTCAATTGCCGCTTGCGGCTATATTCTTTTAAGTAATTGTAGCAGGCGCTCTTTGGGTTACAATGAACATTTTCAGGAGATTTCTAACAAGAAAATCTAAGAAACTGTTATGTTGTAGGTAAGCAACTGCAACACAGAGCTGTAGATATCCAGTATGTAGTAGATGTGACATGTTGCTGTTACTATTTGGACTGTAGAGAGAAGCCCTGCTCTAAAAACATCTAACGATTATTTTCTTAATTCCATTAGTCATAACAAAAGACAAATGAATCAAGCAGCTCAAAATTCAAAGCTTTATTGAGCTCTCAAGATGTCTGCTAATTGAGGAGAAAGTCATCCATAGACCTTTGTTGGTTACCAGGTAGACAGGAAGAACAACAGTATACTTCATTGAAATTTGTAAAGTATCATAATTGTACGTTTATGGTAGAATAATATTGTCTTGCGTGTTAATAATATAGAAATTCAGTAATGAACTCTATTCAGTAATTTCATGCATGCAAATGCCATGGATTCTCTGTGTGTACATTCAGAGGTGAGAGAGCACATGAACTTACCACTTTGGGCTAGTACCTAATAGGGCTGCACGATTATGGCTAAAATGATAATCACGATTATTTTGCTCGATATTGTGATCACGATTATTTATCATGAGTATTCATCCATTTTGTTTTATTGCACTTGAGCATTTTAAGTTAACCGAAATGCCTTCACATTCATAATGTATTTTATAAACCTATAAATAAAAAAACATTCAAATGTACAAATCTTTGAACCTGTGATTCCGGTGCACCGGGTCCGTTGTTTTTTTTTCCGGGACCATCACCTCTGTAGCCTTAGTTTTTGGGAATTTGTATTCTAAGACACTTATTTTGTAAGAAGTCTATTTGGGTGTTTGTGGGCTTTTATTTTGAAGTTTCCCATAAGGACCCGCGGGAGAATTAGTGTAAATAAGGAAGTAGTACGTTTGCCTGTGTACTGCGTCTCTGGTCGGAGATTAAAAAGGAAATATTTTACCCCGTAACCCGTGCTTCATTGTATACTACACTTGGATCCAAGCTAATGGAAGAGTTTATACGCACTTTGAAAGGTCAGCGGCAAACTGGGTCAAAATTCAAGTAATTTGAGTTTTGATTACGTTGACTAACTGTTGCAGCCCTACACCAGAGCAAGCTAAACCCAGCGTGAATAATCGCCCGCGGCCAGAATCAATTAATTGTGGAAGCCAATATCGACATCGCGATTAATATACGATTAATTGTGCAGCCCTAGTACCTAACCAAAACTAGCCAGGGCTATCAGAACATACACTGGTCTGTAGTCAAGCTACTCCATCACTGATAGCCAGGTAGCATACATAATGTTACTCACCAACTACTGTCAGGTTCAGGAGAGGCTCCAGGATACTTTCATTTTAAATGTTGGTGTAGTGCTGTTGTGCAAGTCCATTAGATTTTACACTCTGTTTTGTCTCCAGATCTCCAGGGAGGAGGCGCAGGCGTTTGCCAGAGAGAACAGGATCCACTACATGGAGGCTTCAGCTAAGAACCGCTACAACGTGGATGAAGCCTTCCTGGAAGTGGTGCGAGCTATCAGGTAAAATCCCTATGAGATACAAGACTCTTGGACACATCACTGGAGTTTCTACCCCAAAGCTCCACTGTAGCCGTCAGCCATTAAGGGAATGCTTCTTTTGAAATCAATGAAAGCTGCTCCACTGCCACGCTATGTTGGAGCTAGTGTTGTGTTGCAGTTAGCGTTGTGTTGGTGTGGTGTTGGAGTTATGATGGTGTGGTGTTGGCATTCCTTTGGCATTACGTCTGATAGAAGCGGCTATCAGAGTGGATAGTGCATTGAAATAATGAGAAATAAAGTTTAGATTGGTTGATTTCTGGTGTATTGACTCACATAAAAAATATAAAATGAAGGGCAATCCACATATGCTGCGATGTTCAATTATGAAAGGCCTATACATTTTTCAAAGATTCAGCTCAGCTTACATTTGTGCATATGGTGAAAAAATACCAAAGCTATACTTCTGCATATTGATGAATCTAGTCTAAACACTTTTCCCCTTTGCTGCTCTTCCAAAATAAAAGTGTTCTGTGGAGCAGCTAGAATGATGTCACGCTGATGGTGGCACTATTAGCTTGTTTGTGTGTGTACATAAGAAAGATAATGCCAGTGTTTTTGTGCCAATCGTCTAGGCTTCGCCGCTCCTTTAACAATAACGTGATGAACCCAGTGTGTTTCTGCCATCTGGAAAACAAAGATGAGGCTTGACTCTAGGCTCAGAATGTATAATACTTCTTACCCAGGACAATTCAAAATTGACTGTCCATGGCAAAAGAAAACACAGGAGAAATGTACTTGGCGCTTCAGCCTTCTTCTGAGCCTATGGGTAATGGCAGTAACCAAGGGAGTAGGTTTGATTTTGACATTGGTAGGGACACACATGGGGGAGGTCCGGAGGGGATGTAACCCCCACTGGAAGCTGAGGCATTTTGCATTTATGATAGACTTCTGACCGCCATTTCATGTCATCTAGAGCCTTAATTTATAGATAGTTATGGTAGCCAACACACTCATTAACAGACGCACAGACACAGGGGTGTAGCACATTAATGAATCCTTTACTCAAATTTGCCAGCTGAATGGGACTTTGAAGAGCACATTTTGTTTTAAGGCAGGTACTGTACTGTTGCCTATTCAAACCAATGATCTGTAAACATGTATTTACATTTAAAAAATAAATAAATAAATAATAATAAGATATTGTAATCCAAACCTTACATACAAACAGCTGAGTGTCCACTGCCTTGCTCCTATTTGAAGGAACCAAACACATGCCTACGCCTGTCATTAACAGAAATGAACTGTTGGCATATTTGTTTTACATCAGTGTTGTCCAGTGTGTCCTGATGGACATGGCACACAGCAGCATTGTTCAATCTCACTTGTGACATGTAGGCTACTTACGGTCGTCACTCGTCACAGACGCACGCGACGCGGTACTTAAATAAACTAACTTTAATGGCTAAACACAACTGTTACTAATATAAAATAGGATGGAGTCTTCACTAGCATGCTCGCCGGTAGTCGGAGCTTTGGCTCTTCTTGTACACAGCCCACAGCATTTCATACGTTAGCAAGAAATGGCAAAGCCAATCAGCGATTTTTTTGGGGGGTTAGGGAGGCGGTGTCACGCCAATTTTTATCCGGGCTGCAAAAATGGTCCAGGTGACGCAATGACATTCTAAAACAGCTGTTATTATACTAAAGTTTCGTTACAGCGTCCATTGCTATGCCGACGCAGGACTCCAATGCACTACACCAATGCAGCGGGACTCGTAGTAGAGAACGCGATCTGTTAACATTGACTAGACTCTGACAGACAAAACAGCGTTTATTGTCAATCAAAATAATTGCTAGGAACATTTCAGAGTCGCTTGATATTGGTAGGGACACGTCCCTACCGTCCCTACCCAATTCTACGCCCTTGGCAGTAACCAAGGTCTATTTACAAACCCTATGGTGATCAAACACTACTAAAGATACAGAAACAAAGGTTGTGAGGGAGGCATACAGCTGAAACATTAAGCGATCTGTGGTTCCATTAATTATTAATTGTTCTGCCTCTAAGTGCAGATTTAAGAGTGCTCCTTCCTTGTTTTTCTACCTTCAGAAGAAGCCATTTTCTACCATTCATTCTTATAGAGTATGAAAATCAACAGACTTGAAAATTGCCCAAGATAGATGATCCATCACAGTAAACATGAAGCCTTAATTTGGTTTTGTCAAAGTTTCTCTGTTATTTCATTGTGCCAGAGTTGAGTGTTTTCATATCAATGCAAGCTTTACTTTAGGTGATCAGGTCAGGTCAATCACCTGATCTGATCACCAGAAAATAATCCTTACATAATCACCGTACAAACTTGATTGTCACATCCATATCTTTTTATGTGTGTCTTGTTTAGCCGGGACAGCAGTTAAGTTTAAGCTGGGTTTGACAGTGACAGACATAGACAGTAGTAAATAGTAAAGTAGTAAAGTCCTGTTCCAGCAAAACTCTGGGTCCCAAGGACCAGCATTGAAGACCCTTGGGCTATAACTCTAAATGACATTGCTGCTCTCCTTTAACCATCAATATTTTTATTTGACACGTTGAAATTAATTTAGAATTTTGGATTTCTCTCTCTCTCTCTCATTCTCCCTCCACAGAAGGTTTCAGGAGACGGAGAGTCCCCCTCTTCCGGCCAATCAGACTGGGAAGCAAAAGAGTGGTGGCTGTCCCTGCACCCTCCTCTAACCACTGTTACTATGGAGACCAAAGCCCTGCCCATCCATAAGAGTGCAGGAGTGGGCTGCAGATAGGAATGTGTGTGTGTGTGTGTGTGTGTGTATGTGTGTGTGTTGGTTGCTTACAGAAGGGGGTCAGTGGGAAGCAAAGAGGTGGAGTGCATCATTTTTTTTTTCAAATGGTTTCATTCGCACTTTTTGCCAAAACCATCTTTTAAATCATTGTAATCTTTTCATATTGATGTTGTCATTTCTGTAAAGGATGAGAAAGGGAGACAAACTAGCAGCAGAGAGAGTTGGTGGAGGAAGAGGGTTTTTGAGAAAAGGCCAGTGTATTGTAAATCCAGCACCACCTAGCCTTAAACAGGTTGTTGGAAGTAGAAAGTTGTTAGAAAGTTGTTAGAAAGTCTTTAATGGTTGTCATCCAGCAGCCTGTTCTGACCATTCAGAACAGGTTTCAGGCTGGAGGAAGATGTGAACAACTGTCAAAGAGGCCTTTTCCACCTGGTATTAAAAAATGATCTGTATCTGAATATTTTATCTGGAAAAAGGAAAAGTCATGTTAATGCAAGGTGCAATTGCACACAGCACGCATTGTGATGGGTATGGGATAGGATCTGCCAGTCAGACAGGTGGAGATGCAATCCATACAGTTAGTGAGAAAGTATCCACCCACGGCAACAGGTAGAAATGTCATCACCGTAGGTAGAAACGTCATCACATCATCGCCATGGGTAGAAACGTCATCACCATGGGTAGAAGTCAAGTGTATTTATATATATGCATCTCTCAAAGGAATTTACAGAAAGGGAGCCTCCCTAGATCTAGATCTAGCTATTCAACAATCAATCACAAAACAAAATAATGTAATACTGTATGCAAAAAAATAGAACACAAGGAAACAAAACAAAGCACAAGACACAAAAAGACATAACAGGCCCTACCTAACCTAACTAGCCAAGCCTACCCGGCACCATCAACCTTAGATCTCAGTTAGTACAAGGAAAAAATCCCAAGACAACCTTATAAGGAAAATAATGAAGGAAACCTCAAAGAGGGATCCCCCACCAGGACGGCTAAGCGTGCAATAGGTGCCGGGACAAAACAATAAAATGGACAATGACAATGAGATAAGAAAACAAATATGATAATTAGAAACATGATGAGACAGAAAGATGGGACTTCAGCCAGCACCTGCACCCACTGCCAGGTAAAATCACTGTGCGCAACAAGTGTCTGAAAGACAGGAAAGACAACCAGACATGCATACACACAAACAGCTGTGCTAACCACTCACGAGTAGATTCATTGTGATCAACTGTATCGACCACCTTTGTGAGTGCGGTCACAGTGCTATGAAATGATCTGAAACCAGATTGAAACAGGTCGAATCAAACGTCATCACTGCAGGTACAAACGCCATCACATCACCGCTGGTAGAAACGTCATAACATCATTGCTTCGCGTAGAAACATCACTGCGAATAGAAACGTCATCACATCATCACCACAGGTAGAAACGTCAGCACATCATTGCCGCATGTACAAACATCACATCATCTCTGCGGGTACAAACGCCATCACGTCAGTTAGTAGAAACATCATAACATCATTGACGTGGGTAGAAATCTTCGCCTCAGTTAGAAACGTCATCATTGCGGGTAGAAATGTCATCACCATGGGTAGAAACATTATCGGCGTATGTAGAATCATCCCCATGGGTTATAACGTCATCTCTGCACTCCCTGCTAGAGTGGTAGAAGACAAAGTTAAAGTCCAGGTTGTACCTTAACAGCTGCTATGTTAGTTTTTGTCACCTCCTTTCTACCTGCTTTGCCAAAAATAAGATCTCATCACAATGTGGACAGAATGCAGACAACCAAAACACCTATAAATACCAGGTGTAAATGCATGGGCCTGATCAGATTGTTCATTATGCTTATTATAGCATACCTAGATGCAGATTGCATTTGAATATAAGGTGTAAATGAGGTCTAAGAGACAAAATTCCCTGTTAGTCTCTCAGAGGGAATACCAGTGCCTTGGCCATTCAAAACATCCCAGCTGCGTGATGAAGAATCAAATTGAAAATTGGGTTATTGTAAGATTGTATGAACATGCATGAATATTGTATGAACTGAATTGTATGAACATTGACTGACTGCGAGACTTCCAAACACTGGTACTTTAACTGAGCAGTGCAGTATTTACGACCACAACATTTCTCTCTATGTTTGCACATTTTAGCTATGGACTGGTAGGCAACAGTAGATTGACACTAAAACGCTTTTGTTTGTTTATTTTTGTTTTCAGTGAGTATAGGCCAACTTTTCAACATATTTTCTGTTTAATGCTGCACACACTGCTACCAGTCATGCATCCATTAAGTTAGTATTTACTTCTATGTAATGAATGTGTAAAAACCACATCAGTATGGGGAGGTCATAGGCGCTGCCTGCCTCAGGATGCCATTCACAAAAAACATGTAAGCAAAGTGAATGATCACAAAAATAATATAGCTTGCATAGTCAGTAATAATTAATTGGTGGCAGATCGCAAATTTATTGGGCCTCACTCATCAATAATTTCATAAATATGTGTTTAGGTTTCCTCGTACAATTTTACGAACTAACAGCTGCTGCTGTAGTTATCAAATGTTTGGAGGCACATGCTTTCCATTGTATCCATGTGCACATGTTAATAAATCCCAATCATTCATCAATTGGAAGTTCACGGGACCTTAATTATCATGAATTAACATATTGGCACCGCCCCCAAAAGCCCCCAAAAGGAGAACACCCATATCATTGGGGATGTGTCAGTCTCTGGCATTGTCCCAGATGGGGACAGTGACAATATGCCCAGCGCTAACTATTCACCGGCCACTGGGCTGAAGGAAAAAGATCTTGTTGGACTGTGGGTTGACCAGTAGGAAAATATCTATCCCCACTTTCCTTCATTTCTCTGCATGTCCAGATTATTTGGGACTTTGCAGCGTTGTAGTCGTTTAAATATTCTCCAATAACAGAATAAAAGAACATCAGTCATTAATTGAAACAGCGTCTACAACAAATTATTTTCTTTAAAATATTGCTTTCTTTATGCTATGTAATAATTTGAGGAAAAGTAGGCATACGTTCAACGCAGCCTATTTAACGTCCAATTTCATCAATAAAAGTGAAAGACTTGAAAGACTGTGGAGTTTACACACATCCTATGTGTGGTCTCAAGTTTTCATAAATTTCCTTCAGATGTCTAAACAAGTCAGACTCTCAAAAACTTTGATAAACCCCAATTTTAAATGTAGGTACGACGTAAGTAATTGTTAATATGTAGCTTGATAAATGAGGCCCATTGTGTTTTAAAGTGCATATGTAGCACTGGTTCCAATCATTATTAAGGTGAGTAATGCTCTGGGATCTCCCAGGAACCTAAAGATTGCAGCTTCCTGCTGTGATGTCAGTGTTATGTTTTTACTAGCTGTCCTGCTCTTTACAATGTCCAAATACCAACATTATGTGCATGTCAAGGGGTGTTAACGTTATCACGCAAGAAAGGTTTTGTGTGCTCCTCGGCTGTTGTGTTGAATGGAGATATAGAGTCCTGCACCAATGTATGCCGAAAGTTCAAATTTGTTGAACTTTGAACCTGCCATGCGCTGACATGCGCTGACCTTTGAGAGCACAGCCAATGACAGTACTGTAGGCCTACATGTGACTGTATACCTGCTAAGAAGGACTGCTGGTCCAAAATAGAGGAAAGTTTGATCGTGTGTGTCTCAAATTTTCCAAAGGTTTATGAGAATTCCATAAATGCATAGAGACCACACCAAAAAAAAACATTTGCTTGATGAAATGTCAACCTTCAGATGGAACTACCAGGTTTGTTGTTACAAAGACGTTATTTGAGTGAGTATAGGTAGAGATCCAGCTACTATTGCTACTCATATAGTTCCCTGTTAGCAAGCTAATATAGCGCCACCGAGTGTGCTGGAGTGGTTTAACACGCAACTGTACAAAATGGCGCGCATAGCGCAAGAGCCTTGTTTTTGCACGATAATGTGAGCGCCCCTTTAGGCTGGGAGAACTGAATGACTTCAAACCAGCAGGCTGACATCTGTATGCACCTTGTCCGCCGGTGGGACAGCTTCCCATTTGCTAGTAAAGATTAACTGACAATACACAACATGCAGCATTTAATTTGAACTTTGAGTCTATTTGAGTATAGTTGTTATTCAATTTACAGACTTCTCTTGCTTCCAAAATCCACCTTTGAAGGCATAAATCTTCCTTTATTATTAGTTCACTTGAACAAAATTTTCTTTCAAAAAGCTGATTCCATGTCTACCTTTTTCGATGCTTTGGGTATTTTTTTTTTTTTCTTATAAGAATCGCCCTGTACACATATATATAACTTCCAACCTGCAATCCATACAAACTGTGTTTTGTATTGAAATAAAAAAAACAAAGAACTTTTGTATGTGATTAAAATATTATTTACATAAACATTTCTCTCTGCTGTGCCGTGTGTAACACTGGCTGCCTTATTGGTTTTGGCCAAAACAGTGACTATTTGAAAGATTTTTAGCTCTTTTTGAACAGTTCTTATAGTAGATGTTTTGGATTTATCTAGTTGTACGATCATGGGTATTGGTTCGAATGCAAAGTTTCTTTTAGAGATAATACACTGGGTTTGAAGTGTCAATTACCGGTTTTAGTTCAGTTTTGTTTCTAAAGAAAAGGAACAATTAACGTAATCTCATAAGAAGTTGTGAAATGAGTATGAACTCTGAAACACAGATTTAGGTGCTGTGGACATGAATTATGTGAAAATTACATTCCTCCACCACGAATTGGATTCTTGGATTTGGACTGGATCAGAAGAAAGAAAGGGCTAGGATAGCATTTTATAAAGATTCATATAAATCTGTTAAGACCCTATTTAGTAAGAATGGCAGCTTGAAAGGAACACGGCAGGGGCTAGAAGATCGCTTAGAAAAGGTGCATGCAGATAGGGAAAGTGGAATGAGGTGCAAAATGTGGTAAGGCATTCAAGGGCTTCATCAGCCCCAGGGCCTAATGGTACTATACCAAGTATATCAAAGCACATCAGATGTATTGAGATATCTATGGAAGCTAATGAAGCTAGCATGGAAAAAGCACTTTATTCCTAGATCATGGCTTAGAACAGGATGGATTTCTAATTCCCAAAGAGAAAACTTTTGCCTCCTTAACGTAGAAGTGAAAATTTTCTTTAGTGTGGTCAGATTACTTGGAAAAGAATAGGTTCATTGACACAATCGTGGCTTTTCTGGGTGCTTAGAGCACACAAGCATGATTTGGCACCACATTCAGTCAGCTAAACAAGTGAAGAGAGATCTTCATGTGGTATTTTGGACCTTGCTAATGCATTTGGCTCTGTACCACATAAGCTATTGCGGGGAACTTTCGATTTCTTTAGGGTTCCAGGTAGCAAGAATCTAGGAAGACCATATTTTCGGGATATTCAGTTGTGTTTCACAACAACAGAGTTCACTACAGCCTGGCAGCATCTTGAAACAGGAATTATGGCAGGGTGCCCCATATCCCCCCTAGCTTTCACTATGGCAATGGAGGTAATTATTAGGGCATCAAAGTGGGTGGAGGGAGGGCTGCGCCTCCCACCCATTAGGGCATATATGGATGATATGACTACCATAACGACTACAGCTCCTTGTACAAAAAGGTTTCTGAATAAATTTAATGATAATCTAAATTAGGCTAGGATAGGTTACATAGATTAGTAGCTGTACAGGTAGTTGATACATACAGTAAATAAACTATGCCATTACACATAACTGCAGATACAACCCACACTGGTCTTAAAAAATAGTTAAAAGAAAAACACAATTTGATACCCTTATTGGTATTTCACTTACATGTCTAGGAGAAAGAAAGCCAGCTCTATGTCGGTCTTAAATCCCTTCAGCTCCAACTCTTCAGCTCTCCAACAAGTGAACATCCGGCCAGTTAACTCCTAGTGCTCCGGGCCGATGGGTCTGTGGGGCTCCTGGGGTCTGGTGACCAGGGACTCCGGTCTGCTGTGTTCCTGGAGGCCGGGGAACGGGTACTTCAAGCCGATCGGTCCGTGGGGCTCCCGGAGGCAACCCCTCCCTCTCCTTCTTAGCTCTTTTAGCCTCTTCTGTTAAAGGCTTCTTGTTTTGTTTTGTTGCAGAGGGTCCAGCTGTTAGAGTCCTGTCTTCCATGTTACCACTATCTAGCATATTGATTAGCTTCACACTGTTCAATCTAAGCTAGTGCTGGTCAAAAAAGAACGAACAAATCATTTTGAACGAATCATTCTTAAGCTTGAAACATACTGAGTCTGTAGTGGTACGTACTGGTTCCTCCCACATCAAGTTTCCACCAAAGCTCATTAAACGATTGAATGATCGCCATGTACCTTAACAAAGACACTGCACTTTAAAACACACTCTTTGGGGAAGTAGTACATTGTTGAGCAAGCTATTAATTTGGGGTTTCTAGTTTCACTTTAAAATCACTATCTGCAACCTGTCCAAGACAAGCAGCATCTCCAGCGTTTGATACTACTTCAATGTCGAGTCGTTCCAATATTCAATGAGGAAGTAGTAGTACATTGTTGAGCGAGCCATTCAGCAGCGAAACTACCATATATGCAGGTAATGCAGCTGCATTGGGACCCGCAACAGTTTTGGGCCTGCACGTACGGGCCCCTCTTTATCTCACCACTATCGTATCATAAGATGTCGAACACTGAGTCTACAGTATACGCACAGCCACTAACCTTCAATGGTAAGCGGTAAGTATTTATAGTACTCAATGAGCCAAGTCATCTGCTCCATGGTGTCACATACTTGATGTCATTCATTCACCAAATAAATAACAATACAATAACATAAAACAGTTTTACATATAGTTTACTGACTCCTCTATGTTACATTTCTAAATTAAGTTTAAATAAGGATTAATGGGCGATTTGATGTTCAAAAATGTGCAAATGTGCCCCCACCCCGCGGAATTCTGGGTTATGGTGATTATGGACACATGCGTAGGCTACTACTGTGTTAGAAGAGTTAGAAGTTAGAAGAGTTAAGACAGCAAGTAAGTGTTACCGATTATGTTTTCATCTGTGTCAAGGTGCGCTGTCACCAATTATGTTTTCATCTGTTATGGTGCTCCAACACCAGATTTTGTCAAGTATAGCACGGCGGTCTGTTTTCCCAGTAATCATTTAATTTAGGCGTCAACTGTGCAGTGCATTTCGCTGTTGCTGGTCGTTTTAAAGCTGCGTGCTTTCACTTCTTTCATTCGCAACTGACATTACGTTATGTTACCGTAACATAACGTAATCTTATATATAACAAATCTTATATGAGAACCTGATCACAATAAATTCTGGTGAGGTCGTAACGGAGCAATCCGTACCGAAGGGAGAGGGGAGGAGGAGAGGCAGGAGGAAGGCAGGCTGCAGACTGAATAGCAAGCGGAACATTATGATGCATTGTGATGGGCAGGGCCCGCTTTGACCATCTTGCATTGAGGCCCGGGGCTGACTCGTTACGCTACTGGAGCCATTCATTTGGGTTCTCGTGTTTCAGTATGTATGTAACCCGTATACTGAATACTGGAACTCGACTCGACATGGCAACGGTACTGAATGCTGGAGTTGCTGCTCATTGCTAACAGCCTGCAAATCACACTGTGCCTGCGGTACTTTACCACAAAAGAACTACTGCTTTTTTTTGTAGGGATGATAAATTGATAGAGGGGGAAGTGACCCAATTAAGCCCATGTACCATGTAAGCCCGCTTGTTCTTTTATTCTGAAATACAATACAGGAAATATTAGAGACATAATCTGTGTCACAGCAAATACATAGAATTGTTGCTGTCATTTATTTGGAGCGAATTGGATGTTTCATTCTTGAGTTATGTATGAGCATGTGCTGCCACTGTGCAGAAGCATTTTAGAAGTGACCCCAAAACTTTGCCTTATGAGCAGTCATTTCAAGAAGTCATTTTTTTCAGATTTGATGACCAAAACTAGAGAGTATTGATAAGAATTATAAAATTAAGAGATTAATAAATTAAATGACACCTTATATGATGCGTTTTCT
Source organism: Centroberyx gerrardi (assembly GCF_048128805.1). Lineage (NCBI taxonomy): Eukaryota > Metazoa > Chordata > Actinopteri > Beryciformes > Berycidae > Centroberyx > Centroberyx gerrardi. The sequence goes on along the minus strand of NC_136003.1, from coordinate 2,767,384 downwards.
TTTATTTCTTTCATTTAAAAGCAGTATTTTGTATTTCAAAAGATAGAATTCATGAGTGTCTTGAGTTAGCGTGGGACACTGTTAGAATGATGGTCACACAGATAGATGCTATAGAACAACAAAAACTGATAATAACTGTTGATGACCATAATAAATGAAAACATTTTAGAGGCATCTAAAGCACAAAAAATATTTAATGTTCTATCTGTTATTAGAATCTATAAATTTAGCTGTTTTTGTCATGTGGGCTTAATAGGAACAACGTCTTTCTGAAGCCTATAGCACATGGCTTGAATGAAGAATAATTATTTTATTTTTTGCACTAACTATAAAAAGCATTATCTAAGTTGTTAAAAAATAATGTATTGTATTCATTATTAAGATATTATATGTTTCTATAATAAATTAGAGAGGTTTATTTATGTCTCACTGTTGTTCCTAATAAGCCCACTTAGCCCAGAACCCATTGTACTTCATATTAAGAGGCCTTAAATGAATTAATTTAACTCAGAACACATCCTTTCCATTGATAAATTTAACTATTTAATTTATTTTCATTGTAGGGACGAAATGGGTAGGCAGAGAAAAATTATAGGGAGTGCCTAAACATGGTACAAGCTTGCCATGAGTTTCATGAGGCCATGTGTGACAACCTTGCTGCATTGGCAAGGAAATATGGAATGGATAGGAAGGACCAGAGACAGAGAGTCAGAGACTAAATCCAGGTTGATGCCAGGGCAAAAAAAACTATTATTATTTATATGGCTATATTTTTTGTTTAGGTTGGTTATTTGAGGCCTGACTTTAACGATCAATAAAATATCAAGTGTTTAATCAATAAAATGTGAGGTGTATATTGTTGAAACTCTTGTGGGCTTATTGGGACACATATGGGCTTAAAGGGTACACATGTACTTTATAAGCCCACTCCAGACTTTTCATGTTTGCAGCAGAACAAGCTCGGATCTAGGACATAGGAGATAGCAGTCGGTCAGTAAGTGTTTTGAATCTTTGTTTCTGGGTTAGATTTGGACTTAGGCTGTTGTCAGGCTTTGTTGTGGCTGAGCACTTCCTGGTTTCACTCTCTGAGTTTCGATAGGTGGGTCAGCTGACGCGGGTCACGCCCTCTATCTGTTGCTTTGTTGTGGAAATCTGAAAGGGGCGGGATTTTCACTAAACTCTTAAAAAGAGAGATTGAACTGAGCTCCAAAGCAGAACAAGCTCGGATCTAGGACATAGGAGATAGCAGTCGGTCAGAACATCCTCACATTCCGCTGCAAATGGTCTCCTTCAGACGAAACCTCCGGTCCCTCACACCGGCTGAGCTCTCCAATGAGGTCTCGGCTACCATGCCCCCTCATAAAGAATTCTCCTCACTCCATGTCAATGAGGCTACAGACACACTCTGCTCCTCGCTAGCCGCCTCTCTAAACAATCTCTGCCCTCTCTCATCCAAACCTGCTCGTAACACCCCCCCTAGTCCATGGCTCACCGGTGTCATCAGAGAGCAACGGGCGGGGCTCAGAGCAGCTGAGAGAAAATGAGATCTAGAGATCCCACTGACCTCAGTGACTATCAGACTCTCCTATCTGCGTTCTCCTCCCATCTAAAAAGTGCCAAGACCACTTATTATCGGGAGAAATTCAGCAGCGCCAAAGACGCTCAGAAATTATTTTCAGCTTTTAACTCACTCCTCAACCCTCCACCACCTCCACCCTCAACTTTGCTCACTGGTGACCTCTTCGCATCCTTCTTTACTGATAAGGTTTCTACCATCAGTAATCAGTTCTCTGAGCCTGACCAACTCAGTATGCTGCCGCCAGCTAACAGGGCCTCACTCCTCTCATTTTCCCATCTCACCGAGGAGCAAGTCTCCAAATTTCTGCTGGACTCTCGTCCCACTACCTGTCCGTTGGACCCCATACCCTCCAACCTCCTGCAGACCATTTCGCCCACACTTATCCCTGCAGTCACGCACATCATCAACTCCTCACTTACAACGGGTGTGTTCCCCACTGCTTTTAAGCAAGCCCGGGTTACCCCGCTGCTAAAGAAACCTACACTCAACCCATCTCAGGTTGAAAATTACAGGCCGCTTTCACTCCTCACCTTCCTTTCCAAGACACTTGAGCGCACAATCTTTAATCAAGTCTCTGAATTCCTTTCTGAGAATAACCTGTATGATCCTAACCAGTCTGGCTTCAAATCTGGACACTCTACCGAGACTGCGCTCTTGTCTGTAGTGGAAACACTGCGATCAGCTAGAGCTGCCGGTCAGTCCTCTGTTCTAATGTTGCTTGACCTATCGGCTGCCTTTGACACGGTTAACCACCAAATCCTCCTCTCCATACCCGCTGAGCTTGGCTTCTCAGGATCTGCTCTCCGCTGGTTTGAGTCCTACCTCTCAGGGAGATCCTTTAGGGTGTCTTGGAGAGGGGAAGTGTCTAAATCCCACTGCTTGTCCACAGGGGTATCTCAAGGGTCAGTGCTTGGACCCCTTCTCTTTTCAATATACAACACCTCACTTGGTGCAGTCATCCACTCACATGGCTTCTCATACCATTCATATGCTAACGATACCCAGCTCCTCCTATCATTCCCACCAGACGACCCCACAGTCTTGGCACGGATATCAGCATGCCTCGCCGATATCTCGGCATGGATGAAGGAACGCCACCTTCAGCTTAACCTGTCAAAGACTGAGCTCCTTGTCATCCCAGCCAGTCCCTCTGTACAACAGATCAGTATCCAGCTCGAATCAGCTCAGCTCATTCCAACAAAGTCTGCCAGAAACTTGGGTGTCATGATTGATGACCAACTAACCTTTAAGGAGCATGTGGCTTCTGTTGCTCAGTCATGCCGATTTGCCCTGTACAACATCAGGAAGATCAGACCCTACCTGTCTGAACATGCAGCACAACTCCTAGTACAGGCGCTTGTAATATCACGCCTTGACTACTGCAACTCCTTACTGGCAGGGCTCCTGGCATGTACGCTCAAACCTCTGCAGATGATCCAGAACACGGCAGCGTGCAAGTTTAAGTCCTTGATGCTCGCCTACAAAGCAGCAACCAAAACGGCTCCTACCTACCTGAACTCCCTCATTCAGGTCTACGCTCCCTCCCGCCCACTATGCTCTGCCAAGGAACGGCGCCTGGTGCTGCCACCACAACAAGGCCCTAAGTCTCTAGCCAGACTCTTCTCTCCTGTGGTTCCTCAGTGGTGGAATGAGTTACCAAACCCCATTCGATCCGCAGAGTCCCTCTCAATCTTTAGGAAAAGGCTAAAGACCCAGCTCTTTAGTGAACACCATTTCACCTGATGGACTGTGTAATACAAAAAAAAAAACTCTTTATGCACTCTATGCATTGCCTCTATGCACTGCCTCGTAGCTTCGTATGCATGCACCTCGCGGAAGCCGCTGTCCCAGTCGAATTACACTATTACAAGCCAACGGACGGGTAAACTATCTCACATTTTAACGATTTGTGAGGAGAACTGCTCTTTTATAATATGAATTACCTCGGCAGGTCTGCATTTCTACCTGCCGGGAAATGCATCCCCCTCTTATCTCAGGCCAGGTGAGGGTCACTTGCATGAAATTCACTCTGTCAACCAAAAATAGCCCAAAATGTGTGCTGTAAAAATGATTTGATTCTAGGGTCACCAGAATCAAAGTTATAGGGGGGATGCATTATTCGGCAGGTAGAAATGCAGACCTGCCAAGGTAATTAACATTATAAAAGAGCAATTCTGCTCACAAATCATTAAAATGTGAGATAGTTTCCCCTTTCGTTGGCTTGTAATAGTGTAATACGTCTGGGACAGCGAGGTGCATGCCTTTCCCGGCAGGCATGCAGAATTCGGCATTACACCGGTACTGAAAACAAAACAAACAAAAAGACTTGAACTTCCCGGCACTAATCTAAGCAACTGGCCTGCATTCAAACTGCATCTGTTGTCTTCCTGGTTTGGTTGAGGCGCCTCCTTTCTGCCTTAAGTCAGTATGGCACTTTTCACACCAGTTCGTACCTGTGGGACACAGAGACTGAACAGACTGAAAGCAACACAGACTAAACCAATTTTCTCTGCGATGGTCTCATTTTTTTACAGACAAACTTTTATGGTATCAAAATTATTGGAGGATGATATAATCTGATACAAACTCTACATGTTGGGGCTTTAAAGTCGAGATGAAACGGCATTTCGAGAGTATCTAACTTCCGTATCGTGACGTATTTCCGAGTGAAACAGGAAAGACAGGCGGGACATAACGTTGGGAGGAATTTGATTTGAACGTTGAAAAGTGGGTGTGTCATAACACCCGAAGACACACCGAAGTACCATGCTGTTGCTAGCTAGCTAACTAATGAATCTTAGCCTCTTAGCTCTGTGCGCTAAAAGTTGAAGATTGATTGATGGGTGGATGTCATGATATTATTGGTTGAAATTAGTTACGGGCATGCTTACGTAAGCACACGGCATATTTTGTTTTACAGGAAGAAAACATGATTGAATTTTGATATAAGAATACAATGAAATTGATTTTTGGTATTTTTTTTGGCATATATTGTTAAATAGGTGCACAGTATGACCGGGGATGTGATCTAAAAGGGTTAAAAGGGCATTTTTCATTTCATCTCGTCTTTAACTTCAATTTGTAGCACAAATTGACACGCTGCTACATTTTGGTGGTGGCGTTTATAGCTTTGTCTTCCATTGAAAATGAATGACTTCCTGTTGCTTTGTAGCAGAACCATAAATCAGCCTTTAGTGTCGAGGCCGAGTGTTTAGGGGCTGAATTGAGTAAAGCAATTACTGCTCCTCCTCTCGCTCGATCCGACATACCTTTACCGATCTCCTCCCGTCACATGACCGCGAGGGTACAACGAGCAGAGTGCCTGGAGCATAGCGGCCGCGGCGGCCCTGAAGCAGAGGCCGCTTCCTGGTTGTTCACACTGGCCGCAGCGCGGCGCAGAGCTCCGCTGGCGGCTCGCGATCTGGAGCGCCAGTTTCGGAGTCTGGTCTATTTTCTCCGCGTGCCGCGGCACGTATTTCACAGGAAAACACCATATAAATACATATATATAGATGGTCAGATCTCCATTTTATCACCACAGAAGCACAAATATATTAAACGATCAACTTACCAGGGTCTTCACTGTTGCTGATTAATCCATGATTTGCACTGATGCAAGTTTTAAATGCAACACATTGTAGGATGATGATCTATCGGGTTTTGAATTATCACTTGCCTTTTGAAAATTGCGTCTGTTATTGAAATGCCACAAAAGTAAACAAGGATACATGTTTAGGTTTGTTTATTTCTACTTAATTTATTTAGGCCGGAGAGCACGGCCGGATTAGCCATATGGGCAACTGGGCGAGTGCCCAGGGGCACCAAGACTCCCGGGGCACCAAGCAACCGAAGTTTTTTTTTTTTTTTTTTTCATAATTATAAAAAATAAAATAAATTTAATTGCAATAATACAGTAGGCCTGCATAAGTTTGGGACAACAGTGACCAAAACATCACTCACGTTAACTTCTTGTCCCACAATGTGTCTCGCTGTTTTGTCCTCTCTTCCGCGCCCACCGGCCGCATTGATCCTCCTGATCCAAGCCCCAATCAAGTAAACTACAGATACTCAGAAATAATACTTGAGTACAGTAAGAAAGTATTTCTACTCAAGGACCAATACACCCCTGTGGATAGGTATGGTTTGTGTGCTGCGGGGTGGGGGTACCATGAAGTCTTAATACGGGCATGCCGGAGAGAGAGAGATCCCCTAGGCTTTAATTAATTATTGCCTGATCACAAGTCACGACTCTTGCTGAGAAAACAAACAAATAAACGTGACAGCTTTGATATGAGGGAGTTTGTGAAGAAAGGGAGAAATGAAGAAGATGGAAGATTCTTCCCTGATGTGGAAAAGTACAGTGAGCTGTCAGGATTGTTTCTACAAGGACAGCAGTTAACAGATGAAGCTTCATCTCCAATAGCCTACAGCTGCTTCCACGGGCTTTTCTCCTACTGTAGAGCAGGAGAGCTGCTGGCCGGCGCGGAGAAATACGCTTCTTGTGTGAACAACCCAACTGCGACTCGCGCGCGAAATCGCGGTACCGCTATGTGTGAACCAGGCGTGATGTGAAAGGGATGGGGTGCGTTCCATTTGATAACGATTTCTCATGGACTCCCTGATTGAACTTGCGCTGAAAGAGACAGACAGTGTTGTGCAAGTTCACACTTCACAAGAACTAGCTCAAAGTTCAGTTCACACAGATTAAAATGAACTAGTTCATGTTCATAGTTCACAATTTTGAATTTTGAACTAAGTTCACAGTCCCAAAAAATGAACTAGTTCACGTTCATTTCTTGTTTTTTTAAAATGAGCTGCTCCGAGCTATTCTTTTTCAATAGAACCTCCTCCTACCCATCCATCCCCAGCCCCCAATCATTGCCACTGCCCACTTCCCAAACTAAATGAATTACTGTATACTACTATAGAATCACAGACAGATTACTTTTAAAAGCCAAGAAAAACCAATGTGAGTATATGTTTTACCACTTAAACAATGTGTCATATTATGCAGAAAGTGGAAAAAAAGAGGTGCAGTAAAGGTATACTGTAGATGCAATGGAAATTGTATTTAGCCTGCATGAACCAAATTATGCAGCAGTTCAAAAACATAAAATAGAGTCATATGCTTCCAAGCGAGCTGGTATACACAGGCTCCACCACTGGCTTCATTACAGTCGCTAGCTGAAAGATGTGCTATGATTTCAGTTCTGCAGAGCACACAATTTAGAGTATTTAGAGTACTTCAGCAGTACCGGTAGCTACCTCTGAATTGCCAGTTGCACTAGCCATGCCGGGTGCCGTAAAATCCTCGGGTGCCATAAAATACAGTGCGTGAGCGTCGTTAACTCTCGCGGGAGTTAACGACGCTCACGTTCACGTTCATTAATTGCAAACGGATACGTTCAGTTCACCGTTCACCAAAAACATGAGCACGTTCAATGAACGCGCTCTTTTAGCACGTTCAATGAACGCGCTCTTTTAGCGCGTTCATGCACAACACTGGCCACAGACAGGCAGGTAGATTTCCGACAGGTTGACAGTCAGGCAGGTTAACAGGTAGCCTACACACGCAGACAAACAGACAGGCAGGTAGACAGGTTGGTGGGGTTCCTCCCTCTAGCTGCTATGTTGTCAAACAGGTTTGTGGCCTGTCTGACGTTTCTTTGGGACAACAGCTCAACAACAACGTTTGTCGGTTTTACTGCTAAAATCACCTGAGAAAAGAGTTCAGTTCGTGACAAATGGATACCTCCATGTGCTAAATCTCCTTGAACAGAGTCTGAAGATAACACAACAGAAGAATAATTGGTATTTTCCCTCTGAAACGCTTTGAAACGCGGAGCAAACTCCAGCCAGGTAAGGAGGAAGCAGCGTTGGAGACTAGCAGGTTATAAACTCCAGGTTTTCTGTGCTATCTAAACTAAACACTTTTACAGAAATAGTTAGGGGAAGTCTTCACCAGGAGAGGGGGACAAACCCCTTAAGATACTGTGCCTGATGTGGTATATTGTAATGTGGGCACATGGGGTGTTTCTTGTCTTTTCCTTGTAGTTTTTGCCTCTGAGCATGGCAGGCTTATCAGAGCTGTGTTTCACTATGCTGTCCCTGCTCCAGCTGGCCTGCTGCTCAGTCACCAACAGACACACTGAAGGTAAACCACAACATCAGTTTATTTGCACAGTCCTAAAACACAACACACACACACACACACACACACACACACACACACACACACACAAAGAAATGCAAATTACTTTTTTGGTGCAGGTTGAATAAGAGGTTTAACAAATCATCTAGCCACCATTTGAACAAATGAATTGGACATCAGAATCCAATCCAGAATATTAAATTTGTGTTCTAACCTGAATATAAGTCTAAATATAGGGCAAAAGGGGGCCGAGCGTTCTCCATTATGGTTCCTATACTGCAGAACAATCTGCCTGCAGAACTTGGGCTAGTTAAATCACTTTTTAAAATCCATTTGTAACAATTTGTAATTCTAATTATATTTATTGTTGACTAAGTTACTATTGACCTAGTTTTATGTAATATGAATGTTGTGTAATTTACTTTTTCTATGTAATGTATTGTTATGCATTGTAAACTTTGTGAACAGCTGCTATAGAAATAAAGAGTATTATTCTCTGTATAGGTGTATATGGGGACATGTCCTAACCTGTGCCTGTGCTGTGTCTATGTCCTGCAGGAGGTCCAGTGCTGATGGAGGAGCGCTCGGCGGCCTCCTTCCTCTCCCGCTCGCTGCTCTATAACAGCTGGGACTTTGAGCTGGTGGTGTCCGGTAGCCTGGAGAGGGAGTGTGTGGAGGAGATGTGCAGCTATGAGGAGGCCAGGGAGGTGTTTGAAGACGACGCACAGACGGTAACCCTGCTTCGTCCACTCATCTGGATAGAGAGGGCTAGAGCAGAATAGATTTCACCAAATGATGAGAGGATGGCACCAAAAAAATGGTTATAATTTAGGCCAGCGCATGGGTTTTAAATTCTTTTTCCAATCTACCTTTAGCTAGAGACCTTTTTGTGGTGTAGATGGTGGGAGTCTAGTTTTAAACCTGACTTGGTGCCACCTCTAGAGGTAGCAGGCAAAAATTAGTGTGAAAGCCAAAAAAGGGGTCCTTTCAGAGTGGGGGTGTGTTGGGGAGGTTGTGTGAAGTTCATGTTAAAGTGATTCTTGAGGTCCTGTTTTTTTTTTAATGGCGCTACTTCATTAAATCTTTTGCTTCCATTTTCCAGGATGTATTCTGGGCCTCATATGTCAACAGTCAAGGTAATGCTATAAAAGAAGCTCCTTTGTCTAAATGCCATGGGACTTGGGTCAGTCAGCAGACTGTGCAGTGTTTTTCATGTTTGAAATAACAGATGTAACACTAAAACGCAAAAACATAATTATCAAACACTGCATAGTTCTTGTTGAAATGCACAACTGATATGATAATCCATACTGCCCATATTCCATTAATTTTGCTTGCTTGGTTAACTGGTCATTTAGAATATCTGAAGTCCAGACAAATGATGTTGCACTCTATAAGAAAGTACAGCACAAAAGCGTAGTCAAAATAAATGTGTATTAACATTACTTAGTACCCAAAACCTGTAACATGTTCTGCAAACCTAGTTTATAGCTGTTATGCGTTGCATGCACAGAAATTCCTGCAATTGTGCAGGATTAGCAGAGCAAGTATCACACTGCAGCATTTCACGTTCATTATACCTGCTACATAGGCCAACAATTTGGAAGTTGGCCGTAACCATGGTCATATAGAGTCCTACTCCTTCATTCAATTCAATTCAAAATGGCTTTATTGGCATGGCTGTATCTGGCACAATATTGCCAAAGGACAAAGTACAGTATTATTTTTCAGCAAACAGAGAAAGGACTCACTGCCGATAACACAACAACTGGCAAAATAATGTGGAACAGTAATATGATAATACCTATACATATAGATCGATAAAACAATAATATGTAGACTGCCCATCAAAAGTCTGGGGACACCACATTTTTCTTTATTCCACATTTTAGAATAATAATAAAGACATCAAAACTATGAAATAACACAAATGGAATTAGCAGTGACCAAAAAAGTGTTAAACAAATCCAAACTATTTTATGTTTTAGATTCTTTAAAGTCACCACCCTTTGCCTTGACGGAAAGGCAAAGGCTTTGGAACTAAATTCATACAAAGGCGTCAACTTCACTATTTATATTTGTCTAAGAAACAAATTTGAAGGCAGTGTATACTTCTCTTTTGTACATGAAGCAGTCAGAAAGTAAGAAAGCCTGAAAGACAGAATTGGGCGGAGTTACACATTTATGGGTGGGTGGCAAAGATTAAATAAACCAGTTAGTGCAATGGAGGACAGTCATGGATAGAGTAATCACTACTTTGATTAGTGACTGACTTGACTGATTGCTATGAGTATTTTGGTGAAGTGGTGGGTCAATGTTAATGATGTTTGTTCCTGAAGACTCTGTGCCCAGAGTGGATGTGTCGGGGCTGGTGGCAGGGATCCTGGCTGTCCTAGTGTCTGCTGTTATTGCCACTGTGCTGGGAATCTACTGCTACAAAGCCAAAAACAAGGGTGGAAGGAGGTTGGCCAAGTAAGTGAATTCTCATGTGGACCACTTGTGGAGTTAATTATTGAATTGATTTATGGTAATGATTTCATTTGTAATAGGCGTCTTTAATTCGTCTGATGAGTTTTCTTCTTTTTTTTAAAATTATATTTATTGTTTTTTTGTTGTTGTTATTTTTACAAGACAATAGTCAACACAAGAACACACAACAAAATCACAGTAAGCAAATAAATACAATATTAGGGTTGTTAACAAACCAAAAATGAAAACATATACAAAATAAAATAAAACACAAAAGAATCTCACATCATGTCAAGAGCTATAGGACTGTAGGCATAGGGTGGCAGAAGTGGGAGAGTGTAGAATGGAAAACAAACAAACGCACAAAAAAAAAAAAAAAAGCTCAAGGGGTAATGCGCTCAAAGTAGGCCCAGAACGGAAACCAGGTCTCATAGAAATGTTCAGGTTTTCCGCGAGAGCTGAATTTAAGTTTCTCTAGTTTAAGGCAGCCTAATAAGTCTCTGACCCAATGATTATAAGAGGGCAAATGGTTTCCAATTAAGCAAAATGACCCATCTAGCCAAAAGAGTGGCGTATGCTACTGTATCAGAGGGGGCATGGTCAGCCCACTGGTAGAATCCCAAAGATAGCTGTGAGGGGGCAAGGCTCAAAGTCAATTTCAAAGACCTCAGAAAAACATTTAAATATAGATCCCCAGAAATCTGACAGTTTGGGGCATGACCAGAATTGATGAAATAAAGTAGCTGGTTCCAGTTTACAATGAGGGCAGGTAGGGTCAGTACTAAGAAATAACTTTCCAAGTTTAGCCCTGGACCAATGAATGCAGTGAAATACTTTAAACTGAATAAGACAATGCCTCGCACTAAAAGAGGAGTAGTGGATCCTATTTAGAATAGAGTTCCATGTCTCCTCATCAAATTCTTCCCCCAGGTCGTTCTCCCATAGTGCCTTAAAAGGAGTTGGTGGGTTCTGGAGGTTATTAATGAGTCTGTATATAATTGAAATTACACCCTTAGAAACCTTATTAAAGCTCAGGATATACTCTACAGGGTTTCCAGTGGGAATATTGGGGAATCCGGGTGTGTTTTTGTGTACAAAATCACTAACTTGCAGATAGTGGAAAAATTGAGATGCAGGTATCTTAAACTTTTCTTTCAGCTGGGCAAGTGAGGCAAACGTGCCCTGAGTTAGTTTTCTGTGTGTTGGTCCAGTGCTCCAGTGAGGATGGCAGTGGATGGGCGTCCAGCCCCAGAAATGGTGCCGCTGTCTGCAGTCATCGCCCCAGGTCTGCCCAGCTACAACGAGGCTCTGCACCACAGTGGGCAGCACGATGCCCCCCCACCGCCTTACTCTGGGTATGAGGACACACCGCTACCTGCTGTGTGCATGCATCTAACACGCATCTATACCAGTGGGTCTGAACCATGGTCTATAGAGGTCTGAGAGTCTGCAGTCCAACCAAGCACTACAGCAACTCATTTCACTGACTAGTTCTTTCTCTCTGGTTGAAATGAGCTGCTGTAGTGTTTGGTTAGAATGAAAACCTGCAAACTGTTTGACCTCCGTAGACCGCGATTGGAAACCACTGATGTATGCAGTGTTCAAATGCACTGAAAGACTTTTCCTCTCTTTCCCCACAGAGGGGCGCCATTGGAGCCTCCTGATCCAGCTGACAATGAATGAGAAGAGTGGCAGAACAGCTTAATTATGGTTTATTGGTACAGATAGTTTGAGTGAAGTTTTAAATGGGGTTTTTATTTCGATATATTTATGAGTAGAAGCATGATACAAGCCCAGAATGTACAATGTATGTTATGCATATGTATGTACACTCTACCATACCCTTCAGATGCAATGCTTTTTACTTGGGAGAGGAGGGGGTGGGGGGGCTTACTGTGGCTGTGACACCAAACACATTTGAGGGTTGTAAAAGCCTTATTATAATATTTACTGATTGCAATATATGTCTAATATGTCTTTTTACCAGATGCATTTAAAGACAGACTTTTAATTAAAGCCTCAATTTCGCAATTTTATCTGCTGTATTTATGTGATAGAGTATTGTTTCTTCTTTTCAAAAAAGAAAGGCCAATAATCTGTGTATTACTCCTCTAAAATATATATCTTTCAATATGGAAAAGGGCCATCCAATCATTCTATTAATCTATATTGGAACTTGTTCAACCATTAGTATAGCCAGGTAAATGTGTCTACCCCTTCACTCAGGAATATATCAGCACATCTCATTCTTTAGATATTGTAGCTTGTATTTGCACTATTTTTTTCTATAAATACAGCTGGCTACAGAAGTGTAAGCTGAGCTCTTTCACCAGACTCCCATTTCTACTGTCTTCCATTCCTACAATGCTACACCACATTGCACTGCCTGTGCCATGACAAATTGTGTGTGTATGTGTGTGTGTGTGTGTGTGAGGGAGGGAGAGGATGAACGCCAGCCCAGTCATTCCTCTTAAAAATGGCGTCTTGTGAACAAAATGAGCGAAAATAGCTTTACTATGGTGAGGGAGCAGTAGCAGAGCAGCTGTTGGTAGAGAATCAATGTGAATATAGCTTTCTTTATTAAAGCTGCTAAAGAATGTGGAGCATCTGCTATAGAGCCCATCAGCTGAACAGAGGAGACAATAGACAGTGAAATATATGGAGAGAGGAGAGGAGGGAGGAGGTGCTGCTGGCTGTTGTGACCCCCTCCTCCTCCTCTCCTTCTCCTCCCTCCATTCCTCCCAGTCTACAGGCTCGTCAAACGGAGAAATAAACAGAAGCAAGAAGAGAGAAAGAGAAGACATTCCTCCCTCCCCTTCCCCTCACTATCTGTCCATCTTCGTCCAGTCTTTTCTTTCATGGAGAGGAATTATCCTGCTGCAGGATTCGGAGATCTGGGCGCTGGGACGGGATGGACTTACGACAGATCGGCCAAAGCAAGGTAAGCCTCAGTGGCCAAGCATGGGCACCCATGGACTCCTCTAGGTGCATCAATGTGCAGTCCAACTGCCTCTAACAATGCCATTGCCACACTACTACCTGTGCCTCTGCATTCAGCCCGGCTGCATGGCGCTGCTACATGGCTACCAGTCTCAGGTACAGCCAGCCGTATTGTCATTAGCGGGGGAGTGGGAGGGGGAGGGGGGCTGTCTCCAAAATGCAAGGAATGCGATGGAGGGTTAATGGTGATACGGAGACAGAGGAGGAGGAGAGGGGCGAAAAGAAGGGGGATGGGTTGCTGGATACCGCTTGCGAGCCTATTACAAAAAAAAGAAAGAAAAATATCACATCTAGGTTATTACACTGAATTGGTACCGTTATCTCCATTGCAGCTTTGTCTGTTTCTAAGCTGTTACCCTAACAAATGCATGACAGGCATGCTTGCAGAACAAGGTTGATTGGTAGCTTACTAATTAGCTATACAAATCAAATCCATTTGGCAATGTGATGCACAGAGCTAGCTAGCACTGTAGCTAGCTCACAGTCTAGCAATGGAAAACATGGCCATGTCCAGTCCTGCTCAATCCTGGTTTTCTGAAAACAACAAAAACTAGGACTGACATATAGATGAAATTATGTTAAAAAAAACCCACAGTAATCACAAATTTCATTTTTTTTATTCAATCTTTATTTGTTAATTAAAACATAGCGGGCATCACCAACTATAGCACAAGCAGTTACGGTAGCCAGTATTATGCTAATAGAAAAGCAATTGCTTGAATTCAATTCACCAAAACTGTGGCTGATGCTGGTGAACTATTAACTTACTGAGCTCTAACATTAAAATTATAGTAATGACACATGTGACTCACTAGTGTGGTATGTTTAATGTAGTGTGGTTAATATTCCATACTACACGGTGTAAGTTACATGGGATCAGAGCTATTCGCATAGATAAAACATTGGAGGAAAGTAGCTAATTAACGTTTATAGGTCTGTAATGTAACGTTAAATGATAGTTGATGTTAAGTTTATTTAACAGGGACCGCGTACAATAAAACATAAACCTCCAATAAGTCTGATGCATTGTAACGTTAGACGGCCAATTTTCATCCCCAGACCCTGGGCAGGTGAACAAATGTACAATATACATACACAACAACAAATCAACAACAAACAACACATTCTGTACTAGCATTAGCTAACTCTGGCTATTAGTCAAGGCAGGCTGTTTTACCATTTCAGTTACCTTGCACATGACTGACATTGGAATTAATTTGTGCAGCACACAATGTATAGCTACCAGCCAATTCCCTTTCAGACGTCTACCAACGCTAGCTTTTCTCTGAGGTTGGGTTGCTACACAGCAAGCGTTAGCAAACACGCTAATTAGCTATTGAGACTAACCATAGAGACGGCTAACGGTAGCTTTAATACTAGCAAACTCAACAGCTACTTAACTGCTAAAATTATTCAAGCTTTTTTATTCGTTTTTAGAACGCATTAATGTTGCTCACTCTACCTCTGCTGCTGCTGTTATTAAATTTCAGCAGATATCAATTTTCTTGTTAACCTTACGTTAGCGTTGCTGTGTGTTGGAATGAAGGGCGGCCTAGCTAGTGTTAGCTCCTGTTAGCTTGACTCCACATTAGCGGTCGCCTTGACAACCACATCAGTCTTCAGACAGACTCCACTGGGCTCCATCTCTGCACCCAAAGGTGCTTCTCTGAAACTGAAGGTCCTCTTGCAGCATTTTCGTAGTTTAAGACAGCTGCTCAGTTTATCATCTAGTTTACAAATGTAAAACATGTAAAGTGATGTGGATGAAAAAAATCTCCAGTTTAAAGGCAGATGCACAGGAGCTGATCCTGTTGTCTGTTTACTGTTATTATTTATTTATTTAATTAGTTCTGCTGTTTTTTGTTAACAACAATGTATTTGAAAGCTGTGACGTCCAACGTAGTAGTTTATTGGTTCATGAATGAAACTTAATAGCTTAGAGTGTATAATTGTGTGACCTTTTGGTGTAGACCTTGGAAAAAGTCCTAGACTACGCATATTGCATCTCCACAGACTGAAAAATATACTTTTTTAAACTTATGTTCCACTGGAGCTTCTGGTTGTCTGACAAAATGTTAATTGGTGACCTCTGTGGCTGTTGAACTTTGGTCCAGCTATTCACCAGTAGATCTGAGCTGCCACCTTGTCAGACCTGAGCTGAGATAGTCACCAGCTGTTTTAGGGCTGGAGCGTAAAATCAAGGGCACGTCATCCTCTGTGTGAATCTCAGATGCCTTCAAATGCAAATGTATAGCAAATCTAATCTGGCATATGTTATATTACAGGTTTGTGGATTATATCATGTTCCCAATATAAGAACTGAATTTGGAAAACATGCCTTGCAGCTATGCAGCTATGCTGCTCCATTTTATTGAAATCTATTACAAAAAGATCTTAAGTTAAACTCTCTATTGGAATTGATCAATTTAAAGAACAAATTGGAGATCTGCTTACCATGGAGTGCTCATGTTTTTAACTGATGTATTGAGGTTTATTATTGCGTCTTTATTTTCATATGTGTTTTTTTTTTTTTCATTGTGTTTTTCTTCTTGATTGTTTTAATGTAATGTTGTATTGTGTTATATGAAACTCTCTGTATGCCGCCTTTCTTGGCCAGGGCCCACTTGAAAAAGATGCAAATCTCAACGTGACTACCCAGGTTAAATAAAGGATAAATAAATAAATACAATAAAAATATTGCATATATGTAAATTCCTAGTAAATAAAAAAAAAATGGCTTTATTAAAGGAGAACACCACTTAATTTAAGAGGACCACTCATGTTAATCATAGAAATGTGTTATTCCCATGATCTTAGACATTTCAATCAATATTTGTGAATATGAAAAATACTGTTCTAAAGCTACAAAAAGAGAATCAAGACTCTAATCTGTATGTTGAACCGATAATCAGCCCAGAACTAATCCACTGACAGTGAATGAGAATGAACTTGTGGACTCATCCAATGTCTGTGTTAACCTTTACATGTAAATATGTTTGCATTATCTTCTAACTACAACATAATTGTATCCCTACAAAGTGGGGGACTGACAAAGTCACCTTTTCTATGTAGCTGTGCATCTGTGTGATATTACAGATTAGGGGGTAGCTATGGGAGAGAGTAGTGGATATTCACTACTACAGACTGAACTGTTCTAGGTCAAAGAAATAACCATTGCAAAGCTGAACTCCTGTGGTATTTCATTGTAAAAGGATATTTTCCGAAAAAATTTAAGAACGATGCTTCGATGCAGTAGACTTACTGTGTGCGTGCATGCATGCGTGCATACACACACGTGTATAGGCATAAGTGTGTGTGTGACAGCATTTTGTGCTATCCTCCATATGCTAAAGGACACAGTACAGTACACTCAATAGTAAATCAAATAGCATCTTAACAATCCATAAAAATTATCCCCAGTCATTTTAATCATAGTAGATATATGATGATACATGAATAGCATGATGAATAATATTTTATCATAAGTCAAGTTCTTCCATCAGGACTAATTTTCTGCTGACATCTATTTATCAAGCCTCTAGAAACCTGCACTTCCATTCCTCTTTGCTCTGAATGGAAAACAGAATGCAGAGGTTGAGGTAGAAAAGAGGATGTGCAAAGACTGGAGCAGGGGTGGAAGGAAGATTGCAGATCCAAGCAGAGGGGATGTTAGGAAGCTAACACGATTTTTAATAACTCAATAAGAGAGTCAGGAAAGCCTTTACTGTTTGAGGTTCAAAGTGAGGAAAGCCTTTGCTGGTTGAGAAACAAAGTGAGGAAAGCCTTTACTGGTTGAGGAACAAAGTGAGGAAAGCCTTTGCTGGCTGAGGAACAAAGTGAGGAAAGCCTTTACTGGTTGAGGAACAAAGTGAGGAAAGCCTTTACTGGTTGAGGAACAAAGTGAGGAAAGCCTTTGCTGGTTGAGGAACAAACTGAGGAAAGCCTTTACTGGTTGAGGAACAAAGTGAGGAAAGCCTTTACTAATTGAGGAACAAAGTGAGGAAAGCCTTTGCCGGTTGAGGAACAAACTGAGGAAAGCCTTTACAGGATGAGGAACCAGGTGAACATGAGAGAAGAAGGGGGCAGGGGGTGAAAACAAGAGCAGAGATTGGGTGAGATAAAATAAAACTTGAATGATGGACTGATACATATGTATGAATGAAAATGTGCAAAAAAACTCTGGATTCCTATTTTGCACATCCTGCTAATACTGGAATCCAGACTTTCTGTGCACATTTACATTCATACATTTCTACTTATGTCTGAGTGTTGGAATTGTCGCTTGAATATGTTAATATAACCCCCATTTTAAGTCTGAGCATTGCTTGTTGAGATGTGTGTTCAGTTGGAATGTCGCTGCAGTGTTTAAGATTTGCCTTAAACAAAGTGCATTTGATTCCTTTTCCAAATTCATGGAAATCTTACTTGGTATTGTTGTGTTGACAACTGAGCTGGGCTTTACACCTCCCTGGTTTCAATGAAGGTTTGAAGTGTTGGAAATGATGGATTTGGTAGTAATCCTCTCATCTTTATATACTTGTCAGATGAGCACAATTGTCAGTAGTACTCTTGAAACTGACACTCCCCCACCACACACCACACATACATTGCCTTGCTAAGTTTCACCTATTCTGATCTAAACCACACAGTCATTGTCAGCTTCCTGTGACCTCTAGAAATGCCAAGGCCAAAAGCTTCTCAGACTCCAAGGTTAGAGGCAACATATAAGACAATCAGCTAAGGTGTAGACATTTTCTTTGATGTCTAGTGAACTGAAGATGCACGGAGAAGCATGATAGTGAATTGTGATTCTCACAAGAAAGTATAGATGAGACTGCTTTTTAAAATATCACAACAGTACATTAGTAACCATGAGCATATTGAAATTGGACTGAAATTAGTAGGACAATTAATTGTATTGGCGGTCAACATGTAGTTCATAATGAATGTTAATAAGATTTCATACTCTAGCCAAGTATGAGTCATTACCAGTAAAAACCTGAAACCAGACAGCACCCCCTGAGTTATGTTAGTGATACAGGCAGATATGTGTATTGTCTATCTGCCTGTCATTGGAACAACAGCATCATTTGAATGCAGCCAGTCAACTGTTCAGCAGTGAAAGAAAATCAAATCACTGTTAGGTCTTGCTGACATGAATGTTAAGGCTGACAGGAGCATTCCTCATCAAACTAAACAGCTCTGAGTGAACGTGATACCAAAAAATCTGTTAAATGATTAAAATTGAAAAATGTTAAATTGTGTATGTCACACATATCCGCATTCTACAGCAGAACAAGGGACATCAGAAATTCATTTGACTCGATTATCTATGGTTTACTTAGAGTACTTGTCATGCAAAACTGTTTTTGCTTTGACGCTGATCTGTTTATGGTAAAGATTGATCTGACAGTGTGTGATTTGTATTCTTAATGAAACCCTTGAGACTTTGACATTATGTTTATGTTAGTTTATGTTTGATATGGTCTTTGTAAAAAACAAAAAACAAAAATATCATATTCAGCAAAAACTGCTTTTTGGTTCACCTCACCCCAGCCCTTTTCCAATGCATTTAGCCTTCCTTATATTAAGGTCCAGTGTTTATAGAAGTAAATAAATAGGCATTATTAAAGTGTATAGGTGGATTAGAGAGGCCTTGGAGTTAATCTGAGTTGGATGTAGAAAGCAATGTAGTGATGGATTTTCCTCCTCATTCCTCTGTATCCTTATTGTAATGAACAGACATCTAGATGCTCACTCAGTGGATGTTTGTTGAAATAATATTGTTTTGATTAGAGTTTGATTGATATGGGTTTTTGAAAGCTGACGCTGATACCAGCACTTTTTGGACCGAAGCTGCAGTATTTTGTGCCAATATTCTGTATCTTTAAATTTGATTTGGATTTTCATTTTCACGCCAATACGAGTATTCAGTGTTTCCCCTAGAATTTCTGGGATACATTACTGCCTTTAAATGATGAATTCATTTACAGGAAATATTATTGAATAATGAAATGAATCGATAAAATGTGGAAAGAGAATCAAATTTTATGTTAGGTTTTCCAGGCTGTACTCTTTTCTGTAGCTGTGGTCAGGGAGGAACCTCCATCATATCAGAGATGGACGACACTGACCGATTTTTGATATTTAATAAAAGGATAATAGCCCAGTATATGTGCAAACTGATATATTGACTGACAATTAGTTTGATGCAATTGAACAAATTTTCTTTTTTCTCTTTGTAGTGACGAAGGGTCTTCTTCCTAGATGCACTGGATATGTCACCCAGCTAGCTGCTGTTAAAATTTCACCAGTAAATCCAATTCATTTTAATGCAAAACTACTCTGCAGTTGTAGCATTTCCACAGTAATGAAGTTTCATATTACAAATGACATTAGGCCTTCCCTGCTCGGCTTCTTGAAGTTGGGCTATTCCTCTGAAGGTAAAAAAGGCAGTGAATAGTGAAAACACAACTACTAGATGCCATGTTAATCAATACATAATCAATGATTATCTAGCAGTCCATAATTGAATGGAAGAAGAATTTGGAGAAGTTTCATTCACTATGGTACCATACCAGAGTAACGTGTTCATACTGGTCAAGGTCTGGTTAATCTGTTTCCATAAACCTTTGATACCCTGTGATTAAGTCTCCTTGTTGTCATGAATAAACCAGTTGACAAAATATTATCCCTCCCTCTTTGACTGAGCAATAGTAGCTTACTCCTAATACAGGGGAAGCAAATGATGATCCCAATAGTAATAGTCATTACTGATCAAAGCCGTATATATTTTGTTTTTACATCAAAATGTGCCCAAAATGCTGTGTGAGTCTGAATTTGAATAGACAGCAAAACCCAAAGTGAAAGCAGCAAGATGTTTGCCACAGTAACCAGTTTAATATGGGAGGAAGCCAGGCATCTTAACCAGAGTATGAGATTACCTGGGTTATTGTAGCCCAGTTATGATGTTTACGTGCACCCACCCAAAAAGAGGTTAGCTGAGTAACCAGGTTAATTCTCCTCGCATGTATAGCTATTGTCTATCACCATTGCCTCCCCTCCCTTTCACATGTCTTCTACAACTGAAGGAAAATCCAGTGTTTTTTCTGAGAGACAGCAAGAGGACAGCAGAATGTTGGCTGTAAATGTCAATCTTCCTACAAGTCAACCTAATAGCTGTGTTTTCCTCAGCCTGGTGTATGGAAGCTCCAGGTCATCCCATCCAGACTCAGAGCTGCTGCACCGGCAGGCCTATGGCACCCCCCACCCCCTGCAGGGCTATGCAACCAACCATCACCCAGGAGGCTCCGGACAGGGCGGGGCCTGGGGGGCAGCCGGACGCAGTCTAGGTGAGTATGGACAAGATTGTGTTTCTCTGGAAATTAGGCTTGGGCCGATATTCGTTATTATCGAATGTACATTTCGTGAATATCACGTTATTTCTTGCAATATTGAACATTATTATAGCCTAGAAATTTGATGTAATTTGGAAGAAATAAAATAAAATACCCCCCCAAAAAAACCTGGGGAAAAAAAAAAATGTGGATATGGCCCAAGCCTACTGGAAATACACTTCTGATTCTCAGTCTTTTGTTTAGTAACAGTAGTATGATGCAGTCCCCAAAAGGAGACTATCATTCCAAAGTACTATAGAGGACATCAAAGGGATAATAGGTATAGAGAGTGTCATGATAGAGATAGAACAATAACTCAGAGAAAAGTAGTGAATTCCAAATCAATGAAATTGGAATGAATGGGGAAAAAGAGGACCTAAACTGCATTTTGACTGCATGATGTCCCAAGAAATTATGAATAGGTTAACACTAGACATATTAAAATGTTGCGAATAGAGTCTCCAGAACCCAAGAATGAATACATATAATTATATATATTAGATATACAGGTTCGGCAAGTTTTACTACATATTCAATATTTGTGACTTGCAAAAATATAAGTATAAATGTATAAAGTTTGTAATATATCACATCTAAAATTGTAATAAAATCAATAATACATGACAACACATCGTGAAATCTCCTGAAAAACAAGCAGAATCGCTCCCAAATGGTAAATCTTATAGCTTACATCTAAATATTTTTTTCTTAAATAAGCTGCCATGGTCAAAACAGTTGGAATAATCAGATTGGGTAGTTTTAATAAATACATGAAAAAATGTACAAGGTGTAATAAGTAAATAAATTGACAAATGCACATCTGGCCTCTCTTACAGAATGTGTAATTGTATCAGAATATTTATATTTATATTTCAACCTGCTGTGGACTTAGCTCTTGTTGTTATTATTTTTAATCTTTATTCTAATTCAAAAGCTTTATTGTAAACACATATTGTGAACATTACTCAAATATGGTTCCATTGTCATATGTTCAGTTGTTGCAAATTACCTTATATATAGATATATATTTATGTGTGTATATGAAGAATGTTGTCCTGCACCTGCTCAGGCTGTGTGTTGTTAAGTGAAGGCTGTGGTTTGTTGCCAGGCCTGTCGGGGCTGTTTGACGCCGGCCTGCACCACGCGAGCCCCTCAGGCCCCGACCCCTCCGTCATGAATCTAATTTCAGCTCTGGAGTCCCGGGGTCCGCAGCCCCCCCCTTCTGCATCCTCCCTCCTCTCCCAGTTTCGCACTCCCTCCTGGCAGACTGGTGAGTGTGTGCTCGGTGGGGGAATACAGTACAAAAGGCAAAATATACTTATTCTTAACGTGAAAAATTGAACTGTGACTTACATTGACCAACCATCTCCATGTAATGTTGTGTCTTGTAGCGATGCATACGCCGGCGCCGGCGGAGCTCTTCATCTCGGGGGCGCTGCCAGGTTCTGGCTCCTTCCCTTCCTCCTCAGCCCTCTCTGCCTACCAGCATCCCGCCTCCTTCTCTGGACGTTCCTTCACTCCCTCGCTCTCCCTGCAGGACACGCCAACGTTCAGCCCCACCTCCAATGGCCTGCTGTCCCCCCACGATCCACTACTGCACATCAAGACGCCCTCCCAGTCCAGCCTGGGCTTCGACCGCCTGCTGTCCTCCCAGAGTGCTGCCTACCGAGGCCCCCAGGAGCCCCCGGGTCCCCCCCAGCCTCAAGCCCCCACCTCCTCCAGTCGCCACCTGCCCCCTCCGCAATTCAACTTGCTGTCCTCCCAACTCCATGACCAGTCCTCGCAGCTTTACAATGCCTCCATGTTTTCGTCCACACCGGCCCCGCCGCCCCCAGCACCCCCTCAGCCCCAGCCTCCCCAGGAGAGGGCAGTTCCCCGGCAGGACAGCGTGATCAAGCACTACCAGCGCTCCTCCCCAGCCCAGTCCACACCACACCCCCTGCAGCACTACTTGAGCTGTGGCGGCGTATCAGGCTACCAGCAGATAGCCAGCCACCACCGGCATGCCGGAATGTCCTGCAGCCCCCTGGGGGAGCAGAGCCCGTCCTCTGACCCCAAGCCCTCGCCCCGGACGGAACCGCAGGCATACCGGCCTATCATTCAGACTCCCTACACCTCCTCCTCCACCTCCTCGGCCTCCTCCTCCTCAGGCTCCAAGGGGGCCAAGAGTTCCAGCTCCAGTAGTGGCTACTCCTCCTCGGGCTCAGCATCCTCCTCCTCCCGCACCCCCCACACTCCACCCTCAGCCTCCTCTACCTCTTCTTCCTCCTCTTCCTCCTCCTCTAGCTCCAACGCCACCACCGGCCCCTCATCTGCTCCCTCTCGGCAGCAACCCCCACCTCAGTCTGCTCCCCCTCCTCCACCTCCACCTCCACCTCCCCCTCCGGTGGTGTCCTCCACCTCTGTCCAGCAGCCAGCACCTAAGCCCTGCCTCTCCACCTACGGTTCTCCAGTGGCAACTGTCAAATCCAGTGCAGGCCTACCAGGCCAGACCCCTCCCCAGCCGCAGGCCCAGTCCTACTCCCCCAGCCAGCCTCCATCCACGCACATGGCCCAGCCTTATGGAGGCTTCAACTCACCTCAGGCCCAGGACCTGAGCTCTGGAGCAGGGGGCACTGGGGGGAAGGGCTACGCTAGTTTGGGCTCAGGAGGACGCTCATTCTCTGCAGAGGTAGTCTATGGAGACTCAAGCTTCGGCTCACTGCCAGCTTCTCTCAGGGGAGCAGGCAGTCCTTCCTTGGGGTACGGGGGAGCTGGAGGGTCAACAGGAAGTGGATCTGGACCAGGAGCTGCTGCAGTTGGCAGTGGAGGTGTATCTGCAGGTTCAGGAAGCGGGGCTGCTAGTGTTGGTAATGGAGGCAGCAGCTCCTACCACCTGCCTGACTCCAGCCCCTCCCCCTCCAGCAACTCTGCAAACATTTGCCCAGGGTTGCCCTCTCCTGCCCCTGCTCGCCCTGCACAGTCCCCTGGAGGCTCAGGGGCCAACAAATACCTCTCCTCTGTCCTGTCTCCTGCCTTTATGTCCTCACCACAAGGTTATCCTGACACCCGAGCAGCCCAGAGCCAGTCTTACCATCCCACACCATCCAAGCCAAAATCAGAGACTGACATGCTGGGAGTTGAGCGCTCCCAAGATGAGGAAGAGGATGATGATGATTTCCTGATCCAGCATTTACTACATGCCCAGAGCCCAACTCCGCACCCTTCCCAGCATCACTCGCAGCCCCCACCGCAGCAACCACCCCAGCCTCTCCCTCAGGCCAGGGATGGGGGGGCCAAGGGGCTGGCCTATGAAATGAACAAGGTCTCAGAGGAGCGCTATCACCTTCAGAGCGTCATCCGCACCAATAGCACCACCAGCAGCACAGGTCCTGGAACGGCAGGTGCTGGGGCAGCCAGCGGCTTGGACAGCCAGCTGGAGATGTCACTGAAGAAACAGCAGCAGACCAAGGCAGAGCAAGCCATGTCAGGGTCCGCTGCTGGAGGGGGAAGAGGGGGCACGGACTCTCTTTCACACTCAAACCCCCATTCCCATACTACCCACCCACACCAACAACAGCATGACTCCCTGGGCTCAGTGGTCCATTATGGGAGAGGGGACCCCTACACACAGCACCCACACTCACAACACTCCCATCACACCTCACATGTATCCGCGCACTCTCAGCAACACTCCCAGCACTCTCAACACTCTCAGCATGGCCAGCACTCCCAGCATTCCCAGCACAGCCATCCGCATTCCCACTCCCATAGCCACTCTCACATGGAGCTGAAGAAGCCCCCAGATGCAACAGACATGGCCTACTTGCGCAAGACACCCGATGTGCAGCAGCAGGCTCGACAAAGCCAGGCTCCCCTCTCTCTGATGGATTCTCCCCAAGAACCTCCCCAGCAAGCCCACATGCTGCCGTCCGTCCTTTCCCATACTACGCGGACCAAGATGGACCCCCAGCAAGCCCCTCCACAGCAGCAGCAGCACCCTCTGAGCCAGCAGGCAATGATGAGTTCAGCCGGAGGGACAGGGCCTGCCGGAGTGGAGCCCCACCCACAGAACCAGTCCTCTCAGCTGCAGCTCCAGCTCCAGTCCCAGGCTATGGAAGCCCACTACGGCCGTGCCCAGCAAAGAGAACAGAGCCAAGGCAGCCAGAACTCAGTGTCTCCGCTGGACATGCTGGAGCGATCTCTGTCCCGGACCAACAGCAGGGACAGCGGAGGAGCTCCTGAGAGAAGTGGGGTCAGGGTGGGGGTAACTGTTGGAGGAGGGGAGGGGGGCAACGGAGACCGACACAGACAGCAACATAGACTTCCACCCCACCACCATCCCCAACAGACAGCCTCAGATCTCCACGATTTCCTCTCTGAACCAGACTTGGGCTTGTCCACCCCCTCACACCTGCACCATCTCAATCAGCCTCAGGCCCACGCCCATTCCCATGCCCACCACCAACAGCAAGCGCACCCTCATCACCAGCTTTCACATGCTCAGTTAGCCCACCCACATTCCCACCAGATAGCACCCAACATAGGAACTCCCCAACAACAGCAGCAGCAGCAGCCCCAACCAAGGGAGCCCGAACCCCAGCTCTCACACTCCCAGTTAGACCAGCTCAAAGAGCACCAGTTCGACACTGTGAGCCCCGTGGGCAAAGCAGGAGAGAACCAAACTCAGCAGCAGCCGCAGAGGTTTGTGCCGCTAACCTCCATATGCTTCCCAGACTCTCTCTTACAGGACGAAGACCGCTCTTTCTTCCCTGGGATGGAGGACATGTTTTGTTCAGACGATTACAAGTCGAGCTGTGCCGGGGATGCCGGGGCAGGACAGGCTGTTCAAGAGGGCATTTCCCAGGGTCGTGGGCAGGGGCAGGAGGGTATAGAGGCCTTAAAAGCAGGAGCTGGTGGAGGTGGCTATGATATGATTGGTCACCATAGCGATCAAGGGTATGGACAGTACTGTCACAGCCTTCCAGAAACAGGAAATGGCAACATGCACTTAGACCTTGACTCTCTGAAGACCCATGAGCTTCCCTCCACTGTAAATACAGAGCAGCTCGGCCTAATACAATCCCAAACCCCTGCTATGGGAATGGGTGGTTCAGGAGTTCATGGGGATGGCTCAGTCAACAAAATGATGGGAGCTGCTGGAGTGGGTGGAACTTCAGGCACTAGTGGTCTGACCTCACCTATCTTCTGTTCCTCTCGGCCCAAGAAACTACTGAAGACCAGCTCCTTTCACTTGCTCAAACAGCGGCGCGAGCCACAGCCCCAGGCAAAGAAAAACTATGCGCAGGAGTACGAATTTGAGGATGATGAGGATAAAGCTGATGTTCCAGCTGATATTCGCCTCAACAGTCGCCGCCTTCCTGACCTTCTGCCTGACTTGGTATCTAGTTGTAGGAAGGCTGGGGGGGCGTCAGGAGTAAGTGGCCTCAGTCCACTCATGGGTGACATGGACTTCTGCCACCCCTCTGGGTACCCCTCCCTTGGACACCCTCCGCAACTCCTTCCCCACGACGGCCCTAAGAAAAGAGGCAGGAAACCAACTAAACCAAAACGTGAGGGCCCTCCCCGCCCGCGAGGGCGACCCCGCATTCGTCCTCTTCCAGAGCCTCCTTACTGCAGGGGGCTCATGGGATCAGTAGGTGGAGAAAGCAGAAGGGGTCGTGGGCGGGGTCGAGGGCGAGGCAGAAGGGAGGAAGGGCTGGTGGAGATGCATCGCGATATGAACAAAGCACAGAGCCTCCCATACCATCAACAACAACAGCAGCAGCAGCAGCAGCAGCATCCACAGCAACAGTTCCACCAACAGCAGCACCTTCAACAACACCAACACCACCAACAACAGCCACACCACCACCAAGCACCACAACAACAGCAGCATCACCCGCATCATCAGCATCAGCAGCAGCATGTTCCCTATCCTCACCATCAACAGCATCATCAACAGCAGCAACATCATCATCAACAACAGCAACCATCCCAGCAGCCCCAGCATCAGGAGCCAATCAGGCCTATCAAGGTAATATTGGACAGAAAGACAAGCCAGAGCTCTTTGAGACAAAACAGCACCAATGATTTGGTTCATCTTCTAAATATCATCTGATAGATATGCGATATTCCATGAAGACAAATGCATACTTTTATTTAGCTGAATGTATAACTGAATGTTCTACCTGTCTGTCTCTCAGATCAAGCTGCCTATCCCCTCCATGCCTCCATCAGACTCCTTGCTGAGGACGGACTCCCTGTCTAGCACCGAGCCGGTTCTGTCTGATGGCTCGGTGGGTTCAGCGCCATCCCTGGGCCTGAGTCCTGGACCGAGCACCGCCATGGACATCAACAGAAATGACCAGATGCAAGACAAGATGATGAAGCAGCAGCAGAAAGCTCAGGAGGTGAGGAGCACACAGGAGCAGCTAGACAAAGGCCGCTACAATAGCAACACCTAGCAAAAATCTTTCAATCTCAATATTTTTCTTAGATGTTTCAACTCTATGGCTAGTTCCTGTCTATTTGTGTTGATGAGTTGACAGCGTGTTGTCATGTGAGTGTACAGTATTTTCTGCTCAGGGAGATCCCTCCTCATTAGTTGCACTGGCAAAGCGTCTTTCTTAGCTTTCTCTGTGGCAAATGTTGGACTGGTCTTTGTTGTGAAATAACAAACCTGTTTGAAGTGTAAATGTGTTTGTCAGTAACTTACTGCCAAGTATTAGAATTTTCAAAGTTTTGAAAAGAATGGTGAGTGCTTCATTTGAATTCAATACAAATTTTACTATGCAAATTTCAATGGACTGGCACTCTAGAATGTGTGACCCAAGCTGAGAGTTTTCTCATTTCCCCGTGAAATTATACACCACAGCTTGAGAGGAAATATTTTTCAGTGGAGACATGCAAACTGACAAATATCTTGCAAAGAAAAGTTAAGTATTTTTTGAGCAGGAATGCATGGCTGAAAAAACAAATAATCTGAATTGTGAGATACTTAAAATGGAGAGGGTATAGGTCTTTACAACCTGCCAACTAATCTTCACTTGAAAATGGCATAGAAGCTTTTGTATGAGGGTAATCCATAATATCTATGTAGTATGAGGAATGTGTGGTTATTATATTAGCTATAGAGCTATTTTCTGTATTCTATATGATCTATGATTCCTTTACATTGCATTACATTACGTCATTTAGCAGACACTTTTTGTCCAAAGTCACTTACAATAAGTGCATTTTGTCAACAATAGCCAAACCAACTGTATATCACAGTCTTCATCAGCTAAGCCTTTAATAAGAATATGTAGCATTTGTAGAATTGTATTTTTTAGGTTAGCTGCTTAGTCTCTGCATATCCATGGCACATAGTCACATAGACACAATTTAGGACTGGTTGCCAAATACCTTGAAAATACCTGGATCTGCCGAGCTGCACAACAGTAGGAAAACCACCTGCTGATGGGTTTCTTCAAGCCTACATCCAAAGTGTTTGTGCTCTATCAATTAGTTGTTTGCCAAACATATGCAGGATGTGTGGACACAGGAGCTATAGATGTGTGGGGTTGCAGAGGAATGCTTCGACTTTGAGATGTGGGGAATTTTGCCTCAGTAACAGTGAGACATATCTTCAGCCTATATTCTGACTGTGAAATTGGCAGAGGTTTAGGGACAGCTTACCTCCAGAATCTCCCCCTTTAGATGAACCACCTTTAGATGAAGTTGTAAACACCTTTTCCCTCTTAAATAGAATCTAGATAGATGAATGTGTTCTTGATTTTCTGCAACCCAACCTGAACTCCTTTCAAAAAGATGGACATTTGTGCATGTCTTCAAGTAGACAACACAACTTTGCTGTTCCTAGCAGTTCCTAGTTTTAGATCCAACAATCTTTCTCCCAAGAGACTTTAACAATGAGTCACCTTTGATAAATGGATTTTTGAAAGCAGTTTTCTTTGATGTCGCCACAGATGACGTGGGAGAAAGAAATTGATGAGCAATTGAATCCAGAAGCCTGGGCTGCTATGCAGAAACTCTCCAGTTCAGTAAGTTGGTTCAAACCCTCTACACAACTGAGTAAAACCCAGGAGGATCATATATAATTCATGACTCAAATATTCAAACTCAGGCCTCAGGTCCCTTCAGTGCTAGAGAGAACAACACATGCTGTACCTTATTCATGTCTCAGGTGCCTATAGGCACCACAGTGTAATTGAAAGGAAACTCAAGGTAGTTGCATTTTGCATAGCTGTTCTTTAAGAACATTAATAGGGCCAGTGATGTTGTATAATCCTCAGTGCAATGAGAGAACTGCAAATAAATTATTTTAATGTTTAGTTGTGTTTTTGTGTTTGAAGGTTTGGTGAGGAGGAGGCTGTAGTTGACTGACAGCCAGCTCTTTCTGACTGACAAAAGAGAGAGGAGAGAGAAGGCTGTTGCCAGGGCAGCTGTTGCTACGGTTACTCAATTGCAATGCAGGGCCCTTGGCTGCCCCCTGCTGTCTGTTTAGCTTTACTACCTCTATTGTCAAGGGATTAAAAATAACATGATCAATTGGACACATACTAAGAACTGTAATAACAGAGATAGTATGGTGGAATTATCATCTCTTCTTTTTGTGAATAATCATGAGATTCCTCTCTTTTCTGCCTTGCAGACCGATGATAAGAACTCTGAGCTCAAACCTGGCTTCATGGCCTCTTTTTTGGACTTCCTCAAGACAGGCAAGAAACAGCCGGGCCTGGGGCCAGGGCCCGAGGGAGGTGAGGAGGAGGCCCCCGACCCCTGCTCCTCTCTGAAGGGTGGGATCAGGCCCCTGTCCCCGCCTCCTCCTCCCCCACCCCCACCTCCTCCGCCCCAGGCAGCGTTCGGCGAGGGAGGGGAGAGTGAGGCGGCCGGCCTGGCACTCAGCAGCTGCCCGAGTCCCTGTAAACGTCTGGACGAGGAGCTGAAGAGGAACCTGGAGACGCTGCCGTCCTTCTCCTCCGACGAGGAGGACTCAGTCAGCAAGAACCAGGACCTGCAGAAGAGCATCTCGTCCGCCATCTCCGCCCTCTACGATACACCGCACTCTCTGGCGGCGGCCATGGCCGCCGCCGTGGCCCAAGACCCGCCCACCCCGTCCCCGCCCACCCCGCAGGACCCGCCTCTCAGCCTGCCCCTCCCCGCCACACCTTCCCTCATCCCGACCAACGTCGAGGACAGTGAGGAGGAGGCGCTCACATACGCTCAGCATCACACGCCGGCGGAGGAAGAACCACATTCAGGCTCCCTGCAGTCAGACAGAGAAGAGGCAGAGGAGAGGGAGGAGGAGCAAGGAGAAGAGGAGGAGGAGAAGAGAGGAGGGGAGGATGCAGACAATGAAGAAAGTTTGAGAGAAAAGCTGAATCTGCAGCAGAGAGGCCTGGAGGAGGAAGAGGAGGAGGAGGAGGAGGAGGAAGAGAGAGGGATGTCTGAATTTCAGATGTTAGAGGTTCCTAAAGTTGAAGGTAATCTATTTATGTGTGTGCCATGACATTATTCAGTTAGATCATTCCTGCATTAAAACCAGCAGCAGTTACCAGACAACTGATCACTTTTTTATTTCCTCCCCTCACCCTGCCTTTCAGATTCTCCATCTGGACCTGCCCTTGCTCCTGCACCTCCTTCTCCATCACCGTCCCTCTCTGCCTCACCGCTTACTTCCTCCTCCCCCTCCCCTCTCCTGCACCCGCCCCTGTCCGTCCCGTCCCCACTGCCCATCCAGCAGGACGAGGAAGTGGAGCGTCTGACGTCTCCTCCTCAGCAGCAGCAGCAACCCTCCTACCGGCCGCCGCCCACCGCAGGCACCTCTCCGCCCCCCTCCACCTCCCCCCCGGCCCTGCCCTCCTCGCCTGTATCCACCCTTCCCCCGGCCTCGTCGGTACCCCCCTCCCTCTGCCACACCTCCCCCGTCCTCCTCTGACCAGGACCAGGAACCCGAGGCCGGGCAGCCTTCCCCTTCCTCGCTGTCCTCCTCCTCGCCCTCCTCGACATCCTCCCCACCCCCGTCGCCCCCCACGCCAGAGGAGGCCCCAGCATCCCAGCGCCTCACCTCCCTCCACTTGGCCAAGAAGCAGGCCGACGCCGCCATCGCCGGAGAGAGCGAAGAGGAGGACAGCGAGAGCGGAGGCGAGGGCATCTTCCGCGAACGGGACGAGTTTGTGGTTCGCACTGAGGACATTGGGACGCTTAAGGTGACCCCCCCCACCCCTCCAAATGGACAGGGAGTATACAGTACAATAAACACCTTATCATTACTGATATATGCTGTGTGTGTGTGTGTGTGCGTCACCTAGATGGCCTTGCAGACCGGCCGGGAACCCCCACCCATCTGGAGAGTGCAGAAAGCCCTTCTGCAAAAATTCAGCCCAGAGATCAAAGATGGACAGAGGCAGTTCTGTGCTACCAGCAATGTGAGTCTTATAGCAGGCATCCCCTTTAAGACAGGACTCCCTCTACTTTCCTTCAAAGGTGCAGTATTTATTTATGTAAAAATCCAGCTGTCTTATCAGCCTAAATCTCTAAGTGGAGCTGCAACAGAGAAGAGCATCCCAACCCCAGTAATTGACACTGTAGATTCACTCAAATTACATTCTGGTGTCTGTATGGCCACTGGTGGGAAAACATCTCCACACAGGAAGTGATGAATTGAAAATTAAGAGTGAAATCCATGCATGTCCATCCATGGCAGTTTACTGACGTCACCTTACAGGATTTCTGGGTATTAAAGTCCTCAGAATTCAAACAGTTCCCTCTCACAGGCTTTTGAGGCTGACAACAGGCCAAAACGTATCCTTCCCTCTACCTAATCCTGTATAATTGAATAATTTGCAATTATTTCAAAAGACTCAAGATGACAACCTATTTCCATATAAAATACACAATACAGTTATAGAACAATGTTTTAAGTTTAAATGCTTACTCTTAATCCCTCCTCCCTCAGTATCTGGGCTACTTTGGTGATGCCAAAATGCGGTACCAGCGTTTGTATGTGAAGTTCTTGGAGAATGTCAACAAGAAGGATTACGTTCGAGTGTGTTCCCGAAAGCCCTGGCATAGAGCCGGTCTGACTCTGAGGTAAGTTGGCTCTGGTTATCAGCTTCATTTTCCTGTTTGTTTCAATATTTTTGATCATAACTCACAGGAAAATATGATCAGACAATGAACCATACTGCTCATAAGGGTTAGTTTGTACATTTGCATGATCCTCCAATCACTCATATCTCAGCTTGCAGTTCCGTGCAGATAAGGCATTTTCTCGTGCACATATCTAGATGATACACAACTTTGCTAAGCAGTAAAATCTGGTGAAATAACACAGCTGAAAAACCTTGACCCCTGTATTTTAGACGTGTATTTAAAATTAAAAAACAAAAACAAAAAACGGCAGAGCCTTCTCCTATAGTGCCCCCTCTGTCTGGAACAAGTTTTCTGGGGAATCAGACAGTTTAAATCTAGACTCAAGTCCCTTTTATTCAGTACAGTTTACAATATAGCTTTCCTGGCACCAATTCCAAGCAATTCCTTTTCTTTCTCTGCAGTTTATCGGTAATGGTTCAAGTCTGCTACTGATTCATTATTATTATTATTAAGGGTTCAAGAACCTTAAACCTTCCTGAGAGGGAGTGCTCTTATACTGCATCAGCATGGCTGATATATACACACAGCAATCACAGCTGTGTTGATATACAGTATAAGAGAACTCCCTCTCATGTGATATTGCTTTTATACAACAGTTCTATAAACAAAGCTATTTATCAAGCAATGGTCATTTGAGACAACAGATTATGATTTTATGAGTTCCCTACCAAGTGTTGCCAAGCAACACATAAACTGTTTATAATAGAAAACCTGTAAAGCGGAGTGATACATATAGTAAAACAGCCCAGTGCTGTATATCAGCACTCATGGAATGCCTCCTGTCCAATCAAATTATTCAACTCCTCTTTTTCTTCTTCTCCCACATTTTCCCAATTTCCTGCTTTATGATGGAGACATCAAATTTGGCAAAATGGGAGATAATGGTGTATAGCTACAATAACAACACAGAAAACTTGACCCCAATCAGCCAGATGGTGGTGCTATAAATAAAGGACAAACTATAGAGGCTATACATACTGTATATCTCACACAGCAAATCAAATTGTCATGAAACCTGGTATACATATGCAGCCAGAAATACCACTTTGCCATTGGACCCACCCAGGTCAGCTATATTAGTTTTCTGCCATTTGGAACATTTTTTTCTCTAAGGCTTTTTGAGTTTTTGACTTATCAACACCAAACTCAGTACACAGCTTAAATGGACATAGATACATTATAGGACTATAAACGGGCCTGATTGGATAAACAATTAAGCCATCATTAACTGATGAACTTGAGGTGGGAAATGGTCATAACTGAATGATCATCAGTCCAATCATCATAAAGTTTGTTATATGTAAAATGCACTACAGGAAACATCTATGCAAACATCTTCTAATTCAAGAAGGATGATCCTGTTAGACCACATAGTGGTGCTATAATCAAATAAATACCTTCATTACACTTAGAAGACCAGAACTCCCACAGCTTGAGTCCAATTGACACTGAACTTGGTCTACATATGCAGCCGGACATGCTCTACAACTTTGCCTACCCTGTTGAATTTCCTACCATTTTGGCTTTTTTGAAAAACATCTTTTTGACATCTTCACCATTGGACATCTTCACCATTGGACATCTCAATTACCAAAATTTGCAGAAACCATCTATGGACTAAGCTGATTGAAAATTTCATTCGGTATTTTGATATCTTTGATGGTTCAGCTGATACTAGCCAATGAAGTTTCAAGCAGGCATGGCCTATAACAAAATTGGCCATTGACCATTTGTCCAGTCTTCACAAAATTTGGTACATATCTTGTACATTTACAGAAACATGTCTTCAAAAGTATTCTGTCATTGACATATTGACACATTCTGACACATTTCGCTGGGTGTATTCTGGGAGCAAATTAAATGAAGCAAATTAAAATTATTTGTTTATGTAGACCCATTTTGTATTTCATTTCAGCTTTGCCAAATATAATCCATAATCATTTGTCTGGAAAACGTAATCTTGAAATTATGCTTTACTCAAGCGAACTAGCTAGCTAAGTGTTATTTGGATGTGATAGAATAGGTAGGCTAGCAAACTAACATGACTTGTTTAGCCTGCCTGAGCTAAAGTTAGCGGCTGAAATATTTTAGGCTACCTTAGGTAACCTTACACACCAGGTAGACCAACAACGTCTGCCACTTTCCATGCATTATTTCATTTGTCAAGATGTTTATAAACTGAGAGACAGTTGGGTCAGAGATGGGTCATATAATCTGAGAAATCCTGATAATTCTCTCTTCCATCTTCCATTCAGAGATGAAGTGGAACTAGAAACAAAAAATTAATAACAGGGAGAATTTGAGAACTAGATTTTTGCCCAAATGTGATTGGTTCTCTTGATGCAACCATCATACTCATTTGCATAATATCAAACTTTTTATGCTTGTCACATTGCGGGCCTGGTTCATGTCACCACCCAACCTGTCATGCCATGCACACACAGTCACTTGCTTATCAAAGACAATTAATGGAGGTGAACTGTTCACTTCATGAAATCACATTTGGTGTGCAGCTGATTTAAGACATAGGAGCTTCATTCACTGCCCTGTCTCACTTTTTTAACTCACTGATTGACAGGCGCCAATCACTCCCTAAGCCGCCGCCGCCTTCCACTCACAATCAAACTCCGCCTCGAGTGGAGAGGGACGAGAGAGATAAGGAGAGACAGAGAGAGAGGGAACTGAAAGAGCAAAGAGAGAGAGAGCAGAGGGAGAGGGAGCAAAGGGAGAAAGAAGAGAAGGAGCAGAAGGAGAGAGAGAGGAGAGAGAAGGAGAGGGAGGAGAGGGAGCAGAGAGAGAAGGAGAAACAGGAAAGGGAGCAGAAGGAGAGGGAAAGGAGAGAAAAAGAAAGGGAAGAGAGGGAAAAAGAGGAGAGAGAGCAAAAGGAGAGGGAGCACAGAGAAAGGGAGAAAGAAAAGGAGCGGGAGAAGGAGAGGGGGAGGAGGGAGAAGGAGCAGAAGGAGAGAGAGAGGAGAGAGAAGGAGCAAAAGGAGAAGGAAAGGAGGGACAAGGAGAGGGAGCAAAAAGAGAGGGAGCTGAGGGAGAGGGAGAGAAGGGAGAAGGAGAGGGAGCAGAAGGAGAGGAGAGAGAGGGAGCAGAGAGAGAAGGAGAAACAGGAGAAGGAGCAGAGAGAGAATGAGAGGGAGCAGAAGGAGAGAGAACGGAGGGAGAGGGAGAAGGAGAGGGAGCAGAAGAAGGAGAGAAGGGAGAGGGAGCAGAAGGAGAAGGAGAGGAGGGAGGGAGAACACAAGGAGAGGAGGGAGAAGGAGAAGCAGCGGGAGAAGGAGAAAAGGGAAAGAGAGGAGAGGGAGAGGAGGAGCGGTGTGGCAGAGCGCAGGAGGCTGAAGGAGGAGAAACGGGGAGGAGAGAAGAAGGCAGAGCGTCAATCCAGAGCCAGGACATTAAAGGACAATGCAGAGCCTCCTCCCAAGAAGAGGAAGAAGTGGCTGAAGGAGGTGCCCTCCTCCTCCGACTCCTCTCCTGACCCGCCCAGCGATGACGAAGGTCAGCTGCTCTGTGTGTGTATGTGTGTGTGTTAGGCTTGGACGATATCGCAAATTTTATATCGCGATACTATCCCGCCAAAATATCGCGATGTACGATATTATCGCTGTTTTTTTTTTTTTTGGGGGGGGGGGGGTCCGATTTTTCTTGCCGGGTTTTTATTTCTTCCAAATTACATCACATTTCTAGGCTATAATAGTTATTATTATTATTATTATTATTATTAGCAGCCTAGAAATTTGATCTTACTATTCAAGCACTGGAGGAAACAACGGCCATTTGGTGTAATTTGCTCATTCCGGCTATTTCCGGAAAAACATGCCGATTGTGGAAAAGGGAACCCACTTGAATTAAAAAGACAAATTTTTCACTTCAAGTATGATTATTTTCCTTTGTTTACCTACCACTAATAGATTTTAGGTTTATAAGTTTAAACGCTTGTACAATTGTGTATTCGATATTGCGTGAATTCTCGTGATATTGGTCATGGATAAATAAGAAAAACTTTGACTAAAAATTAAAATGTGACTCCAATCACAACACCGTTACTTTCCACTGCGCTACCTCAATGTGAGACTACTTCCTTTTTATAGTCGTGTCTCCTTCACGTAACACGCAATTTGGTGTTAAGTCGTGTTCATTTCATGTATTTGTGTGAGACCAGGTTGAACTAAACACAGAGACTACTTTTCAGGTTGAACTAACATCTAGTGGTTAATGTTTTGTCATGGATCAGCCAATAGCAACCAAGCTGCTTTTTTAACCAGTAGATTTCAGTCCAACCTGAAAAGTAGTCTCTGTTTTTGGCTTCCCTTTAATTTCTTAACTAAGTTCAGTCGACACACCTAAACTTGAGTAGTACAACCACATTATAACCTGCTACCTTACACTTATGTTGTATAATGGCTCACTTCAACTCAAAGCCAACAAAAATTATATTAGTTGATGACTATAGAGACTTTGCAGTTTCGTCACAAATCCAGAAACCACAGTTGGCACCATAATGGAGGTCCACTGGAGAATTGGCTGTGTTAAAACAAGTGGAACCATTATAGAAGTGTCAGTATATACAAAAACAAGAAACACCAAAAATAAAATACAAATATATATATACGTATACATATATACAGACACATATAAACAATATTTTCTTCAAAAGGTTAAGCTGATTCCTGTCTAGTGGTGGCCTATCTTCCAAAACTCCTAACACAAACATCCAGGGTTTTTTCTCCAGATTGCAACACAACATACCTTCTAGTTATGTCTTTACATTATCCCAAATAATTGCAATATGAGGACAAGACCAAAATAAGTGACCATGGGTACCTTTCACATTTTTACATTTGTTACACATTTCAGAAAGCTGTAGGTTCATTTTCTTGCAAATAACCAGAGTTCTATGTACTCTTTGCATAATCTTATACTGTGTTTCCTGAGCTCTATTACATAGAAACAGTCGGCTGGCCTCGAGCATGGCCTTAGTCCAGTTTTCAGCTTCAGGACCCGGGCCTAACTCGGTTTCCCAAGCTCTGATTATAGCCCTTGACATGTTAAGTTTTACATACAAAATATCATAGAACAAGGAGATAAAATGTATCATAGGCTTTTCCCTGGCTTTTCTGAGCTGGGCCGCTAGAACACACAGAATTACCGGCTGGGAATGTCCGACTTCCGAATTTAAATGGAACACAGCGTTAGTGTATGTGTGTGTGTTTTGTGTTTCAGGGCCTGTGCGGGGCAGCGTGAACAGCCGGGCCATGAGGGAGATGTTCAGGAGCTACGTGGAGATGCTGGTCAGCACAGCGCTCGACCCCGACATGATCCAAGCTCTGGAGGACACTGATGGTGAGGACACACCGGGAGCCTCTAGGACAAGAGTGTTCAACCGTGTGCCGCGGAGGGCCGGGTGCATGCAGGTTTTCATTCCAACCAAAGACTGCACCAGGTGATTTCACTGATTAGCGTACCTTCAAGAGAGGAGGAAGTAATCAGTGAAATCACCTGCTGTAGTCTTTGGTTGGACTTCTCCAGTGGTAGAATGACCTTCCTGCTCCCATACTTATGTTACCAGATCACAGCACTGGTTGGTTTTATATTATTAACTTCTGAACCCTCAATGATTTTAAAACAATGATATCTCAGATTTTCTGTGATGTTTGTAATTGCTTTTTTTTTAATAATGTATGGTGCTGACTGTGTGACTGAATTGTATTGTTTGTTTTCTTTGTCATTTTTGTGAATGTTGTTTGTTCTCAGGTCTCTCTTAAAATGAAATCTGGATCTCAGTGAGACTACCTGATTAAATACGGTTCAGTCAGAGACACTAATGTCAAAGGAGGACTATTTGTAGCAACAAATGGTTATACAGATGTATTTGGTGGAAAAGGCTCTGCTCTTGAAGATGCTCCCCAGATGAATCCAAGCAGCATGTGAGAGATTCTGTGGGGAGCACAATAAAACCTGAGCCAACACCAGACCGCCATCCTTATAGTACATGTAGCTAGCCTATGTGAAGCAACAAGTATGTTGGTTGAATGTGATTGGTGATAGTAAGAGTCAGCTGATAGCCAATCAGCCGACTTCAGTGTTCTGCCTGAACCAACATGATGCTCCATGATAAAGGGGGGGGGGGCACTAGAGAAAGACATACAAACTGAGGGGGCTCCTCAGCTTGTATGTCTTTCTCTAGCACTTCTCTATCATCCATGATCATTCTAGGGTCACAGGAATATTTATTCCATCACTTGTCAGGGTAATCTCACCTCTGACCCTTGACCTTCATCTATTAGTTGCTTGTAACGCTTGTTGGTCATCTAGGAATTGCAGTTTATTCTACTGTTGACCTCATTGGCTGTCTTTCTGGATTAGAGTTAGATAAATGACTAGAATGTAAAATGAAACTCCGTTTGCCCTTCAGATGAGTTGTACCTCCCGCCCATGAGGAAGATTGACAGCCTGCTCAGCGAGCAGAAGAGGAGGCTGTTGAGGAGAGTCAACATGATCGCCCAGCACCAGGTAAACCTCTTTATTCTTCTAGCTGTCTGTTTTAGAGGCACTCCTTCCCCTAAAATCACACAAAGGTCTCTATTAGAGCTGATTACCTGCTGATGATGATTTATTATTGTCAGAATATCTTTTATTTATAGAGCACTTATCAGAACAGTGTTAAAAAGTGCTTTACAGGATAAATAAAAACGAAAGGAAAAAACCCCCAATGTGAACAAATGAATAGTTTAAAAAATAATACAAATATTTACCAACATGGTGAATGTTGGGTGGGATGGGGATATAGACCCTGGTTAGGGTATGGGGTAGGCTTGAGCGATATGCAAAATTTTATATTGCGATACTGTCCTGCCTAAATATAATATACCGTAGTATAGGGGGGTGGGGGGTGTGTGTGTGTGTGTGGGAGGTATTGTATTTTATTTCTTTCAAATTACATCACATTTCTATATTAGATATCGCGGGAAATATTGCAATATTCACAAAATATCTTAATATTCACTAATATCGAATATCGGCCCAAGCCTAGTATGAAGAGGGTTAGGATTAAGGCTATGCTACCAATTCAATATACTAATATACTAACAAAGCCAATATACCATAAATAAGCTACTACAAAAGATGCTATACACAAAAGGGTAAATGCACAGGATAATTCAAACAACAATAAAACAAATACAGTCCACAGTTCAATTCCAAACGAGCCTACAAAAAGTGTTTTCAAAGATTTATAAAAGGAGGACACTAATATTCACATCGATAACCCTTTCATGACCTTTGCAGCCATCCTACGAAGTCATCATCTGAGATTTTGAACTAAAACCTGAGCTGAAATTCTTCGTCCCTCTCTCCAGGAGGCTCTACACGTCTTCCCCAAAATGACAGCAGACCCACTGGACTCTGGAGCCGTCAAAGTTCACCTTGGTGGGGAGGGTTACAATCGCAAAACCCTCAACCGGGTCAAGAGGAGTATGCCTAAACAGCAGGTCAGAACCACCATGGCTACAGCATCAGCCTGCTACAGTCACAGTCACACTATCAACTCACCATTGTACTTTTTGAAGGATTGTGGGTAACCAAAGTCCTATCCTGTCTCAGTTTATGAGGATATTTAAGATTTTTGCCATTATAGAATAAGGTTTCATTGTGCATTTAGGAAAAAATCTTATCTTAAGATATGAATTTAGCTCTTACAGAAGCATCCTAACTTGAGAATATATCCAAATTTAGGAATCCTATTTTAGAATAGCACTGAACCAGTCCTAAATACAGGCAAAAACAAACAATTGCCGACTGAGATTTAGAATTTACAAAAATAGTTTAGAATAGATTTCCTAACTTAAGTGCTAACACAGGAGGTGTGAGATAAGATATGACACAACCATGAGTTTAGGATTTACTTCTGTAATAGCAAAATAAGATTTTTCCTATCTTTGACCTTAAGGACAAGAATTTTTTTCTGTAATGAGGCCTAAGATATTTATAGAGATTGAATGATAACCTAACCTTTTCCTAATGCAGATGGAAGCCTGGAGGCTTTTACTGCAGTTTTGTCTCTAATGGCCTCACAAAACATTACCTGATGCTCATTGTTCAATATCTGAATATAAAATATACAGGATTCAATCTGTAAGTGAGTGTTACTTTGTCAATTTAGGAATTACCCACTATCCTTCAAAATGTATTATAATTAACATTATTGCTGTTGATGGTTTTGTAAGAGTCATTGTTACTTCAAATGGTAGAGGTTTCACTCTGGAACAAAGCTCATGTGTTCATGTTCAGGCCTGAACTTGTTTAAAAATCTTTCCTAATTTTCTCCCCGGCATCCCTCTTAGGATCTCAAGCTCTCGACCGAGACTTGCCGGATCTACAGTCTTTATCATTCTCTTCACCACTACAAATATCACACCTTCCTGCATTGCAAGAAGGAGGTAAGAACAATTGCTTTAACTGTCTGACCTTCAAAAGTTCCTTCACTTTGTTTTGTTGTTTTTGAAGCGCAACCCACCCAGTGGTTAATGCAAAATGCAAGAAATCATGAATGGGCATGTTGTTATATTCACTCAGGATGAAAATAGAAAAAAATAGTTCCACTAATACAGTAACATCCATGCACAAATACTGTATTGATTGTACATAACTGTTGGAATTCCCTTTATTGATAA
This sequence comes from Centroberyx gerrardi, assembly GCF_048128805.1. Taxonomy (NCBI): domain Eukaryota; kingdom Metazoa; phylum Chordata; class Actinopteri; order Beryciformes; family Berycidae; genus Centroberyx; species Centroberyx gerrardi. The sequence goes on along the minus strand of NC_136003.1, from coordinate 2,726,971 downwards.
ATGCAACCAAAAGCATTTAAAAGTCCCATATTATTTCATGATTTTGGTTTGGATGGTTAATTTCTGTGCAGTATATATGGCTCAGGAAAAATTTTGTAAATGCAATATTTAACTGCTCAAAAACAACAAATTTTAACAATGTCTACATTAAACATCTTTAATCATATATGTATTTAAATAGCATTTACCAATACACAGGATTTGATGTTGCAGTCCTTCGTGCCATAATCCAAGGTGACCACTGCCCTAGACCTACACTTAGGCTTATCCCTAACATAACACTCAATAATTTCTGAAATCACCTTTGATTCTGACAACAATGACTAAGGGCCAGTTCACATGCGGTGTCTTTTGCGTGCCCAAATCCAGTATTTTCAATGTGGGCGCATTTCAGACAAGAGCGACGCAATCGCGGCACGCACACGTTTCGAGCCGTCTTTTTTTCAGGCATGACCATGGCGTCTTGAGATAAAAAATATCTCAACTTTTTGGAGTGCCGCTAGCACACCACATATCACATAGCCTGAAAGCCTGAAATGAGCCTTGAATCGCTCACCATCCAAACGATGGTCCTGGATCAACCGGTGATATTCTCCGTATTCTTGTATTTTTGCGGGCTTTGAGAGAGGAATGTGCTCCTAGACTTACTCGGCTTAACATTCATCCGAGCCCAATTTAGGTTATCATTCAATTTGTTCAGCCTTATGGTACCAGGTGCTGCTGTAGTCATAGTATTCATATAATCCATATGCCCTGATGGGTGGGAAGCGCAGCTCTCCCTGCAGTATTCCAGCTTTTTGCACTGTTGTATCAATGAACCTATGGCTTTCTAGGTAGCTTGACAGCCTCTGCACCACTACACTAAAGAAAGTCTTCGATTTTATATTAAGGAGGCAAACTGGCAGAAATTGACTGATATCTGCCGAATCTTTCTCTTTGGTAATGAAAATCCCTCCTGCTCTATGCCATGATCTAGGAATAAACTGTTTCTTCCATGCTAACTTCATGAGCTTCAACAGCGTGTTGAGACTGTTGTCTCAACACGTCTGGTGCGCTCTTATATAACCAACCAGTAGGGGACTCCATTTGGCTCTGGTGCCAGTGAAGCCCTTGCGCGCCTTACTACATTTTGCACCTTTTTACATTTGGGGGGGCTAACATCCAAAATTTTAATTCCTATTATAGTGTCTGAATATGTAATATCTTTCAGATAATGTAATAACTTGTCAAAATGTAATAAAATTCAATGGTTCAGATTGAAAACCCATTAATGTAACAAACTGCCGATAATATAAAAACACACTATTACATAAACCGGCGATTATTACTTCACGAGGTGTAACATTTTAAGCTGATGTCATAATAATATTGACTAATAATGCATTAACTGGTAAGACTAAGAAGAATGTAGAAATTCATTACATAATTAGTCGATATTATTATTACATCATCAGTTAATAATGTTACACCCCTTATAAAACAACAATCACCAGTTAATGTAATCATGTGATGTTATTACATTATCTATCATTATTACATTAACAGGTTTTACTACATTTTCAGCCCGTTTAGAGGGACATTTTATTACATTTTGACAAGTTATTACATTATCCAGCAGTTATAACATTTTCAGTTGCTACAGGGCCAGAGTATTTCCAATTGTATGCACATCCTCCCACTCTCCTAGATGAGTTTTTCTTCTTGCTACACTAAAGGCCATTGTATGTAACTGAGTTGTTGTTCCCTGGCCAGACGGACAGTATTGAGCAGGCGGCGGAGGACCCCGGCCAGGAGGAGGTGGTGCAGCAGTGCATGGCCAACCAGGGCTGGCTGGAGAGCCTCTTCAACTCCTTCATGGAGCTGCTTAGCCTCGGTGCCAAGGCCTAAAGGAGGATCACAACCAGGCAGGAAACACACACATCCACCTGCATTATTTGAGAGATGGAGGCATCCAGCTGCAGTGTGAAACAAAGGAATCCAATGAAAGAAACTACATGGGTGCTGGAGTGGGATGGTTCCAGTTTTGGCTTTGTTTGGTTTTGTAGAAGATGGGTTTTAACTTTAAAAAAAAAAAGAATTGTTTTATTATTGAGTTTTTTCCCTTGATTTCAAGAAACGTGTTCAAAGGAGAGGAGAAATGAACTTTGTGAATGTGAAGGATTCAATGTCCATGCTTTTCCTGAAGAGGAAAGAAAAGGGACGATGGCAAATTTGTTTGGCACTACAAAAGAGATTTTTGTCAAGATCTGCATTGAGACACACACATACACACACACACATACACATTTAAACTGTCTATAAATATGTATTGATAACTATGGTTTGTATAATTTATACAAGGACATTTTTAAAAAGTACCCCCCCTAGCTGAGATTGTTTGCTGTTATTATTTTTGAATAATAATGTTTTATCGGGGTATACATGAAATGGCCCGCCTACAATCCTTCGCTCATACCACTTCTAACAGGTGAAAGAAAAAATAGAACTGAGCAAGATAGAAGTGAAGGGAAGGGGCGTTTAAAAGGACTATGTGATATTCCCTTATTTCTGTCTGCTTTAATAAGAAAAAGATTGAGATTGAGGGGAAATGTATTTAAAACTAAGCTGTGTTCTTTCTGTTTGCTCTTCAAAAGACAATGAAAGAGAGGATTTATGCCTGTAATGAAGAAAAAATAAAGCATGACTGTCCTTTTCTGAAAGAAAGTGTGGCAGGTGAAATGATCCGAAAGCGTAAAAGTCTGTGTTTAATGTCTGTCCTTTATATCTGTTTGTTGTTGATTATAATATTTCTTATGATTTGGGAGTTTGACCTTGATATGTGGAAACTCTTGCATAGCATTTTTTGATTTGAATTTGTAAATATTGTACAGCTACTTCAGTCTCTAATTCCCAGTTCCTCTTCTGTACATGAACTTCCTGTATTTGACAAAAGGAAATAAAAATGTTGAAATGACAAAAGTGATGATGAATAAGCAATAACCATGTGCTCAATTTATTTCACCAAACTGAGAACAAGTGGAACTCAACTGTGATACAGATGCATTAAAAGGCCTACTGATTAGCAATGTAGTCCAATTCCCTGTCAGTTTTTTTTCTCCTCTGTGAACTAGCTTTCATATTTGTGGAGACTGTAGGAGGGATGGAGTAATGTCTAGTGTCCATACTCTGGTAAGGTTTTATTCAGGTTAATTGTTTCCATAAACCTTTGATACCCTGTGATTGAGTCTCCCTCTTGTTATGAACAGTTAACAGAAAATCCCCCCTCCCTCTTTCACTGAGCAATAGCTTACTTCTAATACAGGAGAAACTAATTATGATTCCAGTAATAATAGTAATTGTAATAATAGTCAATTTCATGTTTTTTGTTCACAGCAAGATGTACCCATAATGTGAATCTGAGTTTGATAGATGGTGAACACGAAAAATGAAAGCAGTAAGATGTTTCCATGCTACACTAACCTGTTTAATATGGGAGGAAGGGTTTCTTGTAATCAGAGTATGAGCTTACCTGTGATATTCTAACCCAGTTACAATGTTTGTGTGAGTCGGCCTAAAACCAGATTATTCAGCAAGCAGGTGAGGAGGGGAATTCTCTCTTCACGTAAACAGCCAGGTGTCATGGCCCATGGGAGACAAGGTCTGAGTAAATGATGTTTGAGGCCAGTGTAGAAGTATGTAGTGGTCCCAGAGACAGGGGTGTTTATCATGATGCGATGTCTTAGCACCTAAAGTGTTGCTGTTTTTGCACTGAGGACCAGACAAATGTATGAAGTCAGTTCAGGAGGAGGTTGCTTCTCGTCACAATCGATCTTTGTTGGAGATGGCGACACTTAAAGGGAATCCAGCAAGATTTTGGCAGGTTGTCCCGTTATTCAGCCCCGTTCAACCCCGTTAAGTGGTGAGAAAATAGACACCAGAATCATCCATGTGTTCCCGGTAGATCATTGGCCCCATGCTAATGCTTTGACGTCACAGAAGGCTGATCCGCTCAGCCTGTCTGTGGCGTGAAGACAATCAAGATCTATTTCGTCAATCCAAGATGGTAGCCAGTTTCTGTGATGAACGGGATGTAAACAAAGGCAACTGCTACTTGTGTCCTTTCACAGTAAGCAAACATTCTGAATGTGGTATTTATTTACCTAAATGTTGTAATAGTAAAATGTTCATGTGTAACCTGAATGTGTGCTGAAAAGATGTCAGTTTTAGGCATGACCTATTAGGAGTGGGCTGGAGTGTACTAGGGACATTCATGATTCAAACTCTCTTCAGTCTCTATTCAATACTCTGTTATTGAACTCAAAATTCTTAGCTACTCCACAAATCTTACATTGAATTGCATTGGACAGAATTACATTGAATCCCAAACACTCAAACAATATATCAATCAAGCACTGGAATTGGCCATGAATCAAACTATTCAAGAATAAATATTATCAATAACAGCCATTCCTATAAATTAATAAAGCCTTCAATTCAATTCAATTCAATTCAATTCAATTCAATTCAATTCAATTCAATTCAATTCAGTTATTTTTTGCCATTTCAACAAAGGTTGATGCAGTGCAGCTCAGGGTACAATAAATTCAGTAATCTAAAGATTAATCAATACTCACTTTAGACACACTTGAAACAAGAACAAAGGGAAAGCTGAACAGGTAGGCAGAGCAAACAGAACAATAGAGTGAGACATTTGGTTCAGGAAGCGCTTTTGACGCAGATTCTGATTCTACCACCATATTACACAACAGAGGACCCCTTGAATCTCCGAGATTAGAAAAAGATACTCAAGGTTGCTGTAATGATCCTCGGTTATAAATGCCTCAAACTCGTTACTGCGAAATTGTGTTTTTCTGTTGCTTCCGTGTTTCAAATGGTACCAAACACTACCACAATATCCATGACTTTTATAGGCCATTACTATGGTGATTGCACAACAAAACTTGTGTAATGGGTGTCATTGCCGATTTGGTAGGTGTGTCAAGCTTATAGACTTAGAATTATAGAAGACATTCATGTTTTTTGCACAATGTAAACAAAGCTTCAATTTAGCGTCATGTTGCTGTAGAGATGACAGCTATGTAGTGCATTCCACAAAACACTGGACCATGTTCTTCTTGTCTTAACCCTTTACAGTCTATGGATGTAAAGTTAGGTCTATCTTGTATGACTAGCTCTAGATATACTTTCTCTCTCCCAATAGAGTGACAAGTTATTGTGCTCTCTGAGCTCTGTAATTGGGGGGCTTTGATGGTGCAATTCTCTCTGGGATGAGTACTATATTTGACCCCTAACTCCCATATTTACACACCTTGCACCTTAGCCTTTTTTTTTCCATCTATGCTAGTTTTTTTATTTTTTATGAATGACAATGTGTATTTGAAAAATGAAAGGGTTTTTTGCTTCCGAAACCTGGAAATAGTCACGGCCATGTCTTCACATCTCAACTCTATGGCTACTGCCTCTAATTATGAGAGTCCTTCAGTGAACACCTGAAGGACTTACAACAATGACATTAACATAACTTTATCCAGACTTGGAAAGGCCTCATGTGCTAACTTAGCTGGCTAGCTACTAAGCCTTCATTTCTTCTTTGTGAAAATTAAACTATGTTTTTCATAGCACCTTAACTTACACAACATCTTTAGTGCTTATCTAGTAAAGGCTTCAATATATTCCCCATACAGCTTAGTTACACTACATGGCCAAAAGTATGTGGACACCTGTTCATCGCATTAATGTGGAGTTGGTCCCCCCTTTGCTGCTATAACAGCCTCCACTCTTCTGGGAAGGCTTTCCAGTAGATGTTGGAACATTGCTGCTGGGATTTGCTTCCGAGAGCATTAGTGGGTTCAGGCACTGATGTTGGGTGATTAGGCCTGGCTCGCAGTCCGCGTTTCAATTCTTCCCAAAGGTGCTGGATGGGGTTGAGGTCAGGGTTCTGTGCAGGCCAGTCCAGTTCTTCCACACCGATCTTGACAAACCCTTTCTGTATGAACCTTGCACCGGGGCATTGTCATGCTGAAACAGATAAGGGCCTTCCCCAAACTGTTGCCACAAAGTTGGAAGCACACAATTGTCTACAATGTCATTGTATGCTGTATGCTTAAGATATCCCTTCACTGGAACCAAGGGGCCAAGCCCGTACCATGAAAAACAGCCCCAGGGCATCATTCCTCCTCCACCAAACTTGACAGTTGGCACTATGCGTTCGGGCAGGTAGCGTTCTCCTGGCATCCGCTAAACCCAGATTTGTCCGTTGGACTGCCAGATAGTGAAGCATGATTCATCACTCCAGAGAACGCATTTCCACTGCTCTAGAGTCCAATGGTGGGAAGCTTTACACCAGTCCAGACGACGCTTGGTATTGTGCATGGTGATCTTAGACTTATGTGCAGCTGCTCGCCCATGGAAACCCATTTCATGAAGCTCCCGACGAACAGTTCTTGTGCTGATGTTGCTTCCGGAGGCAGTTTGGAACTCTGTATGTCTATAAACCTTTGTAACATAAAGTTAAGTCATAGACAGATGGGCAAAAAACTCTAGGGATTTAGGTTTCTTTGATTTCTAATAGGCCTATTAGTTTTATGGGGGTCAAAAATCATGCACACTGCAGGGTTTGACTTTAAATCACTTTAAATGTATTGTCATTTGATAAGTTCTTTCAGTGAGCTTCTTGCTACTACTGCTATAACAGTATTAGTTATGTTATGCAACAGTACTAGTTATCTGCTGTCGCAACCCAATAAGTATGATACCAAGACAAAATACATGCAATTTCATACAGGCAAAATAGCTAATATGTGGTGATGTTATCCAATATGTGGTGATGTTATCACTAGTGGAAAGTGGAGGTTTTCCCTTAGCCTTGTCGCTGTACCACTCCCTTCAAATGAGGGGGACAAGGATTGAGTCTATATGGTCCTCCTGATGAAGTTTTCATTGGCTAATCACTTGTCAGTTTTCATTGTACTAGTTCGCCATTGGCTGACTGTGTACAGGAGAGAAGATAAGTTGTCCATGTCAAGCTGCCATGAGCATCGGTTGCACTGTGCAGCTGATTGGATAATAAATAATAAAATACTTCCATGGTTGGATATACTGATGGACTCTTGGACAATACTGATCGGAGAAACCATGGGGGAAACATGAGCCCTTACACCATGGACATAGTAACGCTTCCATATATGGACATACTGTATACTCGCATTCCAGCGGAGAAAGGAACATAAACAATATTTCCAGAATTGCAAAGTAAACAGTGGACATTCTATGGATGTTTTTCCGAGTTACCATGTTTTGGGGGATTACAATTTGTTACTTACTTTGTTGTTACTTGGACACTTGCCACGATTAGGAGACCGACATTTAATAGAAGGTAAGGAGTTGAGATTTTGAGTCTCTTTTGTGTGCACTCCTGTTACTACATGAGGGTCATGAAATGTATAGAGATAGAATCGTGAGTTTTCACACTTAAACGGCGTATTGCATGACCCAGAGATGTAGGACTCAAGTCGGACTCGAGTGTCCAAGCTTTTCCCAGACTTGGACATGGACTCGGACTCGGATGGGAATGACTTGGTTTATTTAGAAGAAAACTAAAATAATTATATTTTGGATATGTCTTCATTATTGTTGATAAATCCTGAGAATTAATTGTCTGAATTTTTTTTTTTTGCTAATGTGACGGCCTTCAGGCCATGGCCATGCCTTTTTGTGTCTCTGTCTCTCTCTCTCTCTCTCTCTCTCTCTCTCTCTGGTATCTCTCTGGCTATTGGTCCTAGGTGCTGGCCTGCTGACTTCCTCCCCAATCAGTAGGATTGGCTGCACCTGGAGGGGAGGATATAAAAGTCTGCTCCCCAGTTTGGCTCATTCTCCCTTGTATCCTGTGTGTCACCTGGTCGTCGCCGTGCTCCCTCCTGGGGAGCCAATGCCCAGGCCCTTTGATTCTTTTTGTTTGTTTTGTTGCTTTGGTAAACTGGGTGCACCCCCCTCAGCCCTCACATACACCTACCTGACCATGCATCCAACACCCGCACTACATGCTGATCTACTGACTGTCACACCTCATAAGGTTTAGCCTTGTTTTTTTCTTGGGTTATTTAAAATAAATATTGATTAATTGGCTCTACTGCTGCCTGGTCTCCCTCATTTATTGTGACCTGAACGAGCGGTCATAACTTGGACTTGGACTCGAACACAAATGGCTCGGCCTTGGACTTGGACTCGAAGTATGGTGATTCAACTACAACTCTGGCATGACCAGGTTGATAAAAAAATGTCACCATAGAAAATGTAACGAATGTAAGTAACCCTATCTCCGGGCTGTATTGGTGTCGGTGCCAGGGAGTGACTGCTGAGTGACGGCTGAAGCAGCCAATCATAACAGTGGAATACACAACACATTACAGCTAGCCCAGTGGCGGCCAGCCCATTGGAGTGCAGTGGGCAGTGCCCCAGTTGATTGACAGGCAAAAAAAATATATATTTCTTTTTAAGATTTTTTGGATTTTGGCTGTTAAATTAGGTTTGAAACATCAATAAAATGTCCTGCTCTTCTAAGTAAAATATTATGTTCTGAATATGTGCTATTACACTTGTAGACAGAAGTCACAGTTGAGAGTCACATTCTGAGACATTGTGATATGTTGTGGGGCTCAGTTGCTTGCTCCCAAGCAGGAGGATTTTTTCATTTTTGTTTTCTTACAATTTTATTGTCTGTTTTACAACAGATAAAGGGAAAATCAAGTCCTTTATAAATGTTGTATCTGCCGTTTCTGACAGGAAAACGAAAAATGCCTTCTATTTCTGTTTTTCATTTGAGATAAAAATCAAATCACCATTTGTTTTTTTGTTTTTTTTATTTCTGAAAAGAAAATAGAATGACCAAAAAATATACAGACCCAAAGCAACCTCAAACCAGTTAGCCTAATTCTTTTACTTTATAGTAGAAACTGTGCACTGTTCATTGTTTACTCTCTGTAAAGCATCTTGTCTGTAAAGCAAGCATATGATAGCAAAGCCAGATCACAAACCACTGCGTGCGGTTTGCAATAATTAGAATTTGCATAAGAAAAATAGGTTTATTGCTTACAGAAATCACCCTATAAAAAATAAATATAAAACGTAATAAAGAGGTAAATAAGAGAGTATATGTGACTTGCTGAAGCAAGTACACTAATAAAGAGCAAGAAGAACATAGTGTGGCTGCTGACTAATCACACAATTATGGGCCACAGTTTTGTATCAGTATAGCTGGGATGTATTCATTGTATGAAGGTTTTCTAATTGAATATCAAGAGAGAGCAATCAAACAGCAAGCCATGTAAAAAATGATGGAATTTTCTGGAGACATAAACGATCAGGAGACAGTCCTTGACAGACACGCGCACACACACACACACACACACACACACACACACACACACACACACACACACACTACTCTCCTTGATGGTTAGTGTTGGTGTTTTCATCCTCAGAAGGGGGGACCAACACCATGGTTTCCATGGTGACAAGAAAATAGTTCAACCTGTTCATCTTTCCTTTTTTCTTTACTGCTGCAGCCATATGCAGTAATATGGGCTCACTAAAGGGTCTAAAGGTTTTGAGCTTGTAAAAAAGATTCTGAGCATGTGAAATTATTTTTGCAAATTATTTTTGAGAGTTGCAGTTGTATATCGCCATTTATGAATGTGAAAAAAATTTGCAGGGATGTAGGCTATTTGAATGCGTGGATGTGCAAAAAATATTTTAGCAAACAGAACTAATTAGTAAATGTGTCGAAAAGATTTGTACATTTTGTGAATGTGTAAACACAATTTGTGCACAAATGATTTCAAATATGAGGTTGCAAAAAGAATCAAAGCAAACAGATACAGTTTTGTGAATGTGCATATTTCATCATCGCGATGCACCGGGCCAGCCGACTTTTTCCTCAAACAACTTAATAAGCCGACCATAAACACGTTTGCGATCTCAGGAAAGTAGTTCCGTAGCACCGAAAATAGTCCCCGGCGTAATGAAGAATTTGTTCCCATTTGAATTTGATTTGGTAATAACTACAATAGCCTGACTTTTCGTGATGACAGTTAACGATTTAAAAAATTGAAACTATGTCTTTGTGAGCTGTATTTCAAGGTTTTTAGCTTACAATTGGAGCCAATGACTTCTGGGTTGACGGCTAAAAAGGGAACGTGGGAAGTCAGAAAGTAACGGGAGTAGAGCAAACGCATTGTTGATTTTGTTATTTTCATAGGATTTGTTGATGGTAAAAAATTTATTAAAAAACACCAGCGTTATCCTTTAATTGCATTTATAATCTAACCAGACTAACCAGACAAAGTACTTATTCTAGTCATGTTAACGCTTTGTCTAAGACTCTTACCATAGACTTTGTAACACCTGAATAAGAGAGTACATTTTTTTATGTACTCATGCGCATGTCCATTGATGCACGTAGTTAAATATGAGTCACTGGTACCTTCTTCTAGGTCTAGGGCCTGTACTTTAGAAACTTGAAATGAAGATGATTTTGTTGGTGTCAGTGGAATCTTTACTTTAGGTCATAAACTGAATAGACCGCTGGCAGTGGCAAGTAACTCAATGACAGCGCACTGAACATCATTCATTGCCCCTTACTGCTGTCAGTTGTTGGTGGATTCACAACACTTGAAGAGACTATCTGGATGGATTGATATCCAATTCATACCTTCTGGTTATCTGAAAGTCCAAACAAGTAAAAAAAATAAAAAATAAAATTAGGCTACATTAGGATGTGACACAGTGAATAGCTAACAGCCAAAGCAGCACATCATTGACTAGTAAATACACCAAGCCTTAATCACTCTAATCTTCTACTTTGCAATCATTTTGACCATAATATTAAAAAGTAGATATTACAGACATGTAACTTGTCAGTTTAGACTTCGACTTTCAGCAGTTTTTCAGTTTGTGCGACTAGGAATGTAAACCCCGAAGTGGAGGAGATTCACGACTGCACATGCACAATCGTTTTTCAAAATCAGCTGTAGTGAAGATTTGCTCTAGATAATGGTGTCAATATCGGTCTTTTCCACTCACTGTGCGATCTTTGGCTTCAGGGGACTTGGATTATGCTGCAAGAGCTGTATGGAGTAATTTTATGGAAATTTCTGTTCTTTTCCTGCTCTTTTTGGAACTCTAAAGATCGGTCCCCAAAGACGAAGTTGTACTGGGAAGCTCCGGGACTGTTTTACTGACCAACAATCTTCACCAGAGTTTCAACTTGCATGAGGGTGAATTAGCCAATAAAATAAAATCACCTGTCACCTGTGATCCTAAAAAGAATAAGCGGTTAGAGAAAATAACAATAGCGTTATAATAATAACTTTATTTATACAGCATTTTTCTAAAAATGGTTTACAAAGTGCTTTACAGACCAGCATAAAATCAAACAAGATGACACAGTGGCAATAAAACAACAGTAAATCAAAGCAATGAGAACTGTAAGAACAGTAAAAAGAAGCAAAATCAAATCAAATCAAGTAAAACCACAAGTAAAAGCAAAGTAGAAGCAATGAATGAATGACTGAAGGGCTGAGAAGCATATGGCTGCAGCCATATGATGCAGAGTCTCCTATAACAGTATGTGACTACTGCTGTATGAATGTAGTAGAGGGAATGAAAAAATAGAGTGCACTAAGAAACAGTGGATAAAAGGTGCTATTGATAATAAAGACTGACAACTCCTTCACTATCTGTCTCTGCTGCTCTCCAAGTGTCTGTTCAAGTCGTTCTATTTCATCTCTCTGTGTTTCCTCCCTTCTGTCTCCTGATCTATGTCCTCCTCTTCTTCCTCTTCCTCCTCCTCTTCCTCCTCCTCTTCCTCTTCCAGGGTGCAGCCTCTCATTTGGCCACACAGTGGTGCTAGTCTCCCATCTGTTGTCACTCCCATTGGCTGAATGATCTTGTCCCTGGGAGAGAGAAAAACAGAGTGAGAAGGGGGTGGAGGGGTTCAATAGCTTTGCATCAAATTAGTTCCTCATCCATTCTTCAAAGAGCATTTTTTACACATTATAGGCTATGTAATATTCACACACACACACACACACACACTCACCGGGAGAGCCTGTTGAACATGCTGATGAGGCGGCGGGCCTCCTGTTCCTTCTCCTCCTCTGTCATGCCCTCCATGGGATCAGGCTGCTCCTCCTCCACCCGGCCCGTCACCAGGTTAATCCTCCCTTTGGCCTCCCGGTACTCCTCTGTGTCAGAGTCGGAGTCGCTGGAATACCGGGGGGGATACTGCGTGTGACCAGAGTTCCTTCGGCCGCCCAGCAGCCCCCGAGATGCCAGCAGGCCAGCGGCGTTGCCGTAACCCGTATATTTGACAAAGCGGCTCACTGTGAGGGGACACAAGCTAGGATTACTACTGAGAGACTGCACTCTCCAGGAGAACATTTGAAGTAGGACAAGACATAATTGTATAGCGCTCACATTCCCACATTAACAGTCCATCAACAGTCAACCACTGACACTTGTGCTCATTTTGAAAACTTAGCACCAGAAAACCCCGGTTTCCTGATGAAGTAAGTCCAGTAATTTTACATTAGATTGTTTGATTTAGGTTTTGCATAATTTGTTGGACTTCTTCGTTGTAAGCGGGTTTAATCTTTTGTTGAGGATGTAACGAGAGCATAGTAGTAAGTGTATGTTAACAGTAATGTCAGTTGTTAAGTTTTAGTAGTGAGCTAGTATTGGTGATTTGATTTTATTACATTATTTGCCAAGATCCTCACAGCTGGTGAGCATGGAGCTAATGCTAAGCTAGTTTTCACTTGCTAACTTTATTCCCTCTTGGCAGATCAGTTCAGGAAGAACAAAGTGAAGGAGTGTGCCTCTTAATACAGATTTCTAAAAGCTGTTTTACGTGCACTTTAAATGTTAACAATGATTTTTCCACATTGTTGATTTTGATTTCTTGCATGAAAGACTATTACATTTTGGTCATTGAGTCCAAATTCCCATGTGATGGAGGATCATTTCATTGTTGTCCAAATGTGCCAACCAATAAATAGCCTTGTATTAAGCGCATTATCAGTCTTCTACTATATTATTGTGATTTGATTTGTCCATGCCTCGCTGCATTTCTTTGTGGATCCTGGAGTTTAAATGAAAAAAGTCAATCCTCACTGATGTCAGCCAAGCTTTTTCTTTCCGTTCACACCTTGAAAAATAGTGATGGAGTGATGCCAGCTTCAAGGCTATGAGTTCATGTGACATTGACAGGAGTAAACAATTGCTGACCCTCTGACAAACCAAGTAAGGATAATTTCTGTACTTCAAATCCAATCTTGTGCTGAGACACAACCATTTTTTAAAGAAATGGTCCGGCTAGAATATTTTCAACGGTCTGTTGTGAGTTGTAGAAGTGATGACCGTACCATTCTCTTTGCAGAGCACAAAGAGCAGCTCAGCAGCACAGTGCTTGACGTCGGTGTCAACGTGGGTCATCAGGCGGACCAGTCGGCCCCTCAGCGTGGTGTCCTGCTCAGGCCGGAGGGCAAAGTCCCTCAGTGGGGGCAAGATCTGGACCGTGGGTGGGTGAGGGTGTGAAAAGAGGTTTGAAGTTTGAAATGTTCTCTTTGACTGTTGGCTTGTCTAAAATTTCAAAGAACTGGAGGTTGTGGTCGTTTTGGGGGCTTGTTCCAATTTGTTTTATCATGGCAAGCTTCATCATGTCAGTGGCTATGCTTCTATGCCAGAGTAACCTGGTTATTCATATATATATATGATATATCCATACTCTGGTTAACATCTAAGTTAACTAACTAGCTAACATTAGCTAACATCTAACCATACAGGACTTCCATAAACCTTTGATACCCTGTGACTGAGTCTCTCTCATGAATAAACCAGTTAACAGAATATTAGAATATCTCTCTTTGACTGACTGATCCGAAACCTGGTTGAGTAAACTGGTCAAGAACAGAATTCTCCCTGCATGGAAATATAGCCAGTGATACGATGCTACTGTCAGTATCGTGCTTCAGATTGAAAGCAACAGAATTAAAATTCAAAAACTATCAAATAATTACAAATTCCCTTGCCTGCTGCTACAGAACACATTGAAAGCCAAACGGCCAAAATAATTGAAAACTGAATACACTTGAAAAGTAAAATGAACTACCTGTTGCCGGAGGTAGTGGCGTGTCTCCCTGTGCACCCGGCAACTCTCAGTCAGCAGGTTCAGGACAGGGGTCAGTTTCTCTTTCAGCTTCTGACCCTGTATAAGAGTACATACATGCCAACTTCTGCACTAGGCAGTTTCACATCTTGGCAGCTCCAGACTTCAATACCCACAAACCCTGTAAGGTGATGTCAGCAAACTAGGGCTAAATATCAATTCCAAAAATGCCATTTCGATACATGTGTCCTTATGGAGAACAAACTTCTCAAGAAACCAAGCACAGAGAAACTTCCCTTCAGTTTGATTTTGGCTGTGTGCTTCATATTGTACACTTGATTGGACACACAGCTGTTCAGCTGATTCAACCGGCTCTCCATCAACTATAGCGCTGTTTGGACGATGCATCCTTCTCGCAATGAATTTTGATTTTAATTTGTTATTTTCAGCCAAGTCACCACCCTTGGCTGGCAAGTAAATATCCAGGTCTTTCTGTCCCTGTATTTTTTGTTTTGGAATTCATGCTTCGGCTGTTAGATATCACGTCAATCATGAAGGACTCACAAACGCACAAGAACACAATTCGATGAAGAGCCTAAACGTCTACTTCTTAGTGTGTGGTGGGGGTGGAGGTGGTGAAAAGGTCCAGCCATTGTTGGTGAGTCCAGCTTTCTCTGGACGGAGCGCTCACTCACTGCTGTTTACTTTGGGATTTCATTCTTAAATTTGGATTTGTCACTTCCTGTGTGGAGAATATTTCCCACTTGTGACCATACTGACATCAGAATTTAATTTGGGCCAATAGAAAGAATCCACAAGGAAGCTTTCACAAGTCACATGTCAGCACAGTATGTGAAGAGCTTCTGTCAAGTTATGATTACACTTGGTAATTTTTAATTGCATGTAGAGTGATTAGTATTATCGCCTAAGATAGCAGTAAATAATGTCGTCGTAGATAGTAGTATCTACAGTAGATGATACCTTCAGTGTATAACTATTAGCTGATGAATTTGTTGCCTAATACATCACACATCTCAATCATCAAAAATGACGAGTTGCCTTTTTAAGCAATCGCTGTAATAGATGTAGGAATGGTGACTCTATGTTTCCAGAGAGCTGATTGGTGGGGAGGTGGGCCTTTTATACGTTCTGATCCGATAGCCTGAACTGAACCTACTCCGGAGCAGGTTAACTGTGCAGCATAGGTTACCATGGTGATCTACCCTGGTTAAAAGTGAGCCACCATCGTATGCCTGAAAAGCCAGAGTTAAGGCCAAAGTTAGCTCACTAACCCGCTAAGCTCGCTTCGTGAGACAGGCCCCTGTGTACCTACCTCAACACACACACAC
Organism: Centroberyx gerrardi; assembly: GCF_048128805.1. Lineage (NCBI taxonomy): Eukaryota > Metazoa > Chordata > Actinopteri > Beryciformes > Berycidae > Centroberyx > Centroberyx gerrardi. The sequence continues at coordinate 2,711,458 of NC_136003.1, read as the reverse complement.
ACACGTACACATAAACACGCTCACCCTGTCCAGCCGTTTGACCATAAACAGCAGCAGTGTGTGGACACAGTCCATGTTGACTCCCTCCCACTCCTGGGATGCCTGGTCCAGATGGACTGACAGCAGGACATCCAGACATGTTAGTGGCAGTGATGACAGGACATTCACTGTGTGTCTGTGAAGGGAAGTCATCACTCATAAAAATGAAGCCACACATTAGACAGACCTTTTTTCTTTATTGTTACCTATATTCTACAGTTATGGTATTGATTTTGACTGCAGTTTGGCTATTTTGAAGACTTATAGGTCCACTTTCTGCTTCAGATGGACAACTTACACCAGGCAACTAAGCTCAGTCTTACTGAATCCAGCTTTAATGAATATGTGAAGTAAAATGTAATAGCCTAGTAGTTAAGGCAATAAAAACACAGTGCTCTGACCCTTGGAGTTCCTCCAACAGGTCTTCTCCATCACAAGACAGCAGCAGGCAGTGGCGCAGCATGGCTGCTAGGTGGCGGTAGAGGGCAGCATCCTCCTGGAAACATCAAACAGTCCACTGTTCTCAACTACTGAACTCAGCATACACAAGACGACTGCAGAGGGAGTAGGTATGGTTGGAATGACAATGTGAACAGAGGAGTTGATGTGTTGTATTGTGTAGTTTGACAGTGGCATGTTTTATGCTCATATCTATATCTTCACCAGGATGTTGTGCAATATTTGTAGTATGTGATGTATGTGATGAAGCCAGGCTTCAGTACAGCTGATCAGGCTTACAGTTTGGTTTAATTTAACAAAGTTTACTTAAAAACCTGAACAGGGGGAAACTATTGAATTCACATAAGTGTGTTTAGAGACCGGTAGAACCACTTTGCCTAATGTGATTTATTACATCAGAGATAGACTTAATAAGATATAATAAATGTTTGTAGCATTTCCAGGCCATGGACCCACTCTGGCTATAAAAGAGGGCTTCAAACAAGTAGCAGGTAGCTTACATTAGTTGACCGTATCAATAGTGAATGAAATTTAGGCCTACTGATGCATATTAAATACGCTAAAATTCTTTCATAGGATTCCCGACTGATTAATGCAATACACTGCACTCATATTCCATCACCACAACATGAGACGGACTTTGTGAATATGAAATCTTTTCACAGCCTCAAAGTGATGACACAATATTGTATCAATGAGAAGAATGAATTCTGTGTCTTAATGATGGGCAGTGATAAGAATTTACGCATTTACACTAAGCCTATTTGCAATTTCCTCCAGCAATCATCCCTAGCAGAGCCGTTTGTTCATCTTGAGAGAAGGACACAAATGTTTTCCATTTCTTTCATACACACTTTTACTTTTATATCCGGGTCTCAGTGCAGCGACTTGGAGAGGAAGCTTCCGCCCGTCATTTGATTGACAGCCTAAATTGCAGCCATTTCATATCATAACCATATTATAACCATATCAGCTATTTCACCCATTGGCACATCATTTACTAGAATTTCCAGCTCAATATAGGATTGTAACACAAGTAACAGCTATACTAGCTAGCAAGCTAATTTTTGTCGAGTACTCTACGTCCACATCAGTATGACATGCTTTCTCCAACTTCACTTTTCTCCACCAATCAAAAGCTACTCTACTACTAATACGGTGTCTCCTTTTATCCATGAGTTTTCTCCACTCAACATTCCGATCAGGTTATCATTTCTTTGCTCTCCCAAACTCAGTTCTGTCCCTTCTGCCAAAAAGGGAGCAGAGAAGAAAAACAACCTGGAACAGTGCATGGGCCCTAAGGTCTCCCTCTCCACATAAAATAGTGTTTTTGTTGGGTAGCCGAAAACTCTGTTGGTCATCTTAAACTTTAAAGGAACAATATCAGTAATATTTTACTGGCTCGATGCACAAAATGACCATAATATATTAGCGGGGGTTCACAAATGTTGATGATCAATGCCTGTCCCTCCACTTACCTCAATGTCTGCTGAGACTTAAAGCTTTCTAAACAAGCAGTCTGGTCCATACTCTGTTTTGGTGGCAAGAGGAAGAACGTACAGCGACCAAACAATCGGCTTTGCAAGACAACTCTGCAACGTAGCCTATAAGCCTCGTTCTAAAGCCACAAAAGCCAATGACAAAGCCTGCTCCAAAACCCGAGCGAAAATTGCATTTCAAAGGTGGAGGTAGGACTATGATATAGCGAATGTTAGCCACCGAGCAAGCTAGCTAATGTTTCTTGTTGATGCAACATAGCAAGTGTTGGCTCACCACAGCTTTGCTGTGCTTAAATAAATGTCTGTCAAACAATAAACTCACAAACAACCTGTTGCTAGTAAGTGGGTTAAGTTGGTTAGCGTTGACTACGGCTTGAGCTGCTAGATCTCTGGTTTAGCAGCTCAGGTTTCAGCATAGCATCGCTTGCTACTGATTGCATTTTTTACTTGACCTGCTGTATACTATTTCTGTACCTCGGTGGGATGTTTTACAGTAAACATTTATAACAGTTTGCAATGGGATATGGTACCTCTTCACTTGACATTTCTAAACTGTAGCGCTACTTGGTTAGGTGATGTCTGTTGTGAAAACGCCAGTTCATACTTTGTAAATTTCAGGCTAGCGTATCTCACAGGGACAGGAGGGGTTAGAGGTGTGGCGGAGCTGGAGGCTTTGGCTGAGACTTGTGGAGGAGGACACACGTTTGCAGATGTTGCTGTAGTTCCTATGGCTGCCATTACATTAAAGAGTCCATGGAGTAATAATACCAGTAATATGGACTAAAGAGTCCATATTGCTGATTGTTCCTTTAACCATAGATTTAGAAGATAGGTTTGAGATAGGTTTGAGAAAAAATCCTGTCCACCTTCCACCTTGTTCTTCACCTGCATGTTACATAAATCGGGCCATCATGTCATGCTGCCATTCCAGTCTACTGAGACGTTATCAGAATGAAAGAAAACCATTTCTTACCCATAGTCATGGGTGAAATTAGATTTTTCTACAAGCCAAATGCTGGTAACATTTAGGTGTGCCTAATGTGTCAATTACCAAAAACATTGGTCTATTCAAAAAACGGAACTGGTTGGTGGGTGTGTGAATCTCCAGTTGATGTGTTTGGTAGTGTCATGCTGTGCTCACGGATCACCTCGTCTGGCTCCTGCCTGTGGAGGGTGTAGGTGATGTTGAAGAGTGTCTTGAGGATCTCAATGGCGCGCTGGGAAGCTTCCTTGGAGACAGGTGGTGCTGTCCGGTCACTGAGCACCTCATACCCCTCACCCCACCTCACAGCCAGGCACTGCTCCAGGGCTTTGGTCAGCATGGACACTCCACGCTCCTGACAGGGGCAGTCCAGAGCAAACCAGCTTGAATCTAAACTCAACAACAATTCCAACATTGAGAAATATGTGAATATGTGAAATATGTGAACCTAGCAACACCTGGAACAGCAACACGGAAAGGATATATGGCAAGGCACAGCAAAGGCTTTTCTTTATGAGGAAGCTCAGAGCTTATAACATTGATCAGACACTGCTTGCTTGTTTTATAAAAGCTTTATACAAAGCATCCTGACTTTCTGCATTGCAGGCTGAGGAGGATCTCTGTCAGTTCAAAACAAAAGCAAACTCAACAAAATCATCAGCATATCAAACAAAATTGCCACTACCAAATTCACAACCATTACCACCCTAAGTGACAAATTCACATTGGACGTAGCCAGATGTATCACTAACGATCCCACCTGACCTACCTGATTAAGAAAGGAAAATTCTTGAATCCAACAGTGAAATGGACTGATCTAACTGGTGCCATTTCACTCCTGTGCCTTATGAGATTGGTCTGATTTGAGAGAGGTAAAGACTCTCCTGAGCTTTTTACCTGCTGGAGTTGTAGCCTGAGCTCAGGTCTCAGAGCTGTCAGCAGGAAGAGCAGTCGCAGTTCATAAAACTGGCCACTTGGTGATGCCCTGCTCTCAATCCCCACCTTTAGCTTCTCTGACAGACCAGAAAGAAGCCTGACGGGAAGCAGGGTTGGAAGTAGAAAAGAAAAGAAGAAATGTGAGGCCATGAGGTGGTCAGCAGCTGATGAGCATCCTTCACATTTCACTTTCTTTGTTGTAGGGAACGTCTACCATTATTCCCTTTAATCATTCTCATCATTCATACTTGTTGGATAATTAAAGTGTTGATGTACATTTGAAAGGTTTCACCTTAGTGTGCTGGCCCTCTCCTGTGCCCTCTGGCTGTTGTAGATGACATTACACAAGGCTTTCATGGCCTCCTTCCTACACACCTCCCCATCCTCCTCTTTCTCCTCCTCCTCAGTCTTCTCCTCCCTGGTGTCCTTCTTCCCGGGGGCCAGCACCCCATGACCTTTTTCACCCCTCCACTGATGGCCTGAGGGGTCTGTGGTGGTAGCACTAGCTCCCCCTGCAGGGCAGGACCACGTAACCACAGAGCTAACAGCTAGTGGGGTAACATTAGCCACGGCATCCACCACACAGCCACTCACTCCACTGTTGTGGATCTGGTTGTGTGTTCCAGCCCACTGATCTTCCTCTTTCTCTTCCTCTTGGTGCTGACATGCCTGTAGGGAGCTGATGCCCCCCAGGTTTGCAAGGGTGAGGAGGGCGCTGTTGGTGACCAGAGGTCCCAGGGCCCGCCGGTCACGGGACAGGATACGCAGCGTGCGCAGGCAAACCCGCAGCACCGGTGGCTGCAGCTGGCTGTGGATGTAACATAGCACGGCTGTGGCCAGACGCTGGAGAAGCAGTCAGTTAGGAGGTAGAGGCAAAAGACAGGGAGGTGGAGAAGGAAGATATTGGGAGAGAAGAGGACCAAAATGAAACGACAGAAGGTCTAAAAGAACAAAGTCATGCAGGTAGAGGGACATATACACACACTGTCATTCGTCCTTCAATTTAGGACGGCACACACACTGACCTACCCGTCGGAGAAGGAGATCAGGTTCGTCCTCCTCTGAGTCAGAGTTGAAGTCAGAATCTGACTCAGGAACACACTCCCTCACTTTGTTCTTCCTGAACTGATAAGCCAAGCAGGAGAAATAAAAGCTGTTAACTTCAAATGATATAGTGTTAGCTGTAACATGTATACACTGACTATTGTTAGGATTTTACAGATCCCGGTGCCATTTTTGATTCTTCGGTCTGATTCTTTATCAATTCCTACTGTATACATTTTCAGGGGTAAAATACTACATACAGCAGTGGAGTTAACTTTGTTTTATTACTCAAGACAGAGTGTGTGTGAATTATGTGGAGTTACTCCTGTCTCAGAATTAGCATTTGACATGGTGCAGAACAACTGCGGCAAATCTAGCAGATAATGAGGTAAATGTTGGATTTTTGGACCCACAGTGCAGTGGTTTGGCTTCAGAACATTTGGATTATACTGCACGAGCTGTATGGAGCAATTTTATGGCCTTTTTATTTGCTGTTTTTGGAACAGTATCGAGCAGTTTCTGTTGTTTTGAAGAAGGCTGCCATGGAGCTGCACTAGCCAACTCGCTGTGTTTTTAAATGGACATACAAACTTCACTGGTGTTTCGACCTTGGTTTTCGAAAAGACATGAGGGTGAGTACTTATATTCATACCACATAATGTCATAGGAACACACCAGTCTGTCAACAATACGTCAACGTCATGAGGGTGAGTACTACAGCACACTGAAGGAGTCAAAAAGGTTGTTGTGCACCTACTGAAGAAGAATCCATTCAAGAAGAATAGATCCACTCTACCATATTGCTACACTCTGGTAGGTTACCTGTGATTTAGTATTATAACCCTGAGCACTAGACATGATTATTATCACTTTAAAGTAAATATCAAAAAAAGGTTGTTTTTTTTTTACATTAAATCACAGTATACCATATTATAAGTTAAATTAAACTAATGGGATTTACATCAATATCTTTTTGAAAATATAACAGATTTGAATAAACAAACAGTACAAGTAGTTCCATGGAACACTGAAGCCAGTAAGGTAGCAGTTTTTTTTCCCCACTGTTTTTTGTTTACACTTGCAGGATGTACTCTTTGTTTTAAATTGCATATTACAACACAAAGAAGCATTTTCATGGTTTACAGTTGGTTAACAGTAAGCTCAAATGTCTTAAAAGAGTTTGCTTTGATTTATTATGGAATGAGGCTGTAGAATTTTAGCTTCTTTTTTTATCAAACTCAGTGAGTCACTTTCCTTTGAAAAACTAGTTGTCAGCTTTAATGCAGCATACATAATGCAGCTTTAAATATACATGTCTAACGCCGTTTTGTTATCATATTCATATCGGCAAGTTGACAAGGACGGGGGAAGACTGTTACAGTTTGACTTCAGCACTATTTCAAGCAGTTCACTCATAATACACATAACGCACTGGCTATTGTTGCACTGGTATAGTTTTTTTAGAATCTCTACTATTCTTTAGTTAATAGATAATTGGTTCTTCCTCATGGATATATGCTAATATGCCAGTTGGATCCCATTTTTTGGTTGAATTGTTAATGTCATGACCTTATTTTACAGACTTGCCTGACATTATGTCAATTTTCAACATAAATGAGGGTGGTCAGCAGAACAAGAAGTCATTCAAGGAGACAGCCCTCTATTCTGCCGAATTAGGCATGTGGGAACTGATGTGATGCAAGTGACCGATTAGCCATGGTCGGTATGAGCTCCGGCGTCGGATGACAGCAATAATTATATATATATATATATATATATATATATATATATATATATATATATATGTATAATGCTTATATATTTTGTCACGCATAGATTAGCCACTGCAGTTACAAAGCTGAGTGAGACTGACACGGGACGAGTGAGCATCCCTAAATACGAGGTGAGAGAGCACCATTTGACTGACTGATCAACTGACTGACCTGAATTTGGTCAGTACACAGCACACACTGGTTTCATACAGAGGACAGGATGAGTTAGCCTGGTGCTAAGTAGGGTAGCTGCTGGGATGTGTGTATGGTGAAGGTGAATGGGGTGAACATGCTGAGTCATATAGTATACAATCAGCTTTGGAACACACAGCTTCATGATTACGCAATCAGCTTTGAAACACAAATACATGCATGCGCACACACTGTGGGTGAGTAAGCATTTAGAGATTAGTGTAATACAGAGAAAGACATCGTCAGCGTCTCTCTCTCTCTCTCTCCCATCTCACATCTCCATTTATTTACCTCTTCCAGTTCTCGCTGCTGCGTTCATTTTGTCCATGAACAGTGATAGGAATGCATCAGTTGTAGAGGAAGAGAATCAACAACCAAACATGAATTACTCTGTCAACATCATTGAGAAAGATAAGACAAGTTAGAATGAGGAGAATGTAGTGAGAAACTGCTGTTCAACATATATATTTTTTTCTAATATTTCTAATTTTTCTAATATTTCTAATATATGAAAAAGCTGCAGATCTGATCACCCTCGATAATAAAAGACATGTGGGGGCTGGCATTGGATGTACTAATAATAATCCCTTCAACAGAAACTATAGAAAAATGTCCACACTCACATAGTATGTATTTCTGACTCTCTTTAATTTGCACAGTCGCGTGTTTCAGCACTTGGCCTTCCTCAGCATTTCTACTTCTCTAATGGGAGTGACCCGTATTTATAAGCAAACAGGGTCCTCAATTATCAATCAAGCAATAACTATGCTTAGATCATAAGAAACATAAGGAAATACAACAATCATCTCATCATCTCTGTCCCTGATGTTGCTCTTGTGTTAAGAAATTCTGGTCTTTAATTCTCTGCTTGTGCGTGTAGTTTTACATGTGATTCTACCCCTGACTTAGATTTGTTTTGGCTGTGTTTGTGTGTAAAAAGTGATTCCCCTTGATCAGGGCATTACAATTAACACAGCTGGAACTGGAGAAATTACCAGGAGGGAGGGAGAACAAGAAATGGTTAGGCCTTGGTGCCACGCTTGGTGGCAAATAAAGGAGGACTCTGAAAAACACAACCCACTGTTGGGTTGCTGGACAATATGTGCCAGTGTGTCATAACTAACTTGACTGAGAGACAGCGGAAAAGGTGGTAGCTAACACAGTGGAGTGGTGGTTAAATGCCAAGAGACTGGCTCTATCCTTTCTTCGAAATCCATGGCCTGTCTTTCAAATTCCTCATCAGTGCTGTGATTCATGTGCGGTGATTCTCTTTAGTCTTAAACGTGCTGGAGCTGGCGAACCCTGATCCCTTTAACAGGACATCCTGTGGTTTGAGTTTGACTGGTACTGTTACATATTCCACCGGTCAACTAGAGGCCAGACAATATCATCCTACCAGGATGACCAGTTAATAGCCTCACCAGCCAACTATTACACTATCAAACTGTTCAACTAACATTATAAGGACTTTTGTTTTTCTACATGCCGTTGTATCCTGTGGAAAGGATGTGGGCTGCAACACTCCTGCCTATTGGCTCCATCCAGTGGTGAAAGTGAGAACTATAGGCGGCTCCAACCTAAGGTTACATAGCTGGGGCTGGTGGAGCTGGTTACCCATGGATACTGGAATTACTGTTTTTGTGGACTGGAAAGAGACTGAAGTACACCCTAACCCCTAACTGTGAGTTTGTTGGTTCAACAGGTAAGCCGGTTAGCAGCCAAACCAAACAACTAGATAGGTAAAAGTTTAAAAGGGGCCAGGCATTCTTTGTTCTGTTCTTTTTCACAATAAAAGCCCTTTGCTATTGTTCATTAGCAAACTGCATCTTTGACCTCTCAGGTTTGATTATTGCACAACCACACTGCTCACACTGCTTTTCCTGTTATTTTGGTTACAAATTACATGATTATCTTTTGTTGCCTACAAACCACAAATTACAAAATGCACAACAGCAAATAAATATGTAATTCACATATGTGTCTTAAAATAGTGCCCACATGTGGGGATCTGACATTTTGAACACACTGGAGAAAACCTAGAAACTAGATAGATAGTGACATGGGAGAGGAAAAGCAATGGAAGCTGAAAAGAAAGAGAATGTGTAGGGGAGCTGCTGGAGCCTGGGATAGAGATGAATGGGTTTTAGACTAATTAGAGGGTTATAATCTGAGCTGAAACAGGATAAGGGAATCAGGGTCAATGAAACCAGACTGGGACACACAGGAGGGATCGACAGAGAAAAGGCTGAGAGGAAAGGAGGAAGACCGGAGTAGGATGAAGTTTGAAGTTACGGAAAAAGAAGGGGACAGAAGGAAAGGCAGGAAAGGAATGATGGAACAAATGAACAGGAAGAGAGAGGCAGGAATGGCAAACTGACAGAGAGTAAAATGCTTTTGTGTCCTGACCTTTCTTCTCTCCTGTTCCTCAACACTGAAGAAGAAGCACTCTGCATACTGCGGAGAAACAGAGGAACAAGGAAGAAGTTTGGTGCAAAGCCGTCCTGCTTGTATTTGTTAGGATTATTAGGGGTCCAAGCACATAGACTACTACTATCTACTATTTGTCCAAATCTTCACGAAACCTGGTACATATCTTCCATAGAAGAAATTAACCTTATTTACCTCAATTGGTCAGATGCCCGCGCCACAAAATTTACTTTGAAAGCAAACAGCAGAGAAATTATGCTATTAATATTGTCAATTCTGACATACTTACTCAATTATGTTCACACAACATGGGGATTACATTAGCTGAATTCAAACAAAACTTATAAAAAACCTAATGTAATAATTTACCATTGACGCAATAATAATTGCTATAATGACAATTTGCAGCTAGTGTAATAATCCTGTTCACGTAATAAATTTCTCATTTATGTAAAAAAAATTACCTGCAGCAACTTAACACAGCAACTTTCTTCCTGTCAATGTCATAATTATTACATTATTGGGTTTTATTACATTAACAAGAAGGCTGAAATTTCCACAAATATAATTACATCACTAGGATATTTATTATGTTAACAGGATTGTTCCACTATTAGCTGTAAATTGTTATTACGTAAGTTACGTTAGGAAATGTATCACATTAACAGCTGTAACAATGCACATTGTTTCCATGGTTACAAGAGAGAACATACTTTATGTTGGAGTCCTAGTTACAGATTGATGCAGTAGCCATAGCAACAAGCAGTTACCTGGGTGTTGTAGCTGTCCAATTGGAGCTGGACGGTGTCCTGGTCGCCTCGGGTGATGCTCTGAATGATCTGCTCCACGTCTGGCACCATACCTGAAACACAACACACAAACCTACCATACTGAGTGCAACAGTATAATCCAGTGGTTCTCAACCATGTGCCATCACATGGCACATTCCAACTAAACACTACAGCAACACATTTGACTAACTAGTTCCTCCTCTCCTTCTGGTTGAAGGTGTGTGAATCAGTGAAATCAGCTGCTGTAGTATTTGATTGAAATTAAAACCTGCACACTCTTGGGTCATGAGGGCACATGATAGAAAACAAAAGTACAAAACTACAGTACTAAGCAGTAAACATGTCATCTTGCACTGACCTGTTGGTGTTTTGAAGATGAGCGGACACTGATAGCAGCTGTCAGTTTCTCCCTCTCTCTGATAACACAATAGTTGCGTAATCTTATTCCTCCTCTTGCTCCACACCTTCCCTCCCTCTGTCTGTCACTCTCTAAATCCTGGATTTAAACTTGCCATCACCAACCTGCACTCTATAGGTTAATGACCTGTAGCAACTGATAATGTAAGAACTGCTGAATAATGTAATAACTGGCCAACATGTAATGAAATGCTCCTCTAAATTGGTTGAAAATATGATAAAACCCTGTTAATGCAATAAATTCCCAGATTATCACATTTAATGGTGATTATTACTTCATAAGGATTGTAACATATGCAACATTAACTGTTGCTGTAATAATAATATTGTCTAATGTAATAACTCGTAACAGTAGAAGAATGTAACTTTTAGTATTACATTGTTAGTTAATATTATTATTGCATCAAATATTACAATTCTATTACATCCCTTATAAAGTAATATTGCTGGCTAATGTTGTGGGGTATGTTCCGTTGTCTTAGGGACTAGTTGCCAGGAGCACAATACACAGGTTTGAAAAATGACGACAGCCCACATGGTCACCGCCCTTTTCTAACCAACTGTTCAGCTTTAATTTCTCCAGACCTCTGTTGCTCATTGTTCAGACAGTAATGCGCAAAAAAACTACATGTCCCGTCATCCTTTGCCGGCCGGTTTGTGGGGAAGTAAAATGGCGGCGATTGATGGGATGGGCCTCTTTTTGTGCTTTTAAAACGGAAAAAAACACTTGATGCTGTATCCCAAACTTTGATTCTACGTTTTAAACAGAGAAGCCAGTAGCTGGGATATAGAGAGCTTAATCCCACACTGCAGAGCAAACGACTGAAGGTAACTCATTAGCACACAGCTTGTCTTGCTAGCATTGGCTAACGTTAGCTGGCTAGCAAAATACCTGCTGTCGGCAAACCCTGGCAGACACCAAGAGAAGCTTTTTTGTTTGTTTGTTTTTTAAATGTATCCAATACCACGATGAATAGCCGGCCTGCAAATAATGTACCTAGCTACATAGATGGCTGATTAGCTGGGCAGCAATGTAAGGTCAATGTTAACACAGTGGCTAAGGCAGAGCACTGAGCCAGTAGAAATCTCAAGTTGTCCGTTAGTGACTGGACTCATACCCCTTAGCTGTAGTTCCCTGTCAACAATGAGGACATTAAAGGCATAAAACTGGCTCAGTTCAGTTGACATTACTAGTACAAGGCTAGTCTGCCATGGTGTCCTGTTAATGGCTGCTGCTCTCACTTAGATGGGCAGAAAGGATGGAGAGGAATTCAGCAGACCTGATTGTAAAGGCATGATAGTTAGATAAAGGTATGACAAGCTTGTCTCTTAGCCTTTTATATCCAGTTTTATTCTTATTTCCATGGCTAAGCCTATCGGAACAGACATAAAATTGGCAGTGTTAATTCTTCACTTCATTTGTTCCCAGTAGGGATGTCTGGGATGTCTTACTTTGATTCTATAAAAGAGGATGAGACCACTGCCTTGACAATGTCAAATATTCCGTATGTTATGACATCAACATGTTATGTTTAATTTATTACCCTTATGATGAATACATTTTTAGATTGAATCAGATGTCATTATGCTATAAAAAATCAGGCATGTAGAAAATATCTTTTCCCCAAAATGTGTTTTTTTCCTTTTTCTTTTGACTTATTTAGGAAACAATAAATGCATAAAAAAAAATTTCAGCTGCCCTATTAGAACGCACACTGAATCTACAAAATATTAGTGGCATCTTCCTGATATTTAGTTGCAAAATCCACATCTCAGTTGTCACAAAGCTTAAAAATCTTTCCTGAGCTTGTCTGCTTCTCTTTGTAGGCTACATCTCCTTGACTGTGACTAGTATAGTTTAAGAAGGGAAATCAGTAAGGGATTATGCCTGGAATCATTTATTTTTCCAGGAAACCTTGTGCTCAACTTGCATGCGATCATAACCTTGCACATCTGAAGAGCTAAACTGATGGCGTAGCCGTTGCTGTGTTTGCTGTTTTTGTTTTGGGTTGAAACTTTCAAGCATGTTGCACTTCTGGCCACACCTCATCTGTGATGGAAAACACCTGTTTTGACATTTGGGGTGTGATTTACTGATTTACTCTTTAAGTAGGCTCTTTAGATAGGCAACACTCACAAACTGGTTTTCCTTTCCTCAAAATTGTGAATTGAACCTTCCAGTTACTGTTTTCCATTTACCTTATTTTAGGGAGCTTCTGTAACCACAAGGTCAGTACTGTCATTTGACTGTCATAGGTCATAGATTCATGCCACTCAACTTTGAATTGGCTTGTATGTGTTTCAGCCCTGACTTGGAGGGGGGACTGACAGGCGAGGTTGGAGCGGAGGGGTCAACACTTAGTATTTTATCCTCCGTCGTCCCACAGATCGAAAACAAAAAGGCAGGTAATTCCTACCCGGTTTCCCTGACTTTTGGAGTGGTTTCATTGGTAAAATTCATGTTAAGGGCTCTCAGAGTGTAACTCAACTTTTTATTGACAAAAAAAAAAATCCATAATCATAATTGAATCCCACACTGAAGGTTTAAAGGATAATCCCGGCCACAGTGAACATTGAGACCATTTTCCAGTGTGACCTCTCTCCCTTCTAAAATCTCCTGTGGATTTTTACATGCTATTATCAGAGAAACGGTTATTATTTGACTTATTTCCCTACCTGTAGACAGCATTCAGTTCACTCATTCACGCCAATTTCATGGCAAAAAGTGTAGTAATGGTGTAGTAATGTAATCCATGGAGGAGATGTGTGAGTCTACAAAATTTTTGGTACGCCTTGCCTAATAAAGTATTAAAAAAAATCATTGTTTTGTGTAGGGATGGAAGAGTTTAACCGACTAGTCATTAAAAATAAATAAGAAATACAAATATTATTTAATATTTATAGGTTATATGTATGTAACTTTCAATGAAAAGTTGTGGTTATATATTCATCATAAACAGGATCAAAATGTCAACAATATTTGTCTCTTGGGAGAGGTTCATGGTGTAAGCTTACCACAACGAGCCAATTTCAACAAATTGGGACATTTTATGCACATCTGTAAATTTAGCAAATATTTTGTAGTGCTTACTCATAATTTTTAATTAGATATATGTTGTTATACAAAGTCATAGGCCTATACTGAGTGTATAGGCCTACATTCAGTGTTCTAAACCTGTTATAATCAAAATTTAGGTTAGCAGTATTTGAGTGTGTAATGTTTGTGTGTGTGACTAAACACAATGAAATAAATCTCCAAGTACATCAGTTTGGCCTCTTTTATTTATTTTCTAATTAGTCGGGTAGTCTTTTCATTTAAACGGCAACATTATTAAACGCAATTCCCATCCCTAGTTCTGTGAATGATCAGTAGTTCCTAATCATAATAAAGAGCTTCTTTCTTAACCGCTACAAGACACATTTCAAAATATAGGTAAAAGTAGGACATCTAAAAAATCCCTCTAGCTAAAATGTGAAGAATAAGACTGTGATGTGAGTACTTTCTGGAGCTGCTCCTTTGACAATGAGAGGATGAATGATGGCAAATGATGTGGACGTTTGTGGGGCTATTATTTAATAAATGTTAGGCTAATCCAAATCAACCAACCAAGATCCCTTGAAAATCACCCTGGGCACTCGTACAGAGTGCACAAAGTTATTAATTGTTAATGGAACAGCTTGATGACACCACAGAGTAGTTTTGGCTTCACTACTTCAAGGTGGATTTTCATTGTAAATACTTGAATAGAGCATGTTTCCTATCCTTTCTTCTAGGATTCTTCCTGGATTTCTGTCCTCCAGTGTGGCCTTGCCCTACGTCACTCAGCTCCAGGTTACAGGGAGTGTTGGACTGCCGCTGGCCTCTGGGCCACCAGTCTCCCTGGCCCATGGACTTGACTCCAGCCCCAGGCTTCAAAAGGAGGCCTGCTGCCTCCTCTTCCCCCCATGGAGTTACAGAAATTGCCAAGAGCCCTCCTCCCTTCTCCCCCTCCTCCTCTCCCTCATCTCCTTCCTCTGATCCTTCTTCACCCTTGTCTACATCATCTTCTCCCAGTGCCACGGTGATGGGTTGCCATAACGATGTGAAAGGCCATACCCAGGGGGCGGGGGTGGCCAGGGTGTCCTCCACCTCTGCCTCTCTAGCAGCTCCATCTCTCTTCACACCTCCCACCAACGCCTCCTCCTCAAATCCCTCCTTCCTCTTCAGGTCTGTCCATCCGGATGTGGATGGACAAAGAGAGAGCAGGGAGAAGGAGATATATGATCCCTTCCATCCTACTGAGGGAGAAAGGGAGGGAAGGGCAGAGGAGGAGGAAGAGGAGGAGGGGGAGAAGTATGACCCCTTTGACCCCACTGGCTCCCCAGCATCAGATGCTGGAGAGGAAAAAGGAATGGAGGAGAGGGGAGACGGGAGTGGCAAGGTGAGAGGGCTGAAGAGGAAGACTGAGAGGAGAGATGATGAGGAGAAAGAGGAAGCCCCCCCAGACTCCACCAACAGCCTCCCTGTCCTCCCAACCCCCCCACCAGCCGGCCAACTCCCCCCAAGGAGGAAACCGGACCGGGACGCCACCAGAACTGGAGAGCAGAGGGAGAGTGCTGACTCGGACCACTCTGAGATAGAGGAGGGGGAGATAGTCGGGGCTGCTGACAGAGATGGAGGCAATAAGAGAGCTGCTGGAGGAATTCTCCCTTTGACACCCAGTGCCTGTTTCTTTGGTGCGAAGCCGGAGCGGATCCTCCGGGTGCTGGATGGGGATGGTTTTGTGTCGGTGCGGACGGAGGGTGACTGGCCGGCGGACGTGGAGCCCAAGGATGAGCCTGTGGCGGTTGGGGTCGGGGACCTGAGAAGCAAGCTGGTCAGCAGGCGGAAGGAGAGGTATTGCTCCTGCCCTGCCCCTTCCCTCTCTGCTCAGCCCCCACCTCTTCCCTCCCCCCCTCCTTCTTCCCCACCATCTTCCCCTATCCTACTTCCTGTAGAGCAGGGCAGCAAGAGCCACAAGTCCTCCAAGAGCTCCAAGGACCGGGACCGACACAAGCGCAAGGATGAGAAAGCTGGGGAGAAGGAGGAGAGAAGAAGGAAGAAAAGGAAGGAGAAGGAGGGAAGCCGGGAAAAGAGCAGAGAAAGGGAGCGAGCGCGGAAGACTGAGAACGAGGCCAAAGGCAGGAGGAGGAGCAGCAGAAGCAACAGCAGGAAGAGGAAGAAGAGACGACACAGCAGTCCGGAGGCCTCGAGATCCCACAACTCCTCAGGAAGGGTTATCCACTCTAGACGCTCCTTTTCCAGCCTGTCTGAAGAGCGCCAACGGGAGAGGGAACGAGACAGAGAGCGAGATAAAAACAGGGACAGAGACAGAGACAGAGATAGAGAGAGAGACAGGGATAGAGACAGGGAAAGAGAGAGAGACAGGGACAGAGATAAAGACAGAGACCAAAATCGAACCAGCACCCGAAGGCGAGATGACAGAGATGAAGACTTTAGCCTTAGAAAGAAGGAAAGGGAGAGGGAGGGCAGACAACATTCAAGCAGCAGAGAAAGGGGTAGTTCAAAGAGGTCCAAAAGAAGCAGGGAAAGGGGGGAGGTTGATGGGGAAAGGCAGCATGACAGGGAACGTGAAAGGCGAAGGGATGGTCGTCCTGTTGTCCCGCCGTCTATCCAGGACCTCAACGGTTCCGACCTTTTTGCCATAAAACGAACCATCACAGTCACCACCACCACAACAACCACCACTGTACCTGGCTCCCCAACACTCGCCCTGGCCTCCCCCCGAAGCCCCACGCAGGACTCTGACAAGCCCCACAAGAGGAAGAAGAAGAGGAAACGGCGCGCATTTGACGAGGCAGAGGACGGCGGAAGTTGTCGTAGCAGATCACGGTCCCTCTCCCCACCAAGGTATCACAGCTATGAGTCGGACCGCTACTCAGACAAACTGGAGATAGACATGCTGTCTTTGGATGGTGAGGCTTTGGACTCAGACTATCCCTCTTTGGAGGACACACCGCCTACTGCCCTGCCTCCAGAGCCCCCTGTCCCCAGCCCCAAAACTAAGACCAACCCCAAAACTGGACGACATCACCCCAAAAAGAAATCTCACACATTAAAGAAAACTGGCCAGTCCGAATCCTCCTCCTCCTCTTCCATTAGAACCAAAAGCAAAGGCCTCTCCTCATTGTCGCCCACCCAGGCTACTTCAGGCTCTGCCCCAATCTCATCTGCCGTCCCCTCAACCAAACGGGCCAGGAAGTTGGGAAAGGACAAGGAACGTGAAAAAGGCAGCAGAAGAGAGTCGGGTCGCTCTGGCAAGTCCAAGAAGGAGAGTGGCAGCAGCCGCAAAGGCAAGCTGCAGTCCAAAGTGTCGGTACTGGTGCGTGAGGGCGTGAGCAGCACTACAGGGGCTTCAGTTGGCTCAGGGAAGCTGGGCATGGATCTCCTGGGGCCAGGAGGTGCAGGAGGGGGTGCTGGGGGCTCTGTGGTGGGCGGCTCCATTGCAGTAGTCTTCCGCAGGGACAATGAGAGCAGGTCTCCGTTCCTCAAGCCTTGTTCAGAGCCATTGTCACTGGGCGGACGCAGTAAGGATTTGGGCAAGGTGGGCAAACGCAGCAGCCTGGCTGCTCCCCCGTCCTCCTTAACCAGTCCTGCAGCATTCAAGTCCAAGAAGGCAAAGCCCAGCTCCACCACATCTACTTCCTCCTCTGCCTCTTCCCCCTCATCGTCTCTGGCGACCAAGCGCCGGCGGCGGCCAGGGAAGAAGACAAGGGAGAAAAGCGGCGCTGTGGGGTTGATGGATGGAGACGGTAACCAATCAAAAGCCAGTTCCGAGGGCTGGGGTGGAGCCTCCTCAGAGATTCAGTCAGGGATTGGAGGTGGAAGCAAGTCGCTCAGTCCTCATACTGGTCAAGCTGGCCCTGCACCCTGCTCTTCCTCCTCCTCCTCCTCCTCCTCCTCCTCCTCCTCTTCCTCCACCAGTGCACTCCCACCCTCCTCCTCACCCCCCCACACCCATCCTCCCTCTATGGCCCCCTTGCGGGACACCAGGGAGTCTTCTCCAGACTCTCAGACTGTGGACAGCAGCTGTAAGACTCCAGAGCCCTCCTTCTTGGCTGAAGACTGCCCGACCCAGACCAGCCCCACGTTGCCGCCGTCCAGCCCAGCTAGCCTGTCCACCCCCCAGGGGACTGGCCTCACCATTGTGCTGCCTACACCCAGCGTCAAGCCCCTCCCCCCAGACGATGCACCCAAATCCCTGGCCTCGCCTCCTTGCTCCTCCTCCTCCTCAGGCTGTGGTCTCCCCTCTCTGTCGCTCCCTCCATCTTCATCAGACCCTTCCTCCTCCTCCTCCTCTGTGTCCTCCTCATCTGCTAGTAAGCCTCCTCCTCCTCCCCCACCCCCTCCTGCAGCTCCTGCCCTTCCCTGGAGTCTGCAGACCGGAGTGGACTGCACGGCTGGAGGAGTCCTGGCATGTGAGTTACTTCCGTAGATGGACCGAAGTCCGTCATTCTCTTAGGGTCCAATCACACCTACAGTTTGTTTTCTTTGTTCTGAACCATAATGCAAAAGTTTACTTTGTTGTATTTTTGTATTTGGTTCATTTAGGTTCCCTCTGTCTAGTTACAAGTGAACCAGATCTTGAAAACAAAAGTCACATGGACTTATTTATTGAACAGAGTTTTGGTTAGAGATTTTGATGGCAGGGGTGGGTGGGATGGGGTGTCGTCAAAACAAATCTGATTCCACTCCCTGTAACTTTAGCTAAGCATCTTTGCTGTAATTTACCTTGTCTTGTCTATTACCTTGCCATATTTCTGGAATATCATGGACTTTTGAGAAGTCTATTCCAGACAGAAATTGAGGGACTTTGCTAAATTATCTGAGTAATTTAAGCCTACACTACACTATAGAAAGTTCAGTAAATATACTAAATCAGTTCAGCTCAGATGGAAGTCCCCAGCATCACCTGGATTTGGTAGGACTCATTTTGACAAAGTCACTTAATATAAAAGTATAACAGTCATCTTAGTTGTATAAAGCTTGTGCTATCGTCAGTATGCCATTTTAGATATTTATGTCCTCTTTATGTTATAATAAGGGTCTCTAACATTCTTATTCTCAGTGACTGCTCTGCTCTTCAAAATGGAGGAGGCCAATATTGCCAGTAGAGCCAAAGCACAAGAATTCATCCAAGCGACCAGCCAGGTGAGAGGGAGACGCTGTGTGCGAGTGTGAGACTGACTGAGTGACTGACTGTCTTTGTCTCTGGGCTTGTCTTTCTGCTCAGTTTTCATTTTAATATTCCTGTTTTTTTATGTGATATTTAGATGGGTCTTAAGAATAATATAAGAGCCAGTGGAAATGGGAATGCATAGTTGGGTTTGTAATTGGTCCCCGTTTTCCACTGTAGAAAGTCTTAAAATCTGTATAATTTTAAAATCATGTTTTCAGCAATATTGTTTTAGACATTATACAGACAGCCTTAAATTACAATTCCTATAAAAATAAGCACATAATCTGTGATGAACTGCAACCACTTTGTTGTTTGCTAAATTGACTCACCTGTGATTTGAACTCAGGTCTTTGGCGTGACATACCTGACGTATGCTGTACCAACCGAGTGATGCACTGTACTGGATTATAGCATTGTTATAGCTGTTGATTTTTTTTTTTTAACATTTTTGGAGGCCGGCCAACAGAGTGACTTATACTACCTGCAGATTGCAGCTAAAAATTGAGTGAAAATAAGTCAAATCACTCACCCAATACACTCATTACAAACATTCTTCTTGCCTGAGATTGCTTCATATCAGAAGGAGATAATATTTGGTGTTTTTCTTTGCACTTTCAACATATTTCTGCTGTACTCTGTGTGCAGGGTCTCAACTGGGTTCTTGCCCCATAGTGGGTGGTTAAGATTGTAAAGAGGGCCCCAAACTTTACTCCCATACCAAGCAATAGGTTGAATTACACTCTCAAATATTTTTAACCATATCCTAACATATATAGCCTTCCTAGCCTTCTCTTTTAAGCCCTTTACAGTCTCATTAAAGTTTCCTGATGTAGATATTGCCAGGCCTAAATATGTATATTTTTGGGCATGCTTAATCGGAATGTTGTTCAGTTTAAAAGTATATGTTTTCTGTTGTGTTCAGGGTCTTTTTTGAAAGATCATGATATTTATTTTTTGCATGTTTATTGTCAATGCACAGTTTTTACAGTAGGCTATTCCTCTAATATATTGAGATTATGCTGGAGATGTTCTTTGGCTTTTGAGAGGATGAGCAGATCTTCAGCGTACAGTAAATCTTTAACCTCATTGTCTAACAGTGTAAAATCAGGTGCTGTTGGCCGGTCCAACTCTTCTGCTGGACCTATTATATAGATGTTCAAAAAGGTTGGATTGACCAATTCTGATAGCACATTTGGTACTTTGGGAAGACATAGATTTAATGATGTCGTACACTTTACCACCAGTGCCACTCTGTATAACTCTATAAAGCAATCCTTCATGCCATACAGAGTCGAAAGCAAACAGTCTGTTTGCCCCCCTGCCATCTGGGAGGCGCTACTCAGGTACAGCGTCTTTCCTAGGTGTTATTTTCCACCTAATTTAAATGTGAGAAACTAAAATGTTTTACTTCGCCTTGTCCTCTGTATTTCTTGCAGATCCTCTCTCAGGCCAATCAGAGCCAGTCCCAGCAGCATGCTCCTTCCTCCTCAGCCTCCTCCTCTTCCTCACAGATCCCTCCCCCTCCATCACTGCCTCCACCTCCCGGCCCAAGCCCCACCCAGTTCATTCTCCATGGCTCCCTACCGTTGGTTGGCTGCACCAAAACCCCACCCTCTCACCTGCACCCTTCCATAGGTGGTGGGTGTGCACAGACCCCGCCCCCTCCCTTACCTGTGGGGCTGTCGGGGGCAACTGGGAGCTCTGGTGAAACTGGATGGGATAGTGAGAGCAAAGACCCTGATAAGGTAAAGACCTAGTGGTGTGTTCATAGGGCTTTCTTTATCACCTCAGAGGAAAACTCTCCTGCTTAGTCTCTTTGCTTTTCTAGAGGGTTTTTACATGATTGAATGTGTCTGTTTTCCCCCCTACTGCTCAGTACCTGAAGAAGCTCCACACCCAGGAGCGAGCGGTGGAGGAGGTGAAGCTAGCCATCAAGCCCTACTATCAGCGCAAGGACATAAACAAAGACGACTACAAAGACATCCTGAGGAAAGCCGTGCATAAGGTCAGCCGCAGCACACAATCCAGTGACACGCATACATTGCATGGGCTGACACTGATGAATTGGTTATATCAGTGTGTTATATCAGTGTGTATACCTCAATTCATACTGTGCATATTGTAGGGATGAGATTTGAAGTCATATCAATATTTGAATATTCTATTAAAAAAAATTCGGTAACCGGTTAACCAAACTACAAAAAAACCCCAAAACACTCATAGCCTGATGGGCTTCTGTGATCCTCACCTTCACTAAACAAATAATCATTATTGCGACTGTTTTCAATTTATTAGTCAAATAAATTACTAAATCCAATTTGTTCAATTTATTGACCATAAAAGAAAAAAAAACCTCAATCAGTAGAATCAGTGCAGTTGATAGGAAACAAAACCATCCTTATATGAACAGTATTTCACACAAACTGAAATTCAATTAAATTAACTGAAGCACAGGACTACCAGGCTAACGTTACCAGTGGGCTTGGATATCAATAGAAATCTACTTGCAGCGCATGGGCTCACCTCGCATTACACATTATGCATAGGCATATAGATTATTACAACAGAACAATGTCTACAAAAATATGTTGGATGGAAAGATGGAAATATGTCTAAAACATTTCCCGTTAACAACACATAAGCCCACCTACTGCATCACTCTTAAAATTTTGGAGAAGCAGAGAAATGTATTCCCGACGAAACAATTGGCAGATATTGGCAGCTTATTTGCTTACCATGTATTTGTCCCAACGCAATCAAGAAAAGAGACTCTCCGCTGGAACGGAGGTTGCCGGTATCGGGGGCGTTTTCTGGCATAGGCGACGTAGGCAATTGCCTGAGGTGGCAAATGCTTGGGGGGGCGCTGGGCACAGCCGCTGCCTATGTGTGCACGTGCCAACACGCAGACACTCACACGCACACTCGCTCAGTCGCATTGGTGAGTTGAGTGCGGTTGCACACTCAACTGCATTCAATGACTGGCACCACAGTCATTGCCATAGCTGGTAGAACAACTAATCTTTATCACCTCAAATCCACACACATTTTGGAATGTGAGGAAAGAAATAGAAAAGGTAAGGTAGGGCAGGGCAGGGAAGACAAACACTTCACTTTTAAAGGTTGTCCTTATGAAAACAAAAGTAACGTTCCACATGTCATAACTGACTATCTATGTAAAGCCATGGTTCGTTTTCAAACAGTTAAGAGACAGCAGTGTATACAATATTAATATTTTGGTGGCCTGCTGAGGTAAATTAACAGCCCACCAAGTAAATTTGTTTTGGATTCATTTTGGTGCCGTGTTTTCAAACTGTCAAGATTTAACTCTGCCAAGCACCGAATGCGTGTTGGTGAACTACAATGACCAGAATTCATTGCACCTATGAAGCAGCCCATCTATGCTCCTTCGAGTCGCTGTGTGTCTGTGCCAACAACAAAGTGAATGGAGAGATAGTTTGAAATGAAGCCTCATTGCATAATCATATGCAAGAATAATAGTCAGCTAATGTTGCAATGTCATTACCACTTATACTAGGTTGAGAGACAGTGCCTGGAAAAAAAAGTCACTGGGCTTGCTAAATGAAACCTCAATAACAATGTTGCCCAAGTAAACTACCAACCTGTGAGAAACACTGAGGACTTAAAAGAAATGATCAAAACACTGGATCCAAGGTATGTAAAATACTTTGGGACTATGTGTAATATGTCCTAATAGTACAGTTACAGTATACTAAACCCAATAGTTGCCCTTGCAGTTGCCTTACCAGAGTCTTTTATGCCTTAAGCATTTTCATTGAAATTTTAAAAAAGATAAGATGCTTCAAAAGATAAGATGCTTCAAATTCTATATTGACATAAGTTTTAGGACAAACCGCCCAGCCCTAGTTCTTATAGCGTAGACTGTTGTAAACCGTCAAACCTCAGTGTGATCAAGTAGCAGTAGTATCTGTCTGCTTCTACTGGGATATGAACCCACATATGAACAAAATATAAAGTATGTCCTTTGATTGAGAAAGGCTGTGTACTGTTGTGTCACTATGTCAGATCTGCCACAGCCGAACTGGAGAGATCAATCCGGTCAAAGTCAGCAACCTGGTCAAGCTGTACGTCCAGCGCTACAAATACTTCCGGAAACACGGACGCAAGATGGACGAGGAAGAGAGGGATGACCGGGAGCCAGGAGCACTGCATTCCTCTGCCTGATGGGCTTTTTTTACACACACTCATCCACACCCCACACCCCACCCCCCTCCCCCACCCACCACACGTGATCTGGGGCAGCGAGGCTGACTGTCTTTCTTTTTATTGTTTTAATATCCCCACACCCCACCCCCCCACCCCCATCCACCACACGTGATCTGGGGCAACGAGGCTGACTGTCTTTCTTTTTATTGTTTTAATATCCCACCTTCTCTATGCTCTCATGTGATCTTATACAAGTTCCTCCCCTCATCTCTCTGTGGTCTCGCTGTAAATGCATCTCCATGTAGAACAAATGTATCATGTACATGGGAGGTATATTAAAAGCCAACCTGTCAATGGGGAGATGTGATGCACACTTGCACATACCGAGATATGTTGTACATACTGTAATTACACTACACCACATTTACTCTCCCCCTCTCCCTCCGTCTCTTTCTCTTTGCAAACAGTATGCAAGCTGAACTTGTCAGTAAGTTGGACGGCTGAATGGATAATGGTTTAAATAGAGATTTGACACTTGACCTCTGTCATTTCTTTGACTCTGAAGTGGATCCTGTTTTGTGTGCATGTGTGTGAGTGGCTAAGAGGCCAAAAAGGTGGATACATTTCTCTACAAATTGACTTAATCAATGAAATATAAAGGTTGCTTGAAAAACTTCTACACATTAGTGTGCTCCTTTCATCTCTTCTATGGTCTGCCTTTGCAGTATAGTTGTGATTGGTCTTCCAAATTTACATAGACTATGTCTTTCTCAGTTAGAGTAAAACTTAGTAAATACACTCAGTAAATAACCAACACTGGTATGGTAAGCTTTGGCCTTGGTTACTAAGCAATATACTAATACATTTGTACAGATTTTCAGTTTTTTCTGGCATTCATTATTCTATGTGGCACTATGTCAACTCATCTGGTACTCCGAACAGATCAAAACAAATGCCATCAGTTACTTCTCAACTGCTTAGATTGAGTAATGTAATTGACTGAACTTGTCAAACCATTAGGATACCTGTGCCACTTGTTAAAATTTGTTTTTCCAACATCTTTTCAATGCTTTGCACAACAGTAAATTGGTCCACATGTTCTAACTAGAGTTGCAAGTGCTAGACAGACCGGCTAGAACCCCAGTTGGCTCCAAGTCAGTCCCAAGGTAGGTTCTGCTAAATGGAGTGTTTGTTGGTACTGGATGCCTGCAGCTATACCATGGACAGGCTGCTTGTTTATATGGCAAATGTCATGCAAGCAAATAGACCATAGTCCCTTTTGTGGGGAATGCAATGAATTTTGTTAATTTGGAATTAAGATGATGTTTAGCAGCACCTCTAATAGCTTGTTGACTGATAGAATGCATGCAAAGGTAATACAATGGGACATTGTCATTATTCACTTACCAGCCTGGAAGAGCCAGCCAGCGTTACAAACCATTACAATTTCGACTGTTCAGAAGGGCAATTACAGAGGGTGATTTAGTTACAAATTTCAGATCATTTAGCCTATGTTTATGGAAAGAAATATGTGTCAGTCAGTATGTACTGAATAAGAGTGAATTCATATCCATTGTAACTTTACTGTTTGATTAATTTAGTTGCTTCATCTCGGCCATGTAATAAAACATGAGATGAAGCACAGTGGCAGAGGGTGCCAATTTGTCCAGGCAGGATATTTAGCTATCCAGAGCCACTTGCAACCAGCGCAGCAGTAGAACATGCTTCAGTTTCTGCATCACCAACATTACACTTACACATTACACAACCAAAATTAAGGAGATTAAGGAGTGCAAAGGTCAGGGCCTTGGTGCCTTTACATTATTCCTCTGATCATAGATTGGTTTTGTAAGAGTGGATAGCTAGGAAAAGAAATAACAGCAAAGCAGACGTAGAAGGAATATTTTGAGAATGAAGAGAGGGGACATCATCCAGTGGCAAGAGGTTGACATAAGGTACTTATTGAAGAGATGAGAGAGAAAGAAGAGATATTGAGATGAGTTTTCAGTCTACAGTGGAAGATATGGGGGGGGGGGGGGACTGCCGTTCTGAGTGGGAATGTCAAAGGTCATACTAATAGGGGGTGCAGGACCATGTTCTGAAGGTATGAGGGTGTAGGACTGGACCATGACCTGGAGGTATGAGGGTGTAGGGTTGGACGATGGTCTGGAGTTTTGAAAAACGTATTTTAAGTCTAGGTAGGGCAGTGCCCTCTGTTAGCCAGCTGTCACTGAAGCTACATATGCAAATATACTTTTATTGATATATAATAGTCATTTTTAAATGTGCAATTAGTAAGATTTGCACTGTCCCATAGCATAAACTGACCTTAATATATCCGCAGGCAGTTGATAGCATTATTGATCAATGCCAATGACAACAATTACTTGGCCAAGTGAGTTTTCTGGCTTTCAAAACTCACTTTTGGCCCGTGCTCTCCCCATCCATTGGAGTTTCGAGACACTCCCAATTTCCGACACAGCTACTGGCCTTCAACTGCTCAGCGATGGAGGACGGTTCTTCTAGCGGGTGACCGGCATCTCAACACATTTCGTTCTCAAGCCAAAAACGCAAATGACG
This sequence comes from Centroberyx gerrardi, assembly GCF_048128805.1. NCBI lineage: Eukaryota > Metazoa > Chordata > Actinopteri > Beryciformes > Berycidae > Centroberyx > Centroberyx gerrardi. The sequence continues at coordinate 2,685,916 of NC_136003.1, read as the reverse complement.
AAGCAGTGCTATTATTCCAGGATTTAGCATGGTGATATATTACCTCTTCACTAGATGTTTCTGCTGGATCTCTGCTCTAATTGGTTGGCTTACTCCACTCTATTGTGAAAATGTGATTGTATGTCAATTACAGGCTACCATAGCTCAAGGGAGCAGGAGGACTGGGCGTGGGGCAGTGCAAGAGACTTATGTAGAATGAGTTAAGTTCTGTTGATGCTGTTGCAATTCCTACTGGTCAATAGAGGGAGATAAAGGTCATAGATTACTTAATGCCACTTTATGGTGACAGTGCCCTACTATTGTGAATACTCATCAGTGCTTTTAATAGTGATGGTTATGAATTTATTGCTCAGGAAGTTTCCAAAGTCCTTGGGGAGAAGTGATACCTTTATGCTCCAACCTCCAATATCTCAGCTCCAAATCGACACCTGGACTTTGGAGTCTCAGCATATGGGATTCAATACCTAGCATTGATTCCTCAGTATACAAACGTAACTTGGCTATAGTGAATAGCTATGGACAAGGCTTTAAGAAACCCTCAACTGTCTAGCCATCGAGCTCAGGATGTTCCCTCCATCCAACCTGCTTGGTGATGTTAAGGATCCATCTAACATAGCCCCAGCTATTGAAGTTGTTGATATCAATTGGACATCCAGGCTCCTTCATCACACCCTTATTTTCTTTGACTATGAACCATACATGTTTTAATACTACAGGCATATGGACTCTTGGTCCCTACTGCCTTTGGCTTCCTCAAATGTTGATAGGGGGAGAAGGAAGGTCGGTAACACTTCATGTGGATAGTCCATGTTGATACTCAACTCATCAGGTGACAAAAAGTACATGTTCAAAAAAGGTGTTGTTTGCCTATTTGGTGCATCGCCTGTAATTGCATGTAACTCTGAACCAATTTTTCAACCTAAACCGTAACCTGACCCTATTTCTAACATTAATCCTAACCCTAAAATTAACCCTAGCCCAGACATTCAATGTCTATACACTACTTTTCACACAAATATGAGTATCACTTAAAACTCGGTAGACATTTTAGTGACACATTATATTCACTTGATAGGAAGTGGAGTATCAAATAAAATGTATTATTATTATTATTATTGGACTATCCAAATCAAGTGTGACCAGAAGGTCATGATTGTCAGTCAAGATGTCATGATGATGACGACGATTATTTGTCTTATGCTGCATGCCTGGAACTCATTGATACCTTGCATTGGCGACTGTTATTTGTTGTGGTTCTTCAGTCTTAGTCATGTAATGTTTTAATACTTGCTTCAAAACCAATTGCTCATTGGGACAAATAAAGAAAGTTGAAACTTGAGAAGGCAGTTGGCAAAACATACTTCTATACCCCCTTGTCTGACGTACCTGGTTTTATTGTTGACTTCTCCCCACCCTGTGCACCCTCTCTGGGTAGCAGTAATAAGTGGGAGTCAGCGCTCAAATGTGATTCTCAAATGTGGGACTTGGAGAAAGGTCTTGGTGAGAAGTACCCCTTTGCTCTCTTGTCAGATACCTATATTCTTCTAGAACACCATGATAAATGGAAGCTAGTGGCCTGAGTCGATGCATGAGCTGATGCAGCTCCTGCTAAACTTGGAAGGATGATGAGAATTAAGACCAGTTGATAACCGAGGATGAAATAATCAGCTCTGTGCATACATTGATCCCAAAGGCAAAGGCACTACCAGTGTATTGTATAAGGATTGAAAACATGGGTGGCTCCATCTTGATCAAGTCTCCCCATCCTCTCAAAGTCTGCTGTGTCAGGTTGTTGATATTGATATTAAAGGATAAGGCTGGTGTTTTTTAATGCATTTCTTACCATCAACAAATCCTATGAAAATAACAAAATCAGCAATGAATTTGTTTTGCTAACAAGTCTCGTCCATGTAGCTGATGCCCAATAAAGCCATATCCCAGTAGCCATAGAACTCCATTGTATTAAAAAAACTATTAAAAACACGTCAAAGAGCCATGCTGCTGCTCTGGCAGCATATTTCATCATTGTGATGCACTGGGCCAGCCGACTTTTTCCTCAAACAACTTAAAGTCAAGATGAAATGAAAAATGCCTTTTTAACCCTTTTAGATCACATCCCCGGTCATATTGTGCACCTATTTAACAATATATGCCAAACAAAATACAAAAAATCTATTTCTTTGTATTCTTATATCAAAATTCAATCATGTTTTCTTCCTGTAAAACAAAATATGCCGTGTGCTTACGTAAGCAGGACTCAACCAATTTCAACCAATAATATCATGACATCCACCCATCAATCAATCTTCAACTTTTAGCGCACAGAGCTAAGATTCATTAGTTAGCTAGCTAGCAACAGCATGGTATTTCGGTGTGTCTTCGGGTGTTATGACACGCCCACTTTTCAACGTTCAAATCAAATTTCTCCCAATGTTATGTCCCGCCTGTCTTTCCTGTTTCACTCGGAAATACGTCACGATACGCAAGTTAGATACTCTCGAAATGCCGTTTCATCTCGACTTTAATAAGCCGACCGTAAACACGTTTTCAATAGCACCCAAAATAGTCCCCGTCATAATGAAGAATTTGTTCCCATTTGAATGTGATTTGGTAATAACTACAATAGCCTGACTTTTCATGGTAACAGTTAGCGATTTTTTAAATTTAAACTATGTCTTTGTGAGCTGTATTTAAAGGTTTTTAGCTTACAATTGGAGCCAATGACTTCTGGTTTCAAGGCTAAAAAGGGTACGTGGGAAGTTGGAAAGTAATAGGAGTAGAGTTAACGCATTGCTGATTTTGTTATTTTTATAGGATTTGTTGACGGTAAGAAATGTATTTTAAAAAACACCAGCCTTATCCTTTAAGGCTCCAAGAGGCTGAGATCCAGACTCTATCCAACCTTTCTTCTTCCAGATTATCAGTGAGCTGTTGATGTTTTTTTTTTGTCTTATATAGACCACATTATGACATTTGTGGATTTCATAATTCAAAGCCCACATTGTCATATAACTTAAAGAAATGCATGGCTGATTTCCAAAATGAAATGAAAGCATTTTTTTTATTTCATAGTTTTTTTCATTTCATAGTTTTTATTTCATAGTTATTTCATACACGTCGGTGTAGAGGCACATTCTCAGGTAAGATACCTAGCATGCATAATGCAGCATCTTTAATTAATGACAGGTTGAGTACCTTATTTACAAGGGTTATTTTCTCCCAAAGTTCCTTAACCCTCTTGCAGTCATAGGCTACAGCATATCATCGCTGTCCAATGACAACCAAGTAGGCCTAGGCTTCTCCAAAAACCCTTTATAGGAACAGGAAAAAACACGCTTTTAAACTAATGTAAAAAGGTACCCAAACATTGTATTTTAGATACATTTCAGCCCACATATTGAAAATTGTCATAACAAAATCAGTATTTTGCAATTACGTTGTTAAAATGGACCTACTTTTTTGCTATCTCTTTTTCAATTCCCTTTTAACTAAAGGATGTATGAATAAATGTTTGACGTGTAGTCTAGGGGAGACCGGGATGGTTGTTGCACACCCACTTCATGGCTGTGTAAGCAAAGCTACAGATTTTATAGCCAAAAAACAAAAAAAGAAAGTAATTTTTTGGACCAAGTTTATATTCTGATTAGCACTGATAGTGTTGAAGTTAAAATTATAGAATTTGTATTAGATTAAACAGTAGTCTTTCAAGTAAAATGCAATGCATTCCATCCATGCTAATCACTGGTTTAACTAATTACAGACAACTGACAAAACCTAACCGTGCCCCTGATTAACCTGCTGCACATGTGACACCCGTTGTGATTGGTGGATAAGATAAGATAAGATAGCACTTTATTGATCCCCTGGGAAATTCAGGATAAGCATGTTTACTCAGCATCACCCAGGACTTGAACTCGACTTGACTTGAACCTTTGATACCAAGGGCAAGTCATGAACTTGTTGAGCTATCTGAGGAGGAGACAATCATACACCACTTTCTGAGATGAGCGTTTTCAGGAGCTTTGAAATTTGAATGGGGGAATGAGGTCACTGGTCAACATTAAACATCAATCAACAGAGAAAGAAAATCATAAATATCTTGACGCCATGCATGTATTACATTGACTACAATACTAGTAAATTAGCATGCCCTGCCCTCTACTGGGCTAAATTCATTTTGAGGTTCTCGTCTGAAATGAATGAATCCCCAAAAAGACTCGAACTTCCCAGCACTAGAAATTAACCTTGAGATATGATGCCCACAGTGTGAACATAGGGTGACGAGTTTATAATGATCACATAACAAAGGGCAAATCTGTTTCTTGTGTATTGAAAAAACTGCAGTCCAGTCTTCATACGCATCACACATCAATGACATACTCCACCTCACCAGCAGTATTGATTAAATAAGAATGGAAACATTACATTTCAAAGTACAGACATGGACTTTGGAGGGGCAGATTCCAGTGAGGAGAGTGATTAAGTTAAATAGGAAGATGTGACAAGAAGCCTGGCTCTAACATTTATTCAACTGGAGAACATACTTGCTTCAACCACTATCCAAAGTATTGTTGACAGTTGCACCACATCCTCTGAGGCATCCAATGAGATTCAGTTAAATTAAATTCAAAAGATTTGCCATTCACACCAATTGGATGATACAACAGCAGCACAGACATATAATACAATAGCACACAGTTTTGTCTGACAAGGATTGACAGAGTGTTCTACTCAGTGGAAAAGAGGCAAGTAATATCTTGCCTTTGTTGAACCAATAGAATATAAATTCAGTGGCCATATGATGAGGAATATAGAACTTTTCAATATGTTCAAATTCTTCAAACCCTGAACTACAATTGCAAAATGAAAATGTGAAGGAAGATGTTTTCAGGCCTCATCAATCTGTGGAAGGTGTGCTGTTTTGAAGATGGGTAAGCATTTGTGAATCATCCCGCTTTTTCAAAATTTGCTTAATATAATTGTATATGCTGATGAGTTTGAGATAGTAAATCCATTAGATCAAAAAAAGCACAAAACCCTTGCCTTTTATTATGTATTTAGGAATCTGCACCCTAAGACTCAATCAGTCAGCAATGCAACTCCCTTGCAATGTGTAAGATGTTGAAAAGTATTGCCTGTTTGGTAGAGGTTGTCAGTGCAGATCTGTACAGAAGAGGATTAGGGCCACATGTGAAAAATGTATTAGAGTTCTGAGTTTAAAGTCAGAATTTATTTATTATTTACTTTATTCTCAGAATTCTGACTTTTTTCCTCAGAATTCTGACTCTTTTCTCAGAGGCTTCAATGCCTCTTATGGTCTTCAAGTCATGAAGGCATACAGGTCCTGCACAATGGACAGAGATGAACTCCAAATGATCTGTGATGCAGCTTCATTTAAGAACAGTCCATGAATACAACCACTATGCAGATGGAGTTATGCACGACCGTTCCTCGTCCACACGATATGGCATCCAAAGAAATTCACCTTTCTACTCTGGCAATTTCCATGTTGTTCATGGTTTGCCTCCAGATATTATGCATGACATTTTGGAGGGTATTGTACCTTTTGAGTTGGCAGAAGTGCTCAAAGCATTTCAAGGAGAGAGGTACTGGCCCACTTGATAGACTGGATGAACCAGTAAGAATCCCAGAAAACTGCAGCTTCAAACAGAATACAGAAAGAACATGTGAAAGAATGTGTTTGTTGAAGCTGCTTTCTGTGATGATCGGAGTCCCAGATGGAGATCCTCATTGGAGATTCCTGTTAGAGCTTAAAGAAATTGATGAAATGTCCTTTGGTTTGAGTTGTCAGAAGACCATATTGGTCTTTTGCAGGAAAAAATCCATATATGGAGAAAAGACCATCTCTTTTCATTCAGTTTCCTGAGGAAAGAATCAAACCCAAACGGTACTTTCTCTTACATGTCCTCTGTGTTTTTGGGCCATTGAGACACTGTTGATGCATGCAGTTTGAAGCACCACCATTATTAGCACCATTATTTAATTCGACTAATGCCTGTCGTGAACAGTTTCATCAACCCATGCTGTAGATAGTCACTGAAACATCAGTATCATCAAGCTTACAAACTATCAGTCACTGGTAGTTAGCCACCTGTTAATATCGGCTTCCTCTCAGATGCTACTGTTATGTCCTTTTTGATGAATGGAGAGTCGACCACAAAGCCTTTAAACCAATGGCAATTTCTCAAGATTGATGGAATTACCTATTGTCAGAAGTATCTTGTGTTGGATGCAAACTGGGGATCCTATCTTTGGACAAATTGCCAACATATTTCTGCAAAACATGGAGACATTTTTACATGTCAAAATGTTTGAGTCTAAGTTTGACAGTCACACATCACATGTTCTATGGCCAAAGGACTCTACAGTCTATAATCCATTGAGTTTGCAGGATTACCATCCACTGACTGCATAAATTACTGGATGCAAATCATACATTGCTCTGAAGAACTTTTGGCTTGATGAGTAATGAAACAAATTTGAGGAAAATCAAATGGGTAGGTATAAATCAGGTTGTACCTTTTTGCCAAAATAGTACAGCCCCAGTGACAAAAGGTACATCTAGCTTCATTTGATGTCCAGAATATGCTTAAATGGATGCCATGTTTGGTGTTTGTGTGTGTGTGTGTGTGTGTGTGTGTGTGTGTGTGTGTGCGTGTGTGTGTGTGCGTGCGTGTAGAACAGATCCAATTTTTGTTGAGATTTATGAGAAACACACCTCTAACTAGAGTTTTTATGAAAAAAAAAAAGGTACATCTAGCTTCATTTGATGTCCAGAATATGCTTAAATGGATGCCATGTTTGGTGTTTGTGTGTGTGTGTGCGTGCGTGTAGAACAGATCCAATTTTTGTTGAGATTTATGAGAAACACACCTGTAACTAGAGTTTTTATGAAAAAAAAAAATAAAAAATTTGTCCAATTTAGCAGCTTTACAGTTTTTGGAGATGTCCCACTTGGAAATCTGTTCTTTTTGGTGTGTTTCCTCTATTACAAAATACATTTACTTGTGTTTCTACTTGAGCATATTTTTAGTGGAGCTGAATGGTTCCTTGACATCCTTATAGAAAACACAATTAGCACTTGCAGTCAATTTTCAACATAATCCTTGTGATGTGCTTTTAAATGCAGATAGGGAGGTTACCCGACAGCACAACATTTCAAAAATATTAGAGGATCAAGATATTTAAATTTCAATGTTTATAACTTGACAAACTGAATTTCCAATGTGCTTAACCTCCACAACAGCAGATGGCGATATTGAACTAGCAACAGTGGCCAGAGAGTGGTGCGGCCCTGTGAGTGATGCAGCCATATGATATTTATTGCCCATTTTGGTAAACTTGAGCAGGTTGTGTGCATTTTACTGACATCACCTTTGGTATTGAAGTGCACATTTTTCAAACAGTTACCTCTTGCTGCCACTTGGGGCTGCCAAAATGCGAAAATTTCATAGCACCGTTTCCAAAAAAGTGTGGAAAAAAACAACTTTGGCTCACCATCATGTGAAAATGCCATGATACTTAACTTGTTGGTAGGGCACTAGGGACAATACTAATGCAGTTTGGGAATTACAAAGTCCCACTGTTCCATATTTCGGCATGGTAGATTGGCATGTTGCATAACGTCTGCCTTCCTTAAGGTATAGCAGGCAGACATGGCAGGATGTGGGTTTCCTGAGTTGTCCAAATGCTGGGTTACTGTTTCCTGTACTGTCTCCTTAATCTCCCTGGCCCCTGGGAGGCTGACACACACTCTCACACTGACACACACTCTCACACACACTCACTCACACACACACACACACACACACACACAGAGTCAAGGGTTTATTGCTGGTTCAAACATCATTACAGTCTATGCAGAGTAACATAGGAGGTAACTTCCGCCAGAGCAAAAGAATGCAAAGCAAGACAACAATGTTCCTTTTCACTTCAAATTTACAATTAGTACCATGGACACAGCAGTTTTACTGTATTTACTTATATAACTGGGAAGCAGGGGGTCTTGTGTTTGGAGGTTTAAATGACAGGATGTTGTGCTTTGCTATGGCTCATAGGAGACAAATCTTGTCTGAGATTAGAGGGTTGACTTGGAAAGATGACTGGAATTGTTTGAATGCACACCAATACATGCTCTGGTGCGTACGTGTTGAGGGAAGCTGAGAGAACACCACTGTGTGTATGTCTATGTGTGAGAATGTCTGAATCTGTGTGTGTCTTTGTTTCCTTGATGAGCGTATTCATGGTAAAAATAGGGCTGTAATTTCTGGAGTTGCACAGAGGGGAGGGTCTGTTTTATTTGTCCTCTGACTTCCTTCCTTTCCTGAGGGACGACAGTCCTGCTCTGAGCCCTAACTCTCCACGGACGTTATCTCGATATATGGAAGCATACACAAATCTATTGGTTTATGTATGTGCAATGAAGTCTAGTATTGTAATCAATCAGGGAAAGGAACGAAAGTAATGTGTGCGCAAACATTTTTTTACAACAATTTTTTTACTAACCCACTTGTATGTATCAGGGTTGAGGTCAGTACACTTTCAATTAACTACATTTAAAATCTTATTCTAAACTGCAGCTCAAAGTAATGATTCATTCCTAATAAATACTTGATAGATTGGATATGAGAACCTACACTATGTTGCATTCATCTTGAAAGATTTTTTTGCCAGGTTATCTCACAATAAAAAGATCTTTTTTCATAATTATGTGATATTTTGTCCTCACAAGGCTGAAGTTGGTTTTCAGATTTCTATGGGTGAAATGAATGCACGGAGCAAACATTTGCACTTCACTATGAACTACAGCACATCCAACATCAGTTTCCTAGACATCATGGTTCTGAAAGAAAACAACCGAATGGCGACTGATCTCTATAAAAATGTATGTGTATTATGAATGTAAACGTACCATAAACTTGAACAAAGAAAATGTGAACAAAGAAGAAGAGAGAGGTGGAGGTAAGTGAGTGAAGTGGGGCAGTACTAACACTGTTGTGCGGCGATTGGTGCAGCCTTCACAGTGACACATAGGATTCATTTTTGCCTGCATTCTACGTAGCTTATTTTCTTTCTCCTTTCCCTAGTCCATGCCTTGAGTGATCCTATTCTCACAGGATACTTGTTAACCCATATCAGGAAGATGGGCGGAACAAGGCATTTTGTTTGCTCCAATCACATTCAAGTACATGAGGTAATTCAACTCATCTGTTTTCAATGAATTACCCAAGTGATCTGGGGCCGTACTCACAAACATTCTGAGAATACTCTCAGAGAGCTCTTAACTTAGCCTAAAACTTCCTAGCAAGGAGTTCTAGCTTAGGAGTGATTTAGGAAAGTTCTCAGAGGAACTCAGAGTAAGGAATGGACAAGAACTGACATTGGTCCATCAGGAAAAACCTCAGCATGCCTCTTTTAGTCATTCAGAATGCACACACAAATTGATTGACACACAATTTACTCTATTTTAAAGTGTGATTTACTTATAATGTCAAAAATGAAAATCCTTGTTTAATAAATAGTTGGAGTGGTCAAAGTTGCATGGTGCAGTGAAACAGAGAAAAGCAGAGATCAAAGATCTTGGTAAATCTTGGTCAAAGATCTTGGTACTAAATAGGTACTAAATCACAACAGGATGTCCCACCCACTGTACCAGCTATTCAGAAATGTCCCATAGACATGCTGTTTGGTACCTGTATGAGCCTGTACCTCAAAATGAATCGAAATTTTGAGTTTTTCAGGTTTTTTCCTTAGATTGAGCAATTGGTCTTCATCACAGAACTTGAATGGATAGAACGGTCTTTCCCACTCAAATCAACGTTCCTGGATGGTCGGAACAGCGGCCATTTTTATGTTACCGTTGGGCTAGCTTCTGTAGGCTATTAACCGACTTATGGCACGTCGCTGAGGCGAGAGGTTTTGCAGCAAGGACCAAGCAGTGGAAAACTGGCATTGCAGCTAAAATAAGTTGTCACTCATGCCACCACTAGGTGGTGGTCTTTTAAAAGCTGTGGTGTCTTTTTAAGTAGCTCAAAAGGTTTGACGTGTGGTTAGTGGAAGTGGTTATAGTTGAGTTAAGCCGATGTCTGTTAGCTGTTTGAAGTTAGCAAATGGTAACTTTTCTTCTCCACTAAGTAGGCTAAGCTATGCTAGTTTATAGCATTTAAGGGGCTATATTAAATTAAGTTAATGATACTTACCAGTTAGCTTTGCTAGTATGCTGACAAGAGATGGCGAGAGATGCACAATCTTTGATAATCCTATGTAAACCTCGCCGCTAACGTCAGCTTTCCATTGAGTTTTGACAATTTGCTAAGCACTTGTGCAAGAGACATTTCTCAAGTGTGTCACACTTCAAGTCCTGCGGTCTTCATAATTTCTGGGCAAGTCCTGAGAAGTCATGCAAAGTGTTTTATTTTTTAACAGTTATAATTTTACTGGTTCTGCTTGTCTGTTTTATATGTTGAGAGAAACACTATAATAGTAACTTTGTAATTGGTATGTGTGTTTGTTATTTAGAAAATATTTTGCAAACTATTTATTTGCAATATTGCTTGAGAAAAATTAAAAGATTAGTTACGCCAATATGCAAAACAAATAACTACCAACCAAGCTGAAAACTGCAGCTGCGAGCTTCACCAAACACAGCAGACACAGTATCTGCAAGCTGTCTGAGACAAGCAGAATCTTGAGTGTTCAATACAACTGCCATGTTGAGTTGAGTTCCAGTTTTCTGTATAGGTAAATGAATGAGTCGTTCGACTAAATGGTATCTAAGTAGCCTACAGCAAGGGGAAAACCACAAGTCGGCACATGACTCAAAACAACACAGCTGCTCAATACAATAACATAGTTTGTTATGCTAAATTGTTTTTTTTTTCAGTGAAAACGTGTGGTAAATTATCGCAGGCACAGTGTGATTTGCAGGCTGTCGGCGACGAGCAGCAACTCCAAATTCCATTTGGTAATGATTTCTCCTTGTCTCCTCGCCTTGTGTCTCCTCCTTGACTCCTCGGTCAAAGGTCACGGGGGAAATGAGGAGGAGATGCGAGGAGAGGAAGCAAGTGAACCGGGTCATGTCAATTGGAATGTCCTCACACACGCCACATTGAAGTGTGTTTGAAGTGTGCCTTGTCTTCCTGATGGAGGCAGAACTTGGGTTAGGCAATGATGTTTGTTTTACATCTCACTAGTAATGAACCAAAGTTTGCAAAATCCATACCCTCGAATTTGTAATCAGTGTCCTGGACAAATCAGCTGAGCTGAGTGTGATATTACAGGGGGGGCTCTCTGTCATGAACTGGCATTAATCAGGTGACACCCTGTACACATGGATGTCCCCCCAAAAAAATGTCTACCAGGTGACCCCTGGGAGGCCCCGTAGTTTTCAGCTCTAGCATCCATCTCTGAACAGAATGGTATGGAAGCCCATTCCCGCCACTCAATAAAATAAAAAACGACTCAATTCTGACTTTATATCTCAAAATTCGGACTTTATTTCTTAGAATTCTGACTTTTTTTTCTCACAATTCTGACTTTATATCTCAGAATTCTGACTTTATTTCTCAGAATTCTGACTTTTTTCCTCACAATTCTGACTTTATATCTCAGAATTCTGACTATATCTCATAATTCTGACTTTATATCTCACAATTCTGACCTTTTTTCTCACAATTCTGACTTTTTTTCTCACAATTCTGACTTTTTATCTCACAATTCTGACTTTTTTTCTCACAATTCTGACTTTATTTCTCAGAATTCCGACTTTATTTCTCAGAATTCTGACTTTATATCTCGGAATTCTGACTGTTTTTTTTTTGCAAGAAAAAAAAAAGTCAGAATTCCGAGATAAACTCAGAATCGTGAAAAAAAAAAAAAGTCTGAATTCTGAGAAATAAAGTCAGAATTGTGAGATAAAAAGTCAGAATTCTGAGAAATAAAGTCAGAATTCTGAGAAAAAAACTCACAATTTAGTCGTTTTTTATTTTATTTGGCGGGAATGGGCTTCCATATAATGGCGATGACGCGGCAAAAAGGCCACGCCTGCAAAGTGCGGTACAAGTGCGAAACCCTATATCATTTCTAGGAGCAAAACAGTAAATCGACATTTTCTGTGGTTATTTTTTCAGTGTTCTAATAATTTATGTGAAATGTATATGGTGTAAATAATTTGACGTTACCTTTTCACGGTTGTCAAACAGCAGCAGGATCATTAAAAAAAAAAATTCTTTAAGTCTCAAAATGCTAACATGACGGAAGTTTGTATGGAAGTTTGCTAGCTTGTTAGCATTTTGTGACATTTTAATGATAATGCAGTTCTTTGATAACTGAAAAGGTAAGGACAATTATTTACACCATATACATTTCACATAGATTATCAGAACATAGAAAAAGCAACCACAGAAAATGTTGATTTTTTGTTTTGCCCATAGAGATAAAGTGGGCATATCACTTGCACCACATTTTGTGGGTGTGGCCCACAACGTCATGCCATTCTTATGTATCCACCTCTTAGTTCCAGCAGGAGGCCTTAATGGAATGTCAGCACTTATACTGCATAATATGCACATCATAAATTGATGGTTCATATTTATGTCAGATTTTCCTGTTACCAATTTGATCTGACAGAACCTTTAAAGGTGTTGAAAGTTGAGCAGTGTCTATAGGTGTAGTGGAGGCTGTGGGCGGAGCTGCAGGATGGAGATCCGACCTGCTGCTTTCTGCTCCGGACTAAACTCTAGCAGAGCAGGAGCGATGAAGGCTCCGGAGACAGAGAAGGACGGAGTAGGTGGAAAAGTAGGAGCTAAAAAGTCGGAGAAGGATCAGGTATGAGCGCTGAATTGTAAATATCTGTAGATAGCAGAGCTGCGGGCGCAGGTTGACTTGGCTGTGAGTTGATCCATATTTTATCCGTGATAACTGAAGTGACTGGCTGATTTGTGATTAAAGTTTTCTTAGTTTTGAGTGCTAAATAATAGGCAATCTAACCACATAGGCCTACTATTCTTGCCGGGACTAAGTCCGTCTGATCCAGGTCTAACTGTGGCTTTATAATGTAGGGCTTTTATCTGAAGTGCATGAAGCTACCGTTTGTGCGAGTTGAGACTTGAAAGAGCGAAATGCCTCAGGCTGTCACTGTTGGCAAGTCTGAGTGATCCGACCTTATTTAATCAGGCTTTAGTGTGATTATGTAATATCTTTGAAGTCTTTCTCTCACCCTTAGAACAAACAGAAAGAGCTGGCCATTTATTGGCTTCAAAACAATATCTCACTCATTTAGCCTATTTTCAGTTTCAGTTTTAGAAATGTATTTTCCTTATGATTTCCTTATGATCATTGGCTATCTTTTAGGAAATAAATAGTTCAAAATGACGCACAATTTGATTTTCCTTCTGTTTGTTGATGATCGATTTAATCAAATTTGACAAATATGATTTTACATCAATACTAAATGGAAAACTGTGAGAACAGGCCTAAATGTAAGACTGGTCCACCACTCTTAACTGAAATGTCTTTAAGGCTATATCGGCAGAATGATAGAATGAAGCATTCTATAGTCTTTTTTTTTTTTTTTGGCATACATAGGCTATATACATTTAATTGCAAGGAAAATGTACAAAACTATGTAGGGAAAGAGCAAACCAAAATGCAACAAAATATCAACCAACAATGGTGGATATGTAGCTGTAACACAAATGAACAAGAAAATAACAACAAATGTGCACAATCAAAATATTCAATATAAGAATCACATGCACAAGGTAAGAGAAATTAAAATAGCAAGGACTGGGACATGGACATATACATTTTTTGGCCTTTCTATTCATTTTTTTCATATGTTTCAGTGATTTTAAAGTAATTGGCAAACTCAATCATAAACAAGCTGAAAGAGGGTAAGCATTGGTCTATTCCTGCTTAAGCTGTGTTTTCCATGTTTTTTTCTTTTTTCTTTTTGAAGAAGTCATGTTGTAGAAAGTTGAGTTTCTCTGATGAAGATGCCGCATTTCTCTTGTTATTGTGAAAACAGTGTGAGCTAAGCTGACAGGACCAAAGGTTGGACTCATAATCCCTTCACAAGCTGCAAACCATAAATAGTAGAAGGGCATTTCATGAAATTAAATGTCACAGGCTCTGAAACAGTGGCTGCAGATTGATTGATTGATCTTAGTCTTATTAATTGTGTGCTGAATTTCAGGTTAACAAATTATCATCGGGATACCAATGGACCATGTGAAGGTCTACTATGAAAAGCACACAATCTTTTTGATCTTGTTCACTTGCTTGTCTCTTGGCTTGGTGGGGTTGTTAGAGTGGAGAACTGAAATATTTGCACTGGTGTTAAAGATTAGATATGATACCCAAACACAGACACACAGACACACACACACACACACACACACACACACACACACATACACATACACACTCACAGGTATTCATGTATGCACACGCTCAAAGGTATGCATGCATATCATGAGTGCACACACACAGCTAGGCCAAGAGCAGGTAGGCGAGAGCGGGGTAAGATGAGCCAGTTTGTACTCAAATTGTTATCTTGGCAAGGAAAAATGAGACAGAACTAACACAAATGCTTCCACATATATTTCAGGATGTTGACTTTCAAATTAACTGGTAAGAATGCAGCTAAATGAAAGAAGAATGAAAATACAATTTAAAAAAAAAAAAAAAAGTGGTCCCTTGGCTCAGTTTGCCCCAGGGTGGGGGTAAATTGATCCCACACACAGCTAGGCCAAGAGCAGGTAGGCCTACTTCTTCATTGCACTTTTGCAATAGCCTACCTTTATCTTATGTACCTTTCTTTACTCTACGGTTTAGTTTCCGATTTGCCCCATACATTTTATTTTGCAAACTAAAGGAAAAATCCACCCTAAAACACTTTAACACTGTTAAAACGAGCTATCTACAATATACCTTCCATTTGTTTAGTGATGTATTCTTATTCCCATGGATAATTGGCCAAATGTAGACATCAGGTTGAGACATTTCCAATGCGGCTACAGTGGAGATTAAAAGCAGAATATTTTTCAGTCCTCTAAAACATCAATGGTAAACAGAAGGTTTTTGTCACTCAGAATCAAAAAGCAAGGGCTTTTTCTAGAGCTGCCATTTTGCACTGACGTTTACAATCATACAGGGAGAAATCCATTGTGTAAGAGGCAGACCAATTTCGCCACCCACAGTAGCCTCAATAGACCAGAATGCAATGTTGGCACAAGATATGTGCTTTAGTAAGGTGTGCAGGTCATTCTGGGAAACGTTGAAAACTGCTAACTGAAGTAGAAGTAGATGAGGCAGGTTGAAGGAAAGTAGGTACACCAAAAAAGTAAATTACATCACAAAATAACTCCTGGAATGCATTGAACATGACAGACTGATTGAATAGTGGGAGAGGATCCAAAGGGGAGTTTTCCTCTAGTGTGTGAACATGACACTAATAACAAGGAAGCATACAGTTGTCAATAGCTAGACAGGTTTAACCGGTAGCCTCAATGTAGGAGCCTCAAGATTATTTTACAGCTTGTTCTTGTATTGACAAGTTTTTATGCATTAAGAAACTCTCTTGGAAAGGAAGGGCACTCTGTAGTATGTTATTAATACACATGGTTGTTGTACAAACAAAATTAACTTAATGTGAGCAAGCATGTGATCATGATGTCATGATGGTGGATTTTCTTCTCCTCGAACAGCGTTGGCACCCCTCCCTCATGTCACAACTTGATTCCATCTTCTTGCATTCCTAACATTTCTCTCTCCTTCTCTTTCTGTCTTTCATTTGCCTGCCCGCCACCTTACGTCACCTCCCTCCTTGTTTAATCTCAAACAGTTGATACCTCCCTCCGCTCTCCCTCTCCTTCCCATCTCCTTCTCCCTCTTCCCTTTCCTACTGTTTCTTTCTGTTTGTTGATTTCTCTATCCTCTCTCTGTTTCACTGTCTTGTGATCACAATCTCACATTCCTCGCTTCATAATAATGTGAAGGCAGCGCACGCACGCACGCACGCACACACAAACACGCACACACAAAAGGCATTTCCATCGCCACCCTAGTTCTCATTTAATGCCTCAGAGGTAAACTCTATATCAGTGTACCAACTGTGTTGCTGTGTTCACCTCTTTTCTAAAGCTTGTTGTCAAATTCCACTCCGGAAGCTTCTCCTGGTCCATTCAGTAGCTTTTAATTTTTTTTAAAGTAGCTTGTCTCCTCCCTTGCTGTTTAAAAGTGGCCCTCACCCCCTCCCATTCCTGAAAAAATTCTCGTAATGGCGGAATCAATAAAGCAAGCAAGTAAACTTGTTACACTAGTAAACTTGCTACCTACCTCTTCACTTGTCATTGTGGGACATGCTTATTGTTTATTTGGATCCCCATTAGTTGTTACCAAGGTAACAGCTACTCTTCCTGGAGTCCACATGTAACCTTCAGCAGGAGAAAAATCTGGCAACGCTAGACCGGCGACACTTCTCCGTAGGTACGTTTAGCTTAGCTATTATCCTTTATGCACGGTCCTTGGCTAGGTTTGTCCTTTGGGGCCTCTGTAGTCCAGCAGCTTTGCTGTGCTTTATTTACAAATGTGTTGCGTTTTCTGTCACCCTCTAGTGCAGGGGTATTCAACTAAAATTCAAGGAGGTCCAGTCACTAACATTTCTTCCCATCAAAGGTCTGAAGTATCATAATGTCTAACTTGTGCTATGATTTGGAGGCCTATATATATAGTTGTTGTATGACTTTCTGTCAAATACTATGTACATTTCAATATAATTTCAACAACATTTATTGATTAATTTCAAGAACTTTTCCCATGCACACACATTGAACATGCGTGGAAAACAAATCAGTAGCTTAAACATAATTAAAAGTATCACATTCAAATTCAGGTCAGTCAGTCAGTCAGGTAACGCTTAGTGAGATGTCGCTTCGTGAGATGGCCTCTAGAGGGCGTCTCTGACTAAGAGATGGCCCCGAGTCTCTTGACAGAGGAAACAAATCTAGGCTATATCCAGGGGGTCATTGGGCTGGAACACACCGGTACGCCATTCTGGGAGTGAATCTGATGACGCAACGCGCGTTCCGGTTCTGAAAAAGTAAATACAGAGCAGTACCGGTGGTTGTACCTGTTTTAGGAGCTGAAACTAGTGGCTTGGTTCATTTTATGACCAAAGTTTTCCGGCTGGGCGGTGTTTGGACCTTCGGGGCAATCACAGTGCTTAAAAATGGAAAACTCCACTCAACCGGGAAGCCGGGCCACATTAAACAAATGCACAATCAAATGACAAGCACAGACAGTTTAATCTGAGCCGCGGAGCTGACAGGTTGTGTTGTGAAGATGTAGAGAAAGAAGAAACTAGACAATCTTTACTATTTTCAACCAAATGTGAGTGATAAAACAATGTGTTTAAGTGAATTTAACTTGTTTCTATGAAGTAGCACTGTTATGAGCGAAGCTAGGCTACTGTATTCCTGCCAATCCGTTAATTCTGTCCGTTTTCCGACGGATCAGTGTGGCCGCAGCTGCTGCTATTCAACACACGCGCTGTGGGCCTGTACAGGATCTGTACTTGTTCTCTTTCTTTTTCCATATTTTCTTCTTCACCTCTCTACCTTTCTTAGTGAGTGAAATAACAATATCTTACTTTTCTTATTTTGGAGCAAGACATGCTGTCATCTCTCTCTGTGTAGCTTTCGTCTCTCTCTCGCTCTCTGTGCGTTTCCCTAGCGATGCACCATAAACAATCGCTTTGATTGGCTGAGTTCAGTGAAGTAGACGCATGTGATTTGTCTGTGACCTCCAAGCTCCACTGAGGGGACCGTATGAGATGAAGTAGCTGCGCCTAAGGTCTATAGCTGTGCCCATGGAAAAAAACGTTCCGTCAATCTTATTAATTCTCATTAATTGATCAGAAATGGGTCGCGGTCCGGACAGAACTGTCACTGGGTCTGGATCCGGCCCGGAGTCCGCCAGTTAGTGATGCCTGCTCTAGTGGTTGGAAAATCGCTTATTGCAGCTTTAACCATGGCCAACATCTGACCCTAACATTGACAAAATTGTTATAGCTGCTTAACCCTAACCTTAAAGGAATAGTTTGGTATTTTGAACCCTGGGCCCAAATAACACGTTTTCCGTCATGATCCCTATTAGTAGAAACCATAACTTCGCTAGCCACATGCTCTGCCCGTCCGGTAACACCGGGCGGCCCCCTCCCACTTTACTGCAATAGAAACCTAGGGGCATACGCGACAGTCTTTGAAAACTATGATAAACGTTGTTTTGCAAAACACAACGCTCACAGCATAATCATACCGGCGTCAGTATGTTATCTTGAAACATTTTTAAAAACCGAGCTTTCTATCAATAGTTGTGTTCTATTTGGATAGGAACTTTTTTTTCCTCAAAGACGCACTACCTTCTAAGCCGGTGTAGGCCCAGGGTTCAAAATACCAAACTATTCCTTAAACTTTACTGTTGGCTAACCCATTCACATGACCGACATGTTAAAACAAATGTATAGTCCCAAAATTCACAATTTTAAAATTCTTTTGCAATTAAGTAGTTGGTCTAAA
This sequence comes from Centroberyx gerrardi, assembly GCF_048128805.1. Classification (NCBI taxonomy): domain Eukaryota; kingdom Metazoa; phylum Chordata; class Actinopteri; order Beryciformes; family Berycidae; genus Centroberyx; species Centroberyx gerrardi. The sequence continues at coordinate 2,667,317 of NC_136003.1, read as the reverse complement.
AAAATATTACTGGGAAAATTACTAGTTACCACCTCTGAACCCTGCAACTGTCCTCCATTGGTTTGCAGCGCCCACTGCAGCCTGGTTATAAAGTGGAACTAACTAGGAATATTGTTGTAGCTTGTAGACTGTACTGTGTATGGTACATACTTTTTATACATGGAGCTGATCTAGAATTCCTACTCTGAATTGCCTCTGAATTAGGTTCTCCAGAGAAAAGCATGGGAGCCTAGATTTCCTCAGACACTAAGGACTTGTTTCTTCCCTAGCTGTAGCTCTCTGTATATGCAGGGCAAATCAACTGAGCACAAAGATAGACATGTCTCTAAATGCATTGCTGCTTACCGTGCTAACATTGTGCCACTCTTCCTGCTCACAGAGCTGGATCCCCAAGATCATCAAGAAGCGAGTGTGCACCACTTTTGTAGAAGACTGTTTCAGGTAAGCCCTCCTCCTTGATCCTTTAACCATCAGTACAGCTGAAATGCAAAAATGCTTGATTCATGAAGTGAAAGTCACAAGGAAACTGCATTGTGATGGTGTCTTCTGTCATTTCATGTATTTCCAGTTAGTACAGGATGTTGGGGTGGGACATAATGCAGGGAGGGATTGTTCAAAAGTAGGGGGGTTGGACCATAACAAACATGGAGAGAGAAAGCATTGCATACTCTGTGAAGTTGGGGAAGCAATCCACTGTGAAATGCTTTGTGCATAATCTTGAGCTGTCACAAATTCCATATTCTTCCAAAAGAGTAAATTCCAGCCACTGGAATGCAACCATGATATCTTGGGAAAACGAAACACATTTATTTGGGGGGCGAACACCCATAACAGCATCACCGTACCATGTTTCCATTCGTGTCACTTTGAAAGTTGTGAAATTGCATTCTTTTATGTAAAGGGGGAGGGGGGTGCGGTAATATGTACACCTACTAGTACGTCATGAGGTAACCACTAAAGTACGCAATTTTCCAGAAAGTAAAAGCAATGGGATTTTGATATAATACTACAAATTAACAATTTGTACTTTTCTTTTTTTACATTTATTGTTAAATAGGTGTACGTTATGATATAGAGAACCAGCTAACAAGGTGAAAAAAAGCATTCTTCATTTCATTGTGACTTTAAGTCTTCATTTCAGAGTAGAGAATGTACAGAATTTGGACCCTTTACCATAGGGTGTGGGTTACATAATTGCTCTGTTTGTGTGTTTGTCTGTTGGTTTGTCTATGGTCTGTCAGTAATGGAGCGTTGTGTCAGTGTGGTGGTGTGCGGGAGATGCATGGCTCTGTGGCGACAGGGGACTATTTTGGAGCAGCCATTGTCAGCCAGTGGGACAGCAGCCAGCACTCCTCAGAGTCTCCCACCGACGCCTTCGGAGAGCTGGAGTTCGCCGGCGCTGGACGCAGGCACAGCCATGTGGGTGGCATGGCCCAACACACACACACGTAGCCATAGATGCACAAGATTGGCAGACGGGGTCCTTCGGTCACCAAACAAAAACTACCAAACCTATCCAAGACTAACAAGGACCAGTGGCGTGTCCAGGCCATTTTGACTGGGGGGCTGAGGTGGGGCACAGACTCAAGCACTGAGCGTGGCATTTAGGAAGGATGTAGGCAGGTCTCAGAATTCTTAGAATAAAGTCAGATTCCTGACTTTTTTCTCAGGTTTCTGACTTTCATGTCAGAATTCTGACTTTAAACTCAGAAGTTCAACTTTGAACCCAGAATTCTGACTTTAAACTCAGAATTCAAATTTTTTTTTTCAGAATTCTGAGATTAATCTCAGAACTCAAATACATTTTTCACATGTGGCCCTAATCCTCTTCCGTACAAGGCCCAGGTTGAAAACAACCAGATTTATCAGGCATCACTGTCTACTGTATGCATATAAAAAAATGTAGGCTACTAACATTCCCTCTTGGTTTGTATCTTCAGGTGCGTGCTGCATTTATCTTTGCCATTCAGTTTGGTCAGACAGTTTTTTTTTCACAAAAGATCCCTAATTTGGTCTTCTCTTTGCTCCCCTTGGCCTGTTTCTTGGAGCACATGAGTGCAGTTTTGTGAAAAAAAAATGCACTGGCTTGATGGTCCCACCTCTAACATGGCCATCAGCCAATCATAACTCAGGATTTTGGGGTGGTGCCTGGGGTGACCAATCAGATTTCAGGCCACCACCCCCTAGACACGCCCCTGACAAGGACACAGTAGGCTCGTTTGAGATGAGCAAGTCCTGCGCAGTTTTGACCAGCGCCTTGCTTGGTCCGTTGCATGATGGTTAGAAAAGTTGTCCGACTTGCTCCGCAGACCCGACTGCACAAGCCACGGGAATCTCGTGGGACCGAGGCGGGTGCAGTTTTTGGAGTGAGGCGCTGCAGCTGCTCTCCACCGACTGCACAGCTCCAAGGATGATGGGAAATGCCTCGAGCTGATTGCTCACTGACTCATCACAGTTGTATCACACACCCACAATGAAATGAAGACCAAATGTCTGGGTTGTTTGAGCAGTGAGTGTGGGTGGCGGTAATGCATTTTTTAAGTTGTTTACCAATCACCGTTAAACAAAAATGATGTAGAGCAGTGTTCGGCTCGTTGACTCCTCGCCTGACTGCACTCGGCTATTCTTGTCTATCCAGGCAAGCAGGAAGTCATCTCAAACGAGCCTAATGTCATAGATGCTAAGCAGCCTACACAGTTCAGCAGTATTGCAGAGAGGAGGCATGTGAAGGATCCTGGTTCAGTGTGTCGTCTGTACACATTGCCATGCCTCCTAACGGCCACTAGTGGTCAGATAGGCTACCCGTGAGTGAGTGAGTGACTTTACAGGTCCATGCTTTTTAGATGCTTTGCAGAAATTGGCTAAGTGAAAACAAGCTATCTCTTCATCTTGGTAAAACAGATGCTGTTCTATTTGGTTCCAGAGGTAAATTAAAGAAGTCTACAGGTTTTAGAGTCATGGTTGGTGATGCCACCTTAGCAGAGAAATCCACAGTTAATTACCTAGGATGAATAATGGATAATCATTTATCTGGAGAAGACATGGGTTTAAAGGTAGTTAAAAAGTTTAGCCATAGGATTCGTTTTTTGGCCAGAATCGCTAAATTTGTAGACGTTCAAGCATTAAAAACGCTGGCAGGGACTCGAATCCTGTGTCATTTTGATTATGCCTGCTGCTCTTGGTTTGATAGCACACAGAAGTCAATCAAAAATAAGTCATCACAGAACAAGCTTGTCAGAATTGTACTGAAGCTTCCTGTGTTAACTCATTTGGATTCTTCTCATTTCGAGTGTGTCGATTGGCTCAAGGTACAGGACAGGGTGGACCAGATTAAACTGTGCATTATACAGAAGATTGTTCGGGGAGAAGTGCCCAGATACTGTACCTTGCTAATTATTTTATCCAGGTGAGGGATGTTCACTTTTGTGCCACCAGGGGGAACTCGACAGACTTGCCTTTTACAAATGTAATTCTCTTGCTGGCAAGACAACCTTTTATATTTTGCTGCTGTTTCCTTGGAACAAAGTAGGTGTGGAGGTGTGTCTGGAGTAGATTTAGTAGGTGTGTCTGGAGTAGATTTAGTAGGTGTGTCTGGAGTAGATTTAAAACTGCGGTAAAAAGTAGGGCAGGATAATCTCTTCTGGCTATTTGATTTTTCTGTTGTATTATGAACTGGAACGTAATGTATAGTTTTCTAGAATATGTTGGGCTGTATGTATCTTATAGTCTAATGTATTGGGCTGACAATTTTGTCTTTTTGCCCGTTATTGTTCCTATAATTCCATTTACCCCTTCCATCAAGGACCACAATGGAAATAAGCTTACCAGCTTTATTGTGTTATCCTTGACAATTTCTGAAAAATGTGCATGGTTTTGTCTAATAAATCAAATCAAATCAAATCAAGGCAGGGTATCTTCCATACCTGCTCTTGTCTGTCAGAACCAGTATATCTTTCTGGTTCCATCTCAATTCAGCCTCCCTGTGAACGCTAACAATACAACTTATTACAACTCCTTATTTGTTGGCAATAACACACAGGATTCATTGACATGGGTAGCTTTTCACTAGCCTGGTAAGACCATCCTGATCACGTGACCTCACATTCTGTTTCGCTCCACGGATCAGTCTGGACTTCAAGCCGCCCACATCGATTTCTTGAAATTACAATGTAACCGGGCCAATCAGGGACTGCGTCGTAGTTGATGACGTAACCGGGCCAATCAGGGACTGCGTCGTAGTTGATGACGTGAAATACAGGCCACCACTGGCAAAACAGTAATGGCGTCTCCCGAAGCAACGAGCGGTAACGTTAACGTTATTAGAGTAAACACAGCCATAAGTGCAGTTATTGCAGAAATAGACTCAATAGCAACAATTAAACAAGAACAAGAGTATGCACTAGCGGAGTTTCTCGGCGGAAAAGATGTTTTCGCCGTTCTTCCGACTGGATTTGAATTTGGATTCGCTGATTGGCTGAAGGAGTTTGTCTGTCAAGGCAAGTACTCCCGCCCACTGAAATCGATGTGGGCGGCTGGAAGTCCAGACTGATCCGTGGAGCGAAACAGAATGTGAGGTCACGTGATCAGGATGGTCTTACCAGGCTAGCTTTTCACAGCTCCAGCTTAAAAAAAAAAAATCAAACATAGCCTACTAATAAAATAGGCTACATGCCAAACAGATGTTTTTATCCAGGCAACTTTTTGCATAGTCTAGCCAGTTTTTGCACACAAATGAGCTGTAACGAAAGGAAGTAGTCTAAATTAAACCAAATGGATTAAAGTTTTTAGTCTTGTCTTCCTTTACAGCCTACTGCTGTAAATGCAAATGCGTCACCTTGCATTTGCCTTGTTTGACAGCCTTTAGATCAAGTTTGCCCATTTATACCAATTTAAATAATATTTACATTACAAACACACACACACACACACACACACACACACACATACACACACACAGTCTGATGCATTTTGGCTTATGGCTTAGTGGTGGCATGCTTCATCAGCACGCAGCCTTTCGTGTTACAAATTATTATTATTATTATTATTTTTTTTTTTATGACCAATTTTTTATTGATTCATATACATGACTTGGGCCGCTAGCATTCCCCTTCCCCATTCCCCCTCTCAGGCCTCTTCAAAACAAAAACAAAAAACAAACAAATAAATTTAGATGTACAAGTTCCGTGCATGTGTGTGTCAAGCCATCAATAGTACAACATTGCTTGACCTACTATCCACAAAACATCCGCAGTACGCCAGCGAAAACACCCACATAATTAGGCTGGGTCAACCAAGTAGCAAATGCACAACTACAATACATAGTCCATGGGAATAGACATCGGAAACACACCAAGATCGTCCCAGGTATTACCCATTGACAGAAACGCGGTAAAGCACAACAGTAATAAAGGCAAAATAAATAAATAAATATTAAAGAGAAACAAACAAACAAACAACAAAAAAAAACAAAAAAAGTAATGAAGGGGGGTATAATAGTGCAAAGTGTTTCATATACACACACATATACACATACACGCACACCCACACGCACTGCACACGTATATACATATACATATACAGCCCACATACAAGCATATACAGTACACATGTACGCATATACATACACATACATACGCATGCATACATACATGCAATACAATACAGTATAATATACTTTACACCCCACTAGTATTATATATGCCGTTTGACTAATTCGGCTGCATCTGTAAGTGCTTCAACTGTTTCCCTTTTTGCACCATTTACACTTGCTATTGATGATTCTAAAACAAGTATACTATAAAATAGAGACATCCACTGATCTAATTTAAGGACGTGCGGTGGTTTCCATCTCATTACTAAAATCTTTTTTGCTGCTGTAAGACCACAAAAGAAAATTTTTTTTTGTTTGCCTAATATATTGAGGGAGGAGTCGTCATTCAACAATATAACATTAGGCAAACATGGTATTTCAGTGCCAATAATATCTGATAAGACCTGTGCAATCTGTACCCAAAATGATCTTACACCTGAACATTCCCAAAACATATGGATGTAGGTGCCAATCGACCTTTGTGAACATAGCGAGCAAATAGGGCTGGGGGTTATCTGTAGTTGGCAACACTTTCTAGGCGATAGATAGAATCTATGAATCATTTTATAGTGCAGCAACTGATTATTGTAATTGCGAGATGTTAATGAAATGTTCCTCCATACTCTTTTCCAATCTATTGTCAAGCCATCATTTTTCAAATCGGTATTCCAAACTTTAACAATTCCCATATAACCTTGAGTGTTGTGTTGCATCTTTTTGTACACATATGACACAAAACCCACACCTGGATGGAGAGTTCTCATCATTTCCACCATTGGGTGCATTTTGAGAGGCTGATTCCATGGCACGCCATATGTGCGCATAGCAGTGCGTAACTGCAGATAAAAAAAAAAGGATGACCCAGGCAAATTGAAATCATGTTTCAGATCTTGGAAGGACCTTAGTCCTTCGTCATTCATAATGTCTGGTAGAGTATAAATCCCTTGATTTTGCCACTGTGGGAAGTAGATTGGTTTCCCCCCAATATTCAAATGGTTATTCCTGAATATTGGAGTATCAAGGTGCCAATCCAATCTCCAAGCGCCCAGTTTTTCTACACAGTTCCATATATAAATAGAATGAGCAACAATCGGGCCAAAATGTTCGAAACAATAATGGTCAGACAAGGCAGAGAACAATACGTCTTTAAGTGAAAAAGGTGACACTATTTGCTTTTCAACCTCTATCCACGGCACCTTTGAGTTATCATTAAACCAGTTCTTTAAAGGGCGAAGCATGAAGGCATAGTAATACAATTCAAAATTTGGGACATTTAGACCCCCAGACATTCTGTCATGCTGTAATATAGTTGTTCTAATTCTAGGGAACAATCCTTTCCAGATATATTTTGAGACACGACCTTGAAGTTTGTCCCAAAATCCAAGAGGAGGTGGCAGTGGTAGCATACTAGCGAAAAAATTTACTCTTGGCAGAATATTCATTTTCACTATTGAAATGCGTTCAGCTAATGATACAGTTAAATTGGCCCACTTATCAATATCAGCCTTTATAGACTTATACATACTTTTGTAGTTTTGGTTTATAAGTCTATCTAGAGATGGATATATATCTATTCCCAGGTATCTAAAATTTTGTACAACAGGAATTTCTGTGTTTCCGTCCAGATCTGTCATTGCTGCATTCAAAGGTAGTAATAAGGACTTAGTCAAGTTGATCTTATAACCAGATATTGCACTAAATTTCGTAAATATGTCAAGAACAACTGGGAGTGTTGTAGGTACTTGGTCCATATAACATAATAAATCATCGGCGTATAAAGATATTTTGTGGTGTGTATTGTTAATTGTTATTGGTTTAGCTGCCTCAGATATTCTAATTTTTTGAGCCAACGGCTCAAGGGAAATCGCAAATAGTAATGCTGAGGCAGGACAACCCCAGCCTTGTACCGCGTGCAATAGGAAACTGTGGAGAGCACTGATTTCCTGTTAAAACCATTGCTGTTGGGTTGTGATATAATATTTTTAACATATTCATGAATTTATCACCAAATCCCATATTATGCATTGTATACCAAAGATAAGGCCATTCGAGCCTATCGAATGCTTTTTCAGCATCGACTGACATCACAGCACATGGTGACTGCAAATTGGATGCTCCATGAATAATATGAAGGAGGCGGCGGATATTGTCAGATGATAGCCTATGTTTCACAAAGCCTGTTTGGTCAGGATGTACTAATACTGGCAGAACTGTCTCAAGTCGACAGGCTAGGACCTTAGCATATAATTTGATATCTGTATTTATAAGTGATATAGGTCTGTGACTGGAACATAAAATAGGGTCTTTCCCTTTCTTATGTAACAATGAAATAATGGCAGTATTTACGTCCCTATGGAAACCCCCTTGATCGATAGCTGTGTGTATCATTTCTAATAGTATTGGACCGAGGTCAGCCCAAAACTGCAAGTAAAATTCCGGAGGGAGACCATCCCATCCTGGAGATTTCCCTTGTTTCATGAGTTTCAAAGAGTCATATAGTTCTTGTAGTGTTATAGGAGAGTCCAAAAAATTAGTGTCATTGACTGTAAGTTTAGGTAGCTTCAAACCTACAAAAAAGCTTTCCAATTCTTTTGTTGATGTGTCCAATTCAGACGTGTACAAGATCTTATAAAAGTGCTGAAATTCAAGATTAATTAAGTGTGGGTCATTAAGTAGGACTCCCTCATTGTTCATAATAATTGGAATATCAGCTAATCGTTCGTTCATCCGAATTTTACTTGCCAATAAAAAACTTGGACTGCTGCCATCTAAGTAACAGGATTGTCTCGCTCTATGCACTAGAAATTCACCTCGTTTTAGATTTAACGCATTTAACTCTGTTTCAATGTTAGATAATGTTTTTTGTCTATCTGAATCAAATTGATTTTGCTGTTGCTTAATTAAAGCTGATTGAATGGTCTCCAAGTCAGAAATAGTTTTGAGTTGTGTCTTATTTAGACCAGATGAAAATGCTATCGATTTATTACGAATATATCCCTTAGCTGCACTCCACAAGAAGCGAATATCCTTGACTGAATTCTTATTAAGTAAAATAAATTCGTGAAAGCCAGCTTTAAATTGGTCACTATACTGTTTGTTCTGCAGCAATGTCAGATTAAATCGCCATCTACTGGCCCTTGTTGGAACATTGGGAAAGACGAACCTGCACAAATTTGCATGATGATCTGACATAGACATATAATGAATTTCAGCTTTCTGTACAGAAGGAACCATTCCAGAGGAGACAAAAATGTAATCTATCCTTGAGAATGTTTGGTGTCTTGCAGAAAAAAAGGTATATTCTCTCCTTGCATGGTGCTGGAGTCTCCAGATGTCGACCAATGAGAAATTGGATATCAGTCTCTTTAAAGCGGAATTGGCAGAAGAAGTAGATTGGGTGCATGTGGATCTGTCTAACAATGGATCAAGTACAGCATTCATATCACCCCCTAAGATTATTTGATAACCAGTCATTTTGGTAATAATTCTTGATAAGAAGTAAAAAAAAAACAGGTTCGTAGGAGTTAGGTGCATAACAAGTAATAAGTGCAATCTTCTCACCAACAAAATTTCCTTTCAGATAGGCGATTCTCCCATCTTGGTCGTTCCCTTTATCAACAATGTGGAACTTTAAGCTATTGCGCATGAGTATGATAACTCCTTTAGCTTTATTATTAGCAGATGATGAGGCAACAACTCTATAGTTATTATTCTTAATTTTATATATATCTTTTTCCATAACATGTGTTTCCTGAAGCATCGCAATATCTGCCCCTTTTCTGCTTATAATATCAAGAGAGCTGGCAATCTTCAGGTCAGTGTTAAGGCCTCGTAAGTTCCATGAAAGAGTAACTAATTTGGCCATAATACGGAAGAGTGTAATTCACATTTTTTATTATGTGTCAGCATGTACATCTTACTCAATAAAATTGAACAGTTCACCTGGAGCCCACCCTCCTCCCCACTCTTATTTGCAGCCATAAACCCTCCCATACCCCCCTCAGTTCCCTGCCTCCCAAGAGAAGGGGAAAAAAAGTCATAATAACATATCACATTATATTTACTGTACCCTTCTCTCTGACTCCCTTTACTCTGCTTCACGTTGCAAAGCTGTGGCATGGAAAAGCTTAACCCATCAGTGTGTGTGTGTGTTACAAATTTAACACACACACACACACACCTACACACACACACACACACTTTGGCAATCAAAATTACGACAGCAGCTGCTTGATTAAAGTATTAGTAATCTTGGCTCAGTGCCATGCTCATAACTAAATGACTATTTTTTATGTCACCTCGTGATCCCATTGAACTGCCCCATCTATTGAATTGGGGAGTGTGATAACCTTAAGATAAGATAAGATAAGATAAGATAAGATAGCTGGTGAGTCATTTGATTTAGATTTACATTCCAATTTAGGCTGCACTTCATGTAGTCAGTATGGTGAGAGGACCTTAACATTATTATATCATTTAAGGATCATTTGTGGAACTTTCCATAAGGTCTTAGGGGCTTATTCATAAAACTTACCGGCAGGTTTAGCGTGACATAGGGGTGTTTTCTCTAACTAATGAAAATATATGTAAATTATTACAAATCCAATAGATAAAGTTACATTATGTCCCGGGACATTAATTATCATTGGAAACTGGTAAAAATGTTTAATAAATATGACTCACACACTAGCTTCGCAATTATTAATTACTGCTCTGATTGTTATAAAAGCCAGTTTCCATATGATATGATTCGGTTTATCATGGCTAACATTGCAGCAGTAGGAGTGCATGAGCTATACCGTTACCGCAGTTTTATGAATGAGCCCCATTTGTAAACAGAATCCAGATCCATGCCAGGTTTTCCAGCCTGCACAAAGGTGATGTCCAGATAGCTGGAAGTTTCCGTAAGACAACCTGTTTAATGTTTGAAGTCTTTCAAGGCCCAGTAAGTGCTTGTACATTGTTACTACCAGATTGTGTAGGATTTTATTTGTGTACTTTTCTACATATCAGATGTAGCGTAGCGCTGTGGTAGTTAGCTAACACAAGCTTGTTAGCTATCAACCAGTAAGGGCACCTTTGTTTCTCAAACACTTGACTAGGCCCAAGAGCTGACTATGCAAGTATATTGTATTTCAGAAGATGTAAATGTAGCAATAGTTATGTGGATATTATGTCAAGTTAGATATCTGGTTGCTGTTAGCTGAGCAAGCTAACCAGCAACTTCCTCATTCTTAATCCTGTTTGAAGCATTGCTATAGTGATTGCACAATGGCAGCTGTGGAGGGTCAAATATCCTGGCTCAGTGCTAACCATAGATGAGTTTTACACAGCGCCGAGAACAGGAGGGCATTTAATAAAAGAGATTATTTTATCACAGGAAAAGTCATTGATTGCAATGTATACATTTAAAGTAAAGAAATTACTTTAGTAGCACAAAAGTATTGGTAATAGCTTGTGTAATAATGTTATTCCTGTCTTTGCAGAGCGAAGTCAGCCTAGATTTTAGTGTCTTGGATTTCACTCCAACTCAAGCTGAGTTTATGAAGTTTTGAATCCAGAAGCAACCCCAAAACACACCACCTCATCACCTGCGTCTTCTTGAAAATTCTCCACAGGGATGTCTTCTCTCACCAGACTGTGCCGACATGCAAGAGAAATCACTGACGCTGACAGGAACAGGATGAAGACGATCTTCACCCTCTGTGACGTGGATAGTGATGGCTACCTGAGTAGGGAGGATCTGAAGATGGCCATGGTGATGCTGTTCGGTTACAAACCATCCAAGTTGGAAACTGACCTACTCGTAGGGCAAGAACGGCGCCCCCAGTCGACGGGAATCTGTCTGGAGAGGTTTGTGACTCTTATGGTGGGGAAGCTGTCGCAGGAGAACTCTCACCTGAAGACCAGGCAGATGTTCAATGCCTTTGACGTGCGCCACCGGGGCTTCCTCACACTGGAGGACTTCCAGGCGGCCTTCAGCAGGGCGGCTCCTCGTCTGCCTGAAAGGACCGCTGTGGAGGCTTTCCGGCACACCGATAAGGACTCAGACGGCCATGTTAGCTTCAAAGACTTTGATGCTGTAATCAGCTGTGGATGGGCCAATTGCTGACTCACCTGGAACATTTGATTCATTGTTGGAGCTTGTATTAGTTGAATATGGTATTATCAGTTTCTTTTAGTGACTGATTGTCTCTTGTGATTATTCTCTTGAGTTAGATTTGATAATATGTATTAAAAAGTCTGGATGTTTTTCTCAGAGCATTTGATTTATTGATAGCTGTCGGGATGTAAGGGAATTTCACCAAATATTGCCAAAATGGTTCTAAAAAAAATTGCCTACCCCATCTTTAATCTCAATGGAATTAGGTCACACAAAAAATAAATTAGGCCATCAAATAAGGGCCAGTAATCCCTTAAAATACCCTTACATTTACATTAATTCATCCCTTAATTCATGCGAAATCCCCACAAAATGAGTTATTAATTGAGGAGACCCCATCAAAACCTCCTTAAACACCCCGTAGTGTTTGACTTCTTACCTTCTAATTTAATGTAAAATTCAGAGAGACAGGAACTTTCCATTAATAATTCATTAATAACTCTGTAAACCATGGACAAAAGGGATAAAAAATCATGAATCACATCAAAGCTGTTATTTTTAATGGATAATTAATGTTTATGTAATGAGGAATTCTCTTGTATTATCCCTTTAGGATACAGGCATCTATTGGTTAAGTGCAATAGTGCATCGAAGTGTGCTGTATTCTGCTGTAAAAGAGGTCCTAACTATGTAAACTACTTTTTATCACCTAAGAAATGTGTTGCCTTGCACTTAAGGTGCTATATAAATAAAGATTGATTGACTGTTACAACTTTTCATTCAAGCATTATAATCCTATGACATTGAAATGATACATTTGGCAGTGGTTTTCAGGCAAGGTTAAGAATTGACCACTGACAGACACCAACATAATGCATGCAGCCTACTGATTGGTGTCATATCCTCCTTAATATGCCTATGATATCTTATAATTCATCCCACTGCACATAGACCAAAAACTGTACTAACAGTAAGGCACCAGAGGTAGTAAATGTAAAATATCACAAGGCTATAAAAATATCAGATATCAGTGCATTCAAATGTATCAATATAGTAAAGTGTAATTCATAAGCACTTATTAATATCACAATTGAATCAGACAGTCAATAAGTCAATCAGTATTTACTGTCCCACCAGGTTTTAATCGCATATAGTCAATTATTTCTTGCTAAATCAGTTTCAAAAGTCACACTATTTTAAAAAGTATTAAAATCAACAGAATTGCATCATACCAAACTGAACAAAATCTAAGATTTCATGATACATCACATCTTTGCCTGAATCACAGTTAAAATAAATTGGATTAAATTACTATGTTTCTAGTTGCAATGACTAATGCAAAGTTAAGTCCTAGTTATCCTTAGCCATTCTCTCTTTGCCCTGTCCAGTTCCTGAGGCTGTCGTGCGACACACCGCCTCAGATCGTCTACACCCTGATGACGGCCCACTGGGGTCTGCCCTCACCCAACTTGGTGGTGTCGGTGGTGGGGGGCGAAGGCCGTGAGAAGGTCAAGACCTGGGTGAGGGACGTGCTGAGAAATGGGCTGGTTAGGGCTGCGCAGAGTACAGGTGAGCCACCACAGTTAACAGCAATCATTCAGAATGGAATATGGCGCAACGTTGTGTGAAAAGCTTTGTTCATATGATGCCAAAACAAGTCCAACTGTAAATTTGACAATACTACATTTTGAAAACATTTAGCCTGTAGTTTGGTCTATGCTGTAGCTTCTCAGCTCAGCATATTTCATCATTATTTCAACAGGGACAAAGTGGAACTGAATGAGGGCGGCGGTAGCCTAGAGGTTAGAGAAGTGGACTTGTGGCCAGTATGTGGCTGGTTTGAATCTTGGGCTGGGAAAACCTGTGTGGGGGGAAAGTCAATAAGAAATGCTCTCCCCCCTTAATAACTAATGTTGAGGTGTCAAGGCACTGAACTCCCAGCTGCTCCAGTGGAGCTACTCAGTGGCCACCAGTAGAAGACTGGTTGTACTGGACAGCCCCCTGAATCTGTGTAACTGTATGAATTTGAAGCAGGCCACTGTTGGAAAAAAGTATGGAGATCAGTTGACTATTCCTGGGGAAATAATGAGCCCCAGTAGAAGCATCATTGTTAGATCCTAGAATTAAAGGATAAGTATGGCAATGCGTATTGAAAAAAGTGGCTGATCTTGTTTTGCACTTGTTTAACTTCTGTGTCACTCTGCAGAGACTGCTGTAATGATATTTGAGCCTCCAGTCAACAACTGTGTCTGCTTATGTTTGTGTATTGTATTACAGTTTAATGAAAGCTTGCATGTATATGTGCTGAAAAAATGTTTATAAGCTTGTCTTGTGGATGTAAACTTCCTGTATCTTTATGTGTCTTGTGTTTAAACCGTTTTGTGTTACACTGCTCATGTTACAAACAAGTTCCTCTCCCTTTCTTTCTGCATACCTCTCACTACCACTACTACTTCCACCTTGTTTTTTTCTCCCTCCGCCTGCCCAGGGGCCTGGATCTTGACCGGGGGTCTGAGGGAGGGCGTTGGCCGCTGTGTGGGTGAGGCGGTTAGGGACCATGGCGCTGCAGCCCCGTCTCTCTCCCAGAAGAAAGTCATCGCCCTGGGGTTTGCACCCTGGGGCCTGGTCCACAACCGGCAGCAGCTTGTCAATGCACAGGTAGTCCACTATACAGGGTCCACCATTAGCTTGTATCACAGCTACCTATCACCGATAACACTGATATTTATTGTTTTTGTTTATTACTTATTATTCATCTGTTAATGTATATAATATTAGCTGAATCCATACACTATATTCTTCTAGCAACATAGGTGTCTGTCCTATATCATATATCATTAGCTTTTATATGTGTACAGAGATATACATACATGCATGCATGCATGACATATGCACATTTTTGAAAATGGAAAAAGATAGCTGCACACTCTTCTCTTAATTGTGTGATGTGTATTGACCACCAGTGTCTCATCTTAAGGCACACACCCTGATCACAATCAATAAACATAACACAATTGAGAAAGTGTGTGCCTGTCTTTTTCCTTTTTGAAAACAAAATGCTCCAAAATGCTATTATTACATGCACATTTATGCACATTTTATGGCCTCTTCAGTACAAGCCACGTAAATAGTAACAGTGGCTTAACGTAATGCATACTCACTTCTCAATCACAACATCATTTTAAGTTTACAGAGGTTTACAGAGAGTAAACTCAAGTTTACAGAAAGCAGAGCCTCCTGTATGCTGCATGGCTGCACAATAACTGACACCAGGGGTTGAAAATTTGATTATTTTTTACTTATTTTACTAAACATCTAATCTTATTTATTTTAGTGATAATTCAATAGCAGACCTGAGGTTCATTTAGCACGCTATTTCAAAAGCAGATACGATGTTTGTCATCCTACACTGACTCTTTAATGTACATCAGTTAACATGTATTACTCAACAACAGTAAAGATATTACTAGGCATGGGGGTTATTACAGAAGTAGCCGTATTACTAAATATGGACAGCTGGGTGTAAACCTGATACTCTTTAGCACTGTATTTAACTCTACTTCAGCACTTTGCACAGTTTATATATATATATATATTTCATATATAATTGTAATCATCAACTCTGATGTGACCTTAGAGTTTGTAGCCTGTATTTTAATGTATGTTTGTGCCTATGCTAGCTACTGTAATGTGGTGTATGTGACATATTTTACTACTGTGAGTGGGTGGCATTACAAATGTTCTCCCTGTGGAACAATAAAGATTGATTGATTGATTGATTGATTGATTGATTGAGACAGAGGGGATGGAGAGGTGAATGGAAGTGAGAGATAGACACGTTTTGAACACAAAATACCTGTGAAACCTTCCCTTTCTTGACTTGATATCTTGTCACACACACACACACACACACACACACACACACACACACATACACACCCCACGTTTGCTTTCCATTGCTTTTTCACCTCAGTTTGTGATCCCCTACGCCTATGATTGCAATCCTACCACTCCCTCATTGTCAGTGACAGTGTCTCTGCCTTTTGTTCACTCTTCTCCTATTTCTTTCACACTGCTGCTTGTTCTCAGGGGAGTTTCCCAGCCCGTTATTATGTCCAGAACACGTCGCGTGACTCCTGTTGCCTGGATAACAATTACCAGGCTTTCCTCCTGGTGGACGATGGGAGTGTAGGCCGGCGGGGAGGGGAGACAGCCTTTCGTGCCAACCTGGAGGACTACATTTCCCATCAGCGCACTGGCATCTGGGGTGAGACATACAGAGTATGCACACTTATACACAAATATGTTAACATGCACATGTGTGAATGAACACGCGCTTGCACATATGCTCACGCGCACACACATCAGCAATTCAAAAATAAAAAAAAACATTATTCAAAAGAGAATTTGGGCATAAATGGACAGATTTGCTCTTTCGCACTCTGCCATGTTCCATGTGTTCATCTAATGGGACACGACACAACGTTTGTCCATGTCCTCACTTTCATACTGCCTCACTGAGGTAATGCTTCCACTGAGGCAATGCTGATGGGTTTATCTCAATTCATTACCCACTGACTGCCAGAGCTCTGACAGACTGTTATGTCAGTCTTGGCTATGTTCGGTCGATACCTTCAACGCACCAGATTAGACAAATGATATGTGTTTTTATGCTTTTGATTTCTCCTGGGGTGCAATGACAGTGTCCATGGACACAATCCATGGCACAAACCATTCCTTACGTTACATTCCTTAGAGCAGGGGTGGCCAACCAGTCAGAGACTAAGAGCCAAAAAAATTGCTGTGGTACTGCAAAGAGCCACATCGTGTATATACACACAGGCACACAAACGCACTCCCTCTCTCACACACACACAGAATGAAAATCTAACAATTTACAATACCTTGTAAAGACAGAACATCTTTTATCTTACCCACCCACACACATACACAAGCACACCTACCCTCACAAACACACACACACACACACACACACACACACACACACACACACACACACACACACACACACACACACACAATTTACAATACCTTCCAATAACAGAATATTTTCATGTGACAAAAGTTTTTATCTTACCATGCATGTTGCTGCTTTTGACTCAGTGGGACTTCTGGCATTCCTTGCCTTCAACAATCCTCTTTAAATCTGGCTTGTATTCAGTTGTGGCCACTCGAAGCAGTTCTTTCACATGTGTGTCAGTAAGAACAGATCGATGCTTTGATTTCACGTGTTTCAGGGTAGAAAACACAGACTCACAAACGTACGTTGACCCAAACATTGAGAGTAGCTTGAGCGCAGCCCGTTTGACATTGGGATATTTTTCCATTGGCACAGTTTTCCAGAACTCAAGGGTCCCTTCCCTCAGAACAGATTTCAGTCTGTCATCCTCAGAAAGTTCAATCATCTCCATCTGAGACGTTGCTCCGTCTGTGACTAGCGGGGCTTTTAAACAGTCCGTCTCCGCAGTAAAAGGGTCAATGAGGAAAGTAATCTGTGGCCTTTTCAGCTGTAGATCATGGAATCGGGCCGCAAAACTTTCCTGAAGGTTTTCAAGCAGTGTTGCATATCGGGCTGTTTCCATTTTCAGGGCGGTTGCTTGTCCGCTTGCTTTTGGCAGAGAGGGAAAATGCGCTAATTCTCCCTTTTGAAGATGTGTCTTAAACAGCTTGAGTTTGTTGACAAACGCGAATACACTTTGCACCAGGTCAGGCAGCATTTTTAACTTCCCCTGTAGATCCAGGTTCAGTCTGTCCAGATGACACAGCATGTCTACCAAAAAGGCCAAATCCAAAATCCACTGGGGGTCTGAGAGCTCAGGATATTCCTTGTACAGTTTCACAGTGTCCAAAAGATCAAAGAAGTGAGAAAGCACTTTACCTTTAGAAAGCCACCTCACAGTACAATGGAGCGGCAGGTCTCCGGGAAGCCCTTGGTCAAGTTCAGCAATGAGATTTTTGAATTGTCTGTGGTTAAGAGCATGTGTGCGAATATAATTGACGATTTCCATCACGGGCTTCATGACGTGGTCTAAATTCAGCTTTTTAGACACCAATTGCTCCCGATGAATGATGCAGTGGAAAGTCCAAAACTCGGGAAATGTGTTGTCAGCTTTACAGAGCCCCACAAGCCCGTTCACAGATCCGACCATAGATGGCGCTCCATCCGTGGCTATTGCCGTTAGTTTTGTAATGGCAGATTTGCTTTCACAAACACATCTGTCATTGTTTCTTTCACATCGATGCCACGGGTTCTGTCCTTTAATGGTACGATATCAAGGAGTTCTTCTTTTATTACACAATCTTCTGAAATGGGCCGTGCAAATATTGCCAACTGAGGCTTGTCTTGTATATCACAAGACTCATCCAATGAGACACTGAAATACTCGCATTTTTGAAGATCAGAATGTAATTGTGATTCAGTGGCATTGTTTATGTCCGATATTCTGTGTTCAACAGTGTGGCGTGACAGTTGGACGCCTGATACCATTCGTTTCAGTTTGTCATTTTCTGGAGACAAGATTTCAACAACATCACTGAGGCATTTTTTTACAAACTCGCCTTCATTGTATGGCTTTTTAGCACGGGCAATGTTCCACGCCACTTCATATGATGCAAGCGTTACTGTCTCCGAATGCTTGGCAAATTTTCGGAACAACTGAGTCTGTTTTTCTGCCTGAGTTTTCAAGGTGTTTAATTTGTGCTTGCGAAGTTCAGTACCTTTCGGGAATTCCTGGTCAATGTTAGCATGGAGTGAGCTGAAATGGTGCTGTAGATTTGAAGCCTTGAAATGTGCTAATGACGTCTGGCATATCAGGCAGAATGGCTTGCCATTACGTTCAACAAAAAAATATAAACTCTCCCACTCTTCTAAAAACGTCCTGTGTTCGTCATCATATTTGCACTTACTTTTACATTTCCCTGCCATTTTTAGAGCGAACTTGCCTTAAAAGAAAATGTCGGAACGCTCAACAGCAAAATCACCGCAAAGTTGTTTTTTTTCCATTTCCAAGGTGATTGGTTCGCTGGCATGTTTTTTTCATTTCCAAGGTATATGATTGGTTTGAAGTGGTTGGCTCTCACACTGAAGCAGTGGTATACATAAGCATGGCCTGTAACAGTGTGTTAAAAACTCATACACACACACACACAGACAATTTGATGTGAATTGAAGAGCCGCATAAGAACGAGCAAAGAGCCGCATGTGGCTCGCGAGCCGCGGGTTGGCCACCCCTGCCTTAGAGTCTTAATGCGGAATTTGTGATCACCTATGAAAAGCTGGCTTTTATTTGTTGATGCTTTTGACCTCTCATCCTACTGCAGTCCATTAAATGATTGGGTAGACTACTGTGTGAAACGATTATCATATTTTTGCACACAAAGATGACAGGACAGTCTTCAATATACTGGTTTGAAAGTAGCTCTATGAAATAAAGGCATAGATGGAGCATGAGTAGTGCAAGGTGCTATGATACTTTTGTGTTCATTTGAAAGTCTATTTGTGTGAATCCAAACAATGAGCACTATCTATACTAACCACACTGCATAGTACATTTAAACCGAGTGCATGATGATCCACTGCACAGGCATGTGTGCCCTGATGCTCTCAAGTACTTGTTGTCTGCCCTCTAGTGGCTAAGTTTATACTTGTAGAGCTCATGGCAACATAAAAACAACAACTGCCCTGAAGGTTTGAGAAGCCACAAGTACTTTAGGTAATATTCAAGACACTCTTGTTGAACTTGACTGTGAGGCCCAGCTGAGTCACATGGCCAAGGAGGGCTGCTGCGTCTTCGATGGCACACTCCCGGGATGGGGAGCAGATGAGCCAATTGTCCAAATACAGCAGAATCTGCATGCCGCTAGCCTGCAGTAGGGTTGAAATACAAGAAGTAGGTGAGCGGTTGAGGGTTGGGGGGTTGGGGGCCATTAGTGTAAGCTCATTTATTGATTGTTGATAGGCTCAACATAGCTCATCCAAAAACTTATGGGCTTCATCTGGTGTTTCGAAGAGGAAGTTTTCCTTCCTGTGTGTCACTCTAGCTTTGGCTGGGTAAATCGGGAAGGTCTGTACTCCTTTTACAACACAAAGGAGAATGCTTTTCTCTTGTTTTTTCTCTTCTGCTGAATAATCAGCAAACAGCCTGCGCTTGTTATTACCATGAGTAATTTCAGAGCCAGCCTTCCTGTACTCATCCATAATTGCTTTCCTGTCTGCATATCCCAACAGTCTAAATATCAGAGTTCTAGCATTCCCCTTTTCATCCGATTTAGTGCCTGATTAGACCCCATGGGCCCTTTCAACTTCAATAATGCCACAAGCCCTCCTCCCCCTCAGGTAGATCAGCCTGATGTTGTAGCATCTGTTATAATCTTCTAGCTTTCCGCATCTTGCTGCTTTGGAGGCTTGTAGCGTTGAATAAACACCTTATCATCCAGCAGGATGCTGGGTAACTTCTGGATAGCCTAATCTGGTGCGCTGAAGGTATCGACCGAACATAGCCAAAGACTGACATAACACGTTTCATCACTGATCATCTTGCAGGAAAGGACATTTCCAAAGGAAGAGGGCAGGTCATGTATTAATATAGAGGCCACTCTTCCTCATGGAAGGGTCATGCTGGCTCCACATGATCCTCATTGTTCCCCCTTCCATCTCCAAGGCCTTCTCAGTGTGGGCCTGCTTCTGGAAGTTCACTGAGTGAATCATGTTTGAGATTTTCAAGAGGGAATGCATTACAGAGATGAAAGTGTGCACCGTAATTCTGTATGGGCATAGCTCCTTCAACAATCAACAGAATTATTTTAGCCAAATAGGTCTTTGGATTCAGCAAATTGAAAGCTTATTGGGGAATATGTGTTTTCCTTCTAACTTCTTGTCTTGGGCCAACAGGTAGTGGCAGTATTGAAATCCCAGTGTTGTGCATGCTCATCTCAGGAGAAGCCAACATGCTGGAGGTGAGGACATTGTCAGGACGATCAAAAGTAGTCATATGATGGATTTTGCCAAATACTACAAATAAACGGACCAAAAATGTGTGATCAGCTAAAAAAAATCGACAGCCAAGTAATTGTATAAGGGGGCAGCCATAGTAGAGTCAGTATTAAATGACAGCACCCCCATTTCTACAATAATGCTGTCATTAAACAGTAATAACATATATGAATTGTGTTTGTGGTTGTATAGAAACTAATGTTTGAAGAAAGAGGACTATCAGCATTGTTTATTTTTTGGGATATATCCAAATCTGACCATAAAATATCGGTAGCAGTCTAAAAACTGAGAATAACAATGTGATTTTGTACAGAAACAAAACATGTTTGGACATGTTGTTGGATGCTACTCCATCTACTCTAAAGTTCACTGATAAATTTACAGAGGTATGCAAAAGGTTGGGCACCCCTGGGCAAATTGTATATTTTGTTGATTTTCTAAGTGAAAAGAATTTAACACAAACTCTCACAGATTGAAAAAAATAAAACAGTAAACGTGATTAAATAATAATAACAGAAAAGGAGAAATCATAATCCCTCTCTCACTCTCTTTGTCTATATCTACTCTCTGTCTCAGAGATTAGATGTCTCTCTGAGGAAAGCCACACCCTGGCTGGTTCTGGCTGGTTCTGGTCCAGCCGCAGACCTCATCAGTGAGATGCTGCGTGATCTTCCCTCTGTTCCCCTCAGTCCTACCTCTCCTCCAGCGGAAGGGGAGGCTACTGAGGGGCCCAGCGTGGAGCTCCGTGACAGGGCCCGCGACAAGGTCCGGAGACACTTCCCGGCTGAAGCTGAGCTCGAGAAACTGGTGGACAGGGTGAGTCAGACGGCATATGTGTGTGTATGTGTGTCTATATGTATGCGTGTGTGTGTGTCTTTCTGCATATGCATGTAGTACTGACCAATATTGTCCCTGTTTATCTGTCCAGTGTCCATGTGGTTTGTGTGTGTTTATGATTTAGGGGCTGGGAAAAGGTCATTATAACAAGAAAGGTGCATTTTCAAGATATTTGTGCTCAAATCTTGTTTGTGGCTTTCTTTCTCTTTGCTTCGTTCCTCTCTCTCTCTCTCTCTCTCTCTCTCTCTCTCTCTCTCTCTCTCTCTCTCTCTCTCTCTCTCTCTCTCTCTCTCTCTCTCCAGGCTCTGAGTATTTACCTGAACAGAGATCTGATCACAGTCTTCCATGGGGAACAGGAGGGTCCTGATGATTTTGATACAGTTCTCCTCAAAGCCCTGGTTAGAGGTAAGTGTGTGTGTGTGTGTGTGTGCGTGTGGCAATATTGTCCCACTTAATCTGTCCAGTGTCCAGTACTGTATATACAGTATAAATCTGGCTTGCCTCTGTGTGTGTGTGTGTCTGTTCAGCCAGTAAACGAGTGTCCAGTGAGGCCAGTGAGTACACGGAGGAGCTGAAGCTGGCCGTGGCCTGGAACCGAGTGGACATTGCCAAAACGGAGCTCTTCAATGGAGACATACAGTGGAAGGTCAGAGACACTGTGGCTTTCCTTACATACATGGTTATCAATGCAATTTCAACAACAGGACTAGAAGATACAGTTTTGTTGTCTTTGTGGCGACCCCTATATATTTATTTGAAAATGCCATTGCAGACATGCTTGATATCCTCTTTTGAACATGTACACCAAGTTTTGTGTTAATTGCACCAATGACGTTGGAGTTATGGCCTGTTTTGTGCCAGACTGGCCATTGCAAATTTGATTTGCTTATAGCAGCCATATCGTTTATCCGATTTTGCTGGAAAATGGTTACAAAGTGTATCTTAAGGCCCTCTTACTTTGTACCAAGTGGTGATAGGTGAAAAACTGAAAAGGAAAAAAAAGATTTTCAAAAAATGCAAATGAGCAAAACATCTATCCAGACGGACTTTAGTGGTCCAATTGGCACATTTGTAGAGCACACTCGGGAGATTAGTTGTAGCATATTTCACGTCAATTGGACATACGGTGTGGGAGTTATGCCCTTTCAAAGGCTTACATTTTGAACCTTTAATTGTAGCACCCCCATTAGGGCGATTTAAATTTTTTTTTAAAATGGCAGAAATCGATCCAGGCCTGAGGCTTTGAAGATGGGCATTTCATTTTGCCAACAATATTCATCAATTCTCTTTTCCAGTACACATTTTTTCCTTTATGTTTCAGCGACATAATCCTGTTGAGTTGATTGTGTTTCAGTACGAGGACCTGGAGGACTCCATGACAGATGCACTAATCAACGACAAGCCCCAGTTCGTGCGCCTCTTCTGTGAGAATGGTCTGAACATCCTGGACTACCTGACGTACCGGCGCCTGGAGGGCCTGTACCGCTCGCTGTCTGACAGCTCACTGGCCTACAGTCTACTCCAGAGGCGCCTAAGCGAGAGGCAGGGCTTGGCTGGATCCCTGCCCAACGTGGATGGAGCCACGCCCGGTTCAGCACCTCTGAAGAGACCCCAGAGCCCACTGACTGGACCTGCCTCAGCGAAGGAGCTTAGCTTGTATGAGGTGAGGAAGAGGAAAAGGAGGAGACCTATGAGGTGTGTTTATGAGAGGTCCCCAGTATGTTTAACGGTGTGCATTGGGCATGAGTGTGGATGATGATGATGATGGTGAAGATGGTCATTTTGAGGATGATGATGATAGTAATTGTGATTTTCATGGTAATGATTTCGATGTGGCTGTAAGCAATCATACTGCTTGAAAAGACTAGTGTACAACCCCCCCCCCCCCCCCCAAGAAATGTGTGTGGTGTCAAATATGGTTTTGAGTCTATGTGCTCTCCTTTGTAGTTTTTGCCCGACCCACGTCGAGCAGCCTTCTATCCATGAACTTGCCATTGGAGTTGCTCATGGCCTTTAGAGCATCCTGGTTTATTGTGTCAGATGCAAGAACGCAAGAACCGTTACTGGCCCACTTGGGTCACTTCGTATTTCCTCCTACTTGTAGGATATCTGGTTGATGTCTGCCAATAGTCAAAACAACATGGAGCAGATCGAAGAGAGACTAACTGATGAGCTTTGCAAATGTGTTCATTTGTAGGACACATCATCCCCATATTATAAAGATTACAAGATGTCACTGAATTTGTGGTGAGAAATAATAATATAATATATAATGTAAACACTACTACTTATGTAGTTATTACTTCCGATCTAACAAAGCGCAACAATGCCATCTAGTGTTTCGGTGGTCTACATGCAGAATCACCAATGCAGAATATAAATGCTTGCACTGCCGTAGACACCTACAGCATAGCAATGGCGACACTACCACGCAGATCTATAAAGCAGCCTTTAGGGACATTCCCTTGTTGTTTCTCATCACCTGCTCAGGGTTGTTTTTGTCTTTCTATATTGTGCCGCTTCTGAGGCTTTTAATGTTGAATAGCCACCTTCTTATCATCCAGCAGAATACCCTGCTGTTAAGCCTGGGTGGTGAAATTGAATGAGTAGAATGAGCCCCTCCCAGTAACTACTGACAAAGTTCCCTTGAGCAAACCTCTGAAGCCTCAACAGCTTGAGTGGAGCTGCTGAGATTTGTTTGAATGTGAAGTTGGGCGGTGTGGTGTCAGATATGGTTCTCAGTATATGTGTTATAGAAAGAATTTACAGTCTGCCAGTAGGAAAAACAGAAGCACATGACATCAGTATAGAAACACAAGACAGCGAATATTGCTTCAGAACACATATGAGGCTAATACATGAAAACATAATTGCAATATAAAAGTGAACTACCTAGTAATGTGTTGTCCTTGCTGCAGGTATCCCGGCTGCTGTGGGACCTACTGGGTGATGTTTGTCAGCCTTTCTACTACGGACCCCTGGGCCTCGACCACAATACCAGCACCAGGAGGGCTCTCAAGGTCAGTGAGCAGCACTTTGAAAACCTCACAACTAATAAGTCAACCTTTTAGGAATTTACATTTACTGTCAGTAAGACTGTCACTTTTCAGAGAAAGAAATTGAGAAAGTAGCTTTATTTTTAGATTGATGTCCATGCAATTTTGAATCGTTGCTAACTAATCTAACTAACTATTGATGAATTGTTAAACTTCATTATTTAATTTACAAGAAGTTAATACAATCAGAGAATGTAGAAGAATGACTAGATATAATATAGAATATTTTGGTCATAGTTTCACTGTTATCTCTCTACCTACAATACAGATAGTCATGGAATTCTGGACAAAATCATATCTAACAATAAAAATATTTTCAGATTTGGGTCTGAGACCCAAATCTCTCTCTCAACTGTGTTGGTTAATAAAGCAGAAATGCCAAAAAAATATATAATCAGAAAGCCAGTGTAGTTGTACAATATATAAATGATAAACTGATCATTTTTATTACATTAATTAATAATCAAATATTCAAACCTTAGCAAACTGTTGAAAGACAAATATAATTGTTAATTATTTGATAGTTAACAGAATAATAAACTACTGTTACATAATGATAAATTCACCATTTATTAAGGATGGTTAATATAAAGTATTATGAAATCATCATAAATGGTTCACTACTGACTGTCCTATTATTTTCTTACATTGCTGTTGCTCTTTTTGTGAAGCACTGTATAACCCTTCGTTTTGAAAGGTGCTATATAAATAAAGTCTTGGTTACTTACTTACTACTACAACTTGTTACAACTAACATAACATTAACATATACCCAGTAAGGCCTACTACGCTAATGTTACATCCTCAACATCGGATTAAGCCCACTTAAAACAAAGTCTAACAAACAACAGCTGGTTTATAAAGGTTACTACCACAGGCATTTCAGACATGGCAGTTCAACAAGTACGTAATGAAATACTACAGTCTCTTAGACACAGCAGTGCATGGAGATGCTGGCCCTGCTGGAAAGCATAAAAATCTTCCATACAGTTATAGTTCCCACCGGATAGTAATGTTAAAAGCAATGGATTTGTGTCAGTCACAAGAGAAAAAGATAGTGAACTTTGTTTAGCTTTTATTCACTCTGGTGGTGTCTGCTTCTTTCTCGACCCCCCCTCTCTGCCTCCCTCCTCTAACTGTCTTACCCTCAGCAAGTCAATAAGTTACTGCTGGGGGAGTGTCCTTACCGGGACCAGCGCTGCCTGTCGCCCTGGGCCTCCCTCTTCATCTGGGCTGTCCTGCAGAACCGCAGCGATATGGCCGTTTACTTCTGGGAGATGGTGAGAATCACTTGCAATGTTCTACCACTCCATTTAAGACATTTCTGCTTCTGCTTTTCTGTGCTGAGGAATCTGCACCCAGCCACATACACACTTTCTCCTTTTTGCTCATGTCATACTCATTCATACATATACTGTCATGCATACACCTAACTTTTAATTTGTTTGAGTTTTGGGTTTTGTGGACGGTGTGACCTTATGTTGGTCCCCTTAAATTCTGAATTGCTTTGATTTCATTTGAGTTAGATTTTATATCATAAAACAAGCTGTTCTTTGCTAGGGAAATACATTTAATCTGTTAACCACTCATTTTAGTTAGATCATGTAGCGTATTGTGAGATACAGTATATAATGCAGTCTCAATAGCTTCCACTGCTCATAGGATGCCATCCAGTTTGAAACCGCAACCTGTCATCACACAGTACATCCTCATAATAAAATTGCCTTGAACACCTTTTTACAGTTTTTCGTTCAACGCAAAAAGTTATTGTCCAAAACGTCAAGTGGCTTGTTATAGCACCACCATCTGGCCAATCAGTGTAATTTTTTTTTGCCTGATTAGCGGTTGAGATTTCAAACCTATCTGCCAAGTTTTGTTGCTGTGGGTCTCATATTTGTAGCGGAGAAAAACAAGAAGAAGAAGAAGAAAAATTTGCGACACTGCTGCCTTATACTGTGCTGCTTTGCGGCTTGATTTTGGCTTATTAAAGTTTCCTTGACTTTCCTCGATTTAGCTTATATTGCTATTGGATTTTACCTTTATTTCTAGAAAAATAAGGCCCAGGTTGAAAATGACTAGAATTCTCCTTTAATGTAAAAAGGTGTTCGCAATTTGAAAAAAGCAGAACGGTGTGAGCACACCCAAACTGTTTCTGTGTTTCTTACTGGTCAGGCAAACGAGTCAGTGCTGAGTGCTCTGAGTGGCTGTAAGATGCTGAGGGAGCTTTCCAAGCTAGAGAGTGAGACTGAGACCAAACTGTCCATGAAGGAGCTGGCCCAGAGGTTCGAGAACCTGGCACATGGTAAGTCATGCCACAACCTCCTATGTCCTGAGTCTGATTGTTCAGTTACAATGTCACGTTGTGTGTGTGTGTGTGTGTGTGCTTGTGTGTGTGTGTAAAATGTTCAATTTTTTTCTCATAAGACAAATTGTGACATGAAATTTTAGAGTTGTATCGAATAGTTGAAATGAGCGCTTTTAAAATAATAATGATAATAAGGTACACATAAAATAGATACAGCATTAGACTACACTTCTGACAAATAAGCACAATTTAAATAAGACAAAAACAAAACAACCACTATCAACACCATCAATTACACATACCCTCCCATCATACTCTACGACTCAGTCCCAGTGATCTTTAAGAATCGTCTTAACATGCTTTTTAAAATCCTGGCATGTTTGAGCCTAGTGAAGGAAAACAAGCATATCCACATATTCAGGGGTGGTGCAGTAAAGAGTCTTTTAACCACTATACCCTACGGTGGGAAAACAGAAATGCCGAGGTACTGTTTGGCAAGGAAATCATGTCTCTGGAAAGTGAATTTTGGTTGGGTGGGATGCATGGCTGGTTTACGTAAGGTTCTATCTGGTTTAGCGCTGTAGTCCTCCTCATAAAGAGTATTAAAAGGTTACTTCGGTATTTTTCAACCTGGACCCTATTTTCCCAACTGTTTGTGTCTAAGTAACTAATGGGGACAACAATTTTTGAAATTGGTCCAGTATTGAGCGAGATCGCGTCAGCCGGCAGCCGTGAAACGAGCTGCAATGTAATCCGATGGGGCAAATGTGAAGCGTCAATGTACGTCCACTAAAAGTGCTTGTTTTTGCCACTGACAGGCTCAGATTGTTATTATAAGTGTCTGACAACATTATGGAAAGGACCCTACAGAGTTGAGTCAATTAGTTGAGTCCCCCCCGCCCCCTCACCCCCGATATGTGAAGCGCTTTGAGTACTTAGAAAAGCGCTATATAAATGTAATCAATTATTATTAATTATTATTAGAGAAATGAAACGTTTTTCTTTACCTTTTGCTTGATCCGGTCTGTGTGTAACTTCCTGCAACAACTCAACTCTCGCGAGACTTGAACGAGACTTGGTTACACACAGACCGGATCAAGCGAAAGGTAAAGAAAAATGTTTCATTTCTCTGTAGGTCCTTTCCATAATGTTGTCAGACACTTATAATAACAATCTGAGCCTGTCAGTGGCAAAAACAAACACTTTTAGTGGACGTACATTGACGGTGCGATTTGCCCCGTCGGATTACATTGCAGCCCGTTTCGCGGCTGCCGGCGATGCAATCTCGCTCAATACTGGACCAATTTCAAAAATTGTTGTCCCCTTTAGTCACTTAGACACAAAAAGATGGGGAAATAGGGTCCAAGTTGAAAAATACCGAAGTTACCCTTCAATTGCTGTGGGCTCTCCATCGTTCATACCAGCTTCCTCTGGTTCAATGACATTGTCATACAAATCAGCTTATTAATAAATCATTTTAGTAATCGTTGTGCATTGTTAATTTAAAAGAAATTATGAAAAATAATGTGTGTGTGTATGTGCATGCATGTGTATGTATGTGTGTGTATTGACTGATTGACTGATTTGACTGATGGGCATATGAATGGTCAAATTACAAGTTACAAATCTATTCCAAAAACAAAGCGTCCCGCATTTGTGTCTGATGCCAACTAAGCTAAATTCCTAAGTCATGTAACAATGAGGCTCATAGAGTCTTTATAGTTGTGTCCTGCAATCGCACATGTACAGTAAAGTTTTTTTAAATTTTGGGGACCGACCAACAGTCACATATACTAGCTGCTGGTCGCAGCTAAAAACACATTTGTACTTTCCCAAATATGGTATTCAGATTTGGGAATATCGCTAGTTTGAGTGTGTGTGTATCTTAAATATAGAATATTTTCCTCTCTATATGGGGATCTGTACCCCATGAATTGAACTTGCTGTAATACAAAGTATTGCTTCAAGATTTGTACTTGTATTTGTGAGTGTTCTTTCAGTGATGTGGTGTATGTGTGTGTGTGTGTGTGTGTTTGTGTGTGCAGATGTATTCAGTGAGTGTTACCAGAGCAGCGAGAGTCGCTCCTTCACTCTCCTTATAAGGAAGTCTCCAGTGTGGGGTGGGGCTACCTGCCTGCAGATGGCCACTGCAGCTGACGCCCGCCTCTGCTTCAGCCATGACGGGGTTCAGGTCAGAATGCCATCCTCTCACCCATGGTTAGGGTTTAACACACTGGTTACGATGCAGGGAATTATCTAACAAAATTAGTATAACAGCAACCCCAAATTTTTAATCTGCCTTTGGTCTATAAGACGATAAATTAGTATGGGATCATTTTAATTGCCAAACTATTGAAGTATTTTTATGCTTGCCAGATGGGCAGCATCTACGACTAGATCCGTCTAGATCTGTTGATGTGTCTAAGAGACTGTAGTATTTTCATTAGGTACTTGAAAATGTCTGAAATGGCCGTAATAGTAACCTTTATAGACCACCTGATGATGCTCATGTAAAATCACTCTTAAAGCACAAAATTATCCAACGTGATCTCATAAAAATTTGTGAAATGAGCACAAAGTCTAATGATTAAACTAAGATTATAAGATTCTAAGATTTTACGTGAACATTACGTTCCTCCACCACAAATTGGATTCTGTGACAACAGCACAAATTGGACATTGGTGTTATTGTCTGAGGTGTCCCAGGTGAAAACCAGTGAAAAAATCAATATGTAAATAAAGTGTTGCATATTTAACACCCTCCTGATTATTCATGCCCATATGCAAGTACAATGGATCGCAAACTAGATATGTAAGAAAGCCGAAGTTCTCGCCAGCGGAACTCTGTAAGAGAAGAGGTTGTATCACACAATGCCATATTGTTTGGAAAAGATATGGTAACCTTGTTTACCTCAAGATTCCATTAACTCTGCCAGTGAGTTTTATGAATAACCCCCATAGTCCCTCCAGCATGTCCTGGGTCTACCCCAAGGTCTCGTCCCAGTCGGTCATGCCCGGAACATGTCCAAAGGTAGGGGCATTCTTACCAGGTGCCTGCACCACCTAAACTGGCTCCTCTCAATGTGGAGGAGAAGCAGCTCAATACCAAGGTTCTCCTGGATCACTGAGCTCCTCACCCTGTCAGGAAGAGTTAGGCCATCTCAGCTGCTTGTATCCATGATCTCATTCTGTCGGTCACTACCCAAAGCTCATGACCATAGATGAGAGTCGGAATGAAAGTCGACTTGGCTTTGCTTTGCGACTCAGCTCTCTCTTCACCCCCACGGTCCGATACTACGCCTGCATTACCTAAACTGCGGTCAATCTCACAAGCCTTCTTGCCCTCACTTGTGACCCCAAGATTCCTGAACTCCTCCACTTGGGGCAGCTGCTCCCCTCTCACCTGGACGGGGCAGACCACCTTTTTCTGGGAGAGAACCACGGCCTCTGAGGTGCCGATCATCATCCCCATCGCATCACACTCGGCTGTAAACTGCTCCGGTACACATCAGAGATCACGGTCCAATGAAGCCAGGGAATAAAAGTCTCTCGTGCCTAAATGTGTGCCTCAGGAAACTGAATCTGAATTTAGAAAATTCACATAATAACAATAATAGTAATCACACTCATTTTCACCCCATTGCATTCGATTTCAAATTGTGCCTTAAAATTCAGTTTTTTAAATTAATTTAGATTTCAATTCATCAACAAATCCATTGTTTGAAATTCAACAGTTGAATATGAGCATGACAAATTCTGCTGGCACTAATATCTTTCCATATGGAAGAGACTGGAGTGTGAGCATCACCGTTGCCTTCCTACTAGTGCAAACCAATGTGGACAGTGAGTGAAATGTTGCCACTGTTCTACAGTTGACTGTTGCCCTGTGTGGTGACAGTGCTGCTCTTTGCTGTAGTCTCTGCTGTCTCAGATCTGGTGGGGCGACATGGATAGGAGTACCGAGGTCTGGAAACTGGTCCTCAACTTCTTCGTGCCCCCCCTCATCTACACAGACCTCATCAGCTTCAGGTCAGTGTTATGTTTGTGTGTGTGTGTGTGTGTGTGTGTGTGTGTGTGTGTGTGTGCATCAAAAATCTACAATAATCATTTTTATGTACACCTACTGGTACGCAATGCAGCAACCACTAAAAATATATCGTTTTCCAGGAAGTCAGAGTAATGAGGTTTTGATATGAAGATACAGAAAAATAAAAACTTTTTTTGCTATGAATCGTAAAAAGGAGTATGTTAGGAAAATTAGCTAACAAAGTGAAAAAGTCATCTTGTACTTCATTTTTGGCTTGACTAGAAGAGAGTAAAACATGCTCAAAGTAGACATATGGATCTGTGTGTGTGTGTGTGTGTGTGTGTGTGTGTGTGTGCTGTAGGGAGCAAGAGGAAGAGGTGAAGTCTGTGGAGGTTCATCATGGTAGAGATGCTGACAGTCTGGATGGGAATGATGCCACTGTCTTCTCCCTTGCTGACATTGTACAGAGGTAAATACAAACACACTCACACACACAAAACATTTAGGCACGGTAGGATTATGTGATGGATTTTTCCTGCTCAGTTTAACAAAAATCCCTGATTCTTTTTCTGGTGTCCCAGTGAGGAAGATGCTGAAGAATATGCTGCTCTAAAAGCCAATCTCAATGGTGGGTTTGATACGTTTTAGGTTTGGTACATATACAAAATCATCAACGAATCATAGTGGCTGGTGAATGTCACAATTTATAGAAAAATATTTTTCTCCTTGTCAAAATATATCGTTGTTGAATTCTTGTAATTTTTCCTTTTTTCCTTTATCTGTGATTCAATTCAGGCTCTCTTCCCTCCAGTTCCAAACGGCCATTTGTACTGTTGAGGTGGCGGCAGTTCTGGTTTGCGCCTGTCACCTCATTCCTAGGCAATGTGCTGATGTACTTCCTCTTCCTCTGCCTGTTTGCCTATGTCCTATTGGTGGACTTTAAACCCCCACCCCCTAATGGCCCTGCCACTTTGGAGTTTGTGCTCTACTTCTGGGTTTCCACCTTAGTATGTGAAGAGATACGGCAGGTTGGTTGAAAAGACAGTAGCGCAAGCATATATTTTCACATACATACACACAAGTATACACCCACACTCTATGGCCCGGATTTACGGTTTGCAAAAAGCACATTTAAAATACGCTTTTTAAAAGAATAGTTAACCCCAAACTTAAAATTCTGTTACTATCTGTAGTTATCAAGGTGTCCGTGCTTGGGCACATGGATTGCAACCGTACTTCTTGTGCCCAAGTTAGTAGGTCCATGTTAATAGATCCATGTTAGTAGAACCATGGTAGTAGATTCATGATAGTAGAACCATGGTAATTGATCCATGTTAGTATATCTGGACCTATGACTATAAAACACACACTCTTTCTCTCTCTCTCACTCACTCACTCTCTCTCTCGCTCTCTCTCTCTCTCTCTCACACACACACACACACATCCACAGCCACATCACCACACAACACTTCAGTAACCAGTTTGGATACGTATGTCTATTATTTTACTCCTTTCTCTCTCTGCCTTCCAGACCTTCTTTGTGGGCAGCACCACAGTCTTCCAGAGAATGAAGAGCTACATCCAGGATATGTGGAACAAGTGTGACTTGACAGCAATCGCGCTCTTCTCTTTGGCCCTGTGTTGCAGGTGACTCTTATTACACTTGCAGTTGAATTTACACTGACTGGTGCACCAAAGGGTGCCAGGGCAACTTGACCATAATATATCTGTAGGGGGTTGATAGGATTGTTGATCGACACCAATGACTCAAGAATTACTTGGCCAGAGGGCTATTTCCTAAAGAGAGATTACCGGTTAAACCAGGTTTATTTCAGTAAGTCTGGCTTATTTTCAAGAAATTCGGTTCCACAAAGCAGGTTTAAATAAATCCGGGCAAAGTTACCATGGAAATGTATCCTTCCAGACTAGCACTGATGCGTTGGGTGCAAGCTGTTAAAGAGTAACAGGTGCCATATATAATCTCTATTAGATCACATGACCAGGAAATGGCTGTTTTGTCACACATCCATGACCTACATTTACATTATCTACAATGTTTACATCCAATACATACATATGTTTCCAATACAAAAAGAAGAATGCTAGGCACTGGTATCCCCTCCAACATACATCAGAAAGAAAGGATAAAGTACAAATATATAAAAAACAACAATCCGAAACTAATACCATAACTCTTATAGAAAAGGAGTATAATCAAGATCTTCATTTAGACCCAGCCTAGGTCTGTATTCTGTTTTCATGTTAGAGCATAGGCAAAGGTTTCAAAGAGTCTTTATAATCAGGGTAAGAAATTTACTTTTTTTTTCTAATTGAATTGGAATTGGAAATGGGAGTGTCTTGAAATTCCAAAGGGTGGGGAGTTTTTGTTCTAAAAGAGTATGGGCCGGAAAGTGAGTTTTGAAAGCCAGAAATCTGAGCACCTGGCCAAGTCATGATTGAGTTATTATTAGTTTATTATTAGTTATTAGTTAGGTATTGATAAATAACCCTATCAACCTCTCGCAGATAGGTCAGTTTATGCTATGGGCCAGTAAAAATCGTACTTATTATTTTTGCCGCTAAGCACATTGCTCAGATACAATTTGAGAGCTTTGGCTTAGATTGGCTATTTTAAAATGTAAAACATTATTTTTATCACATACTTCCACATACCCCAGTTTGCCGGAGCATTATTTTTTAACTAACACACAAAAACACACACACAAAAAAATTACCGCAAAAAGAAATAAAAAAAATTGTGAAAAGTAAAACAAGGGTGAGTACTTTTTTGAGCCACTATATGGATGGGTTGTTGGGTGTGTGTATGCATAACTGTATTTGTAGATGTGTAATCACATTACTATACATGGAGCATGCCCAGTGGCTAACCCCCAGTTGTTTGTTTTCCAGAATGTTCCCCTGGTCATATGAGTTTGGCCGAGCCGTGATGGCCCTAGACTTTATGGTCTTCACCCTGCGCCTCATCCATATCTTCGCAATCCACAAACAACTGGGGCCCAAGATAATCATTGTTGGCAAAATGGTGAGTGCACTTCATTTCACAATACAACCAATGAACAATGCACAAAAACCAATGGACATACACACATACACATCTAAAAAATGCCCATGAGGAGCTTCAAAGAACATTGGGCTGCCTTGACGATCTAAAAACGGACTTTGAAGAAATTTGTACCTTTTTACCTCCGCCAAGGAGGTTATGTTTTCGGTGCTGTTTGTTTGTTTGTTTGTTTGTTTGTCTGTTTGTTTGTCTGTTAGCAGAATTACGGAAAAACTACAGGCCTGATTTTCATGAAACTTTGTGGAAGGATGTAGCATGGGCCAAGGAAGAACCCATTAAATTTTGGAGCGGATCCGGATCCGACTCACGAACAAGCAATAATAGCACGGACCTTGGCGGAGGTCTGCGCTCTCCGAGTGCCCTTCTAGTTTTGCTAATACTTTAGTAATTTTCGTACTCTGTTGCAAATACTGCAGTATTCTGGCACAAAGGAAACTCAAAAATCTGATGCTCTTCCAGTATGATTAGGAGTTTGTTTTGTACCAACAAAGGAACAAAACTTTCCTTTGTTCCTCCATCTTTAAGGAATCTTAATATTCTAATTTCTAAAATATAGTATAAATATATAGTATATAAGTGTTAACATTTTGTCAACCAAGGAAAGTCACAATTTGATTTAAGTTTTTACTATCAATCATTTTCACCAAGAGTTGTGTCACCTTTTTCAAATCATCGATATCTCATTTTGGAATGAAACTTAATAAATATCGCAGTTTTACACTCTCATTCATAAATCTGGAGGTCACTACCAAATTATGGTACTGTGTACGTAGCCCATGTGTAGGATCAAGCTCAAAGGTGATATTATTTTAGAGAGGGAAATTATAGGGAATTATTATACATATCCCTAATAGACAATTATTTGTTCAGCGAATAATTTCTATGAGGGATAGGAGGCTATCATGCTTTCTGCAAATAGCAAAGATTGATTAATAGACTGACCTGACACAAATATTAAAAATAGAATATCTATATGTAGATGAATATCTTGAGAGAAACTATAATGCAGCTTTATATCTGATAATTGCACTTTCAGTAGTTAGGATCTTGTCCCTGTTTGGGGTTGATTTATTCAAATCAAACTTGTTCATCACACATGGGACCACATCAGTATTGACTTGGGGTATCAAAGTGAAAATTGACAAAAATAGACTGGTTTAACTGGGACACTGACGCTATATGGTGCTAATGAATGCCTCTATGCCTTGGTGACGACGGCTGATGATACCGCATGTAATCTGAACACTAGCTGTGTGTGCAAAAAACTGTGGATGGATATTTTGCCGAGGTGCTGGTTATAGGATCCTGTACTGGCAACATGTTCTGAGACTTTGACTATAAGTCAGAAGGTCATCACAATAATCTACATGAATCCTCAGCATGGTCACCTTTGGCAAAGAAGCCAAATATCCAATTGTTATACTGCAATGTATAACAGATAAACTGTAGAACAAAATGTGATTAAATTCAATTGAAACTGATTATGGAGAATTTGGGCTAGAAACAACAGATACCACAGTGATGTTGTGACAAAGTGCTAATCATGCTATACTGTGTTCTTCACAGCAGGGACAGTCATTCTACAGCATCATCTCTGGTCTGACTTTTTCCTCCCTCAGATGAAAGATGTTTTCTTCTTCCTCTTCTTCCTGGCTGTGTGGCTCATGGCTTATGGTGTAGCCAATCAGGCACTTCTCTACTCCTACGATCCTCGTCCTGATTGGATATTCCGCCGAGTGTTCTACAGACCTTACCTGCACATATTTGGACAAATACCCATTCATGAAATGGATGGTAGGTTGCTTAGTCTCCGTCTTTCTCACCAGCACAATGTTACTTCAGTATCAACTGTAAGTCAACCACCCATTTTTCGCCAACCATAAGCCATGTGGCACTGGGCTCATCAACATCATCATCACATCAACTAAATAAATCAAGCTAAAACTGACTTGTCTAAAAATGTCAACAAGTTGCCTAGTTATCTGCTAGCTGTTGTCTAAGTACTGGCTAATTTCTAACTAGCTTGCTTGGTAGCTAAATGGCTGAAAAAACTAGAGACTTGCCGGGCTGCAATACACAGCTGTATTATTGCGGATGTATTGAGCCTTCTAAGCAGGTACATGGTAATTACCATTACACTTACCATTACACTTACAGTGTAAGTGTGCACCATAGATCCTCACGTCTCCTTGTATCTCATCCTCCCTACCTCTCCATTTGTCTCCCATCTAGCTGATAAATTGCAGGCGGTGAACTGCACAAACAATGCCACACTGATCGAAGCTGGAGCTGAGCCCTGCATGAGTACCTACGCCAACTGGCTGGTTGTCATCCTCCTGGTCATCTACCTGCTGGTCACCAACATCCTGCTGGTCAACCTGCTCATCGCCATGTTCAGGTACACAGGCGACTGGAGCACTGCAGCTGTGCTCCGTTGCTGTCCCACTGATTGAACGGGTTTCAAACAATGTTTAGTTAAGGTCATCTATCTGGCCACTGTAGAAAAGCATTTTAGCATTCTGTGTGTCCATGTCCCTATTTCCACCTCCTGTCCACAGCTACACCTTCTCCAAAGTGCAGGAGCACAGTGACACCTACTGGAAGTTCCAACGCTACAACCTGATTGTTGAGTACCATTCGAGGCCCTGCCTGGCCCCACCCTTCATCATAATCTCACACCTCCACCTCTTCATCAAGAGATACATCCGCCGCATCCCCTCGGTCAAGATCAGACACTTTGGTGAGAAATAGCAGGTAGTAGAGATGAAGGGAAGCTATGAGAGAGAAGGGAGGAAGAGCATGTTGAAGGAGCTACTGTAGAAAGGAGAGACAGAGAAGTAAAGAAAAATAAAAAAGGGAAAGACAGAAGTCTAAGAGGACAAATTTGGTTTGAGTGATGCAAGAAAGAAACAACAGGGCAAATGAAGATACAAACCCACTTTATCTTTTGTGTCCACGTTTAATTTTCCTCCTCTTGCCCTCCTTCCCAATGCCTATACCGGTCTTCCCAATTTTCTCTGTCCTCAGTTCTGGAGCTGCGTGGCAGGAAGGCCAGCCATCTCAACACATGGGAGGCCATCCAGAAAGAAAACTTCCTCACAGCTCAGAATAAGCGTCACAGGGAGAGTGACACAGCACGACTCAAACGCACCTCTGTCAAGTAAGCTGCTTCTGCCACCATTATATCTAACATGGATATAATTTATGATCCTAGTACAAAAAATCACAAAAATATCACAATTGCTCTCACAGTGGTGGCACATTTCTTGCCATCACAGCTGAATGAATGCCCTGATGCCTCCATTTTCCTCTGTTGCTGTCTTTAAGCAGTCAAGTTAATTGACATATATAGTACTAATTCCAAACATCGGGGCTATAATATGTAGCTCTTCTGGGCAGTGTTTGATATATATATATATATATATATATATATATATATATATATATTTTTTTTTTTTTTTTTTTAATCAGTGTATTATCAGCTCATGCTGTTTTGGGTAGGTCAGGTTGCAAAGCTCACTTTGCAAAAAATAAGATACAATTTTGAAAAAAATAAAACAAATCAATTCAGTCAGTTCAGGTTTTTCAGGTCTTGTACCTCACTTGACCAAAAATGCAAATAGACCTTTCACTGAGCTTCAGTTTGGAATCAGAACATCAATATGTTTCAGTACAACGGTCAGATTTTGGCATTTTGCTTCTTTTTCACTTGCTGTATAAGCTTCTGAAGTTGTGCTCCGACCATTCCGGGCTGCTGAACTGAGTTGAACTCAGACAGTGTGACAGTCTAGCTGAGGTTTGCAGCTTGCTGTTTTTGCAGGGTGGACAGTGTGCTGAAGCAGATGTCTGAGATCCGTGACCATGACCGAAGGCTGAGGGTGCTGGAGACGGAGGTGAGGGCACCTGACACCTCAGTGCATGTGCCTCAAGTTCTAGTGAGCCTAACCCAGGCTCAGTGAACACTATATATATATATATATGTGTATGCCTATGTTTGTTGTGCGTGTGTGTGTGTGTGTGTGTGTGTGTGTGTACACAGGGTGGGGCTCTGTGTCTGGTTTCTCTGCATATGGACTGCAGCTGTCAGCTCTGCCTGCTCAGCACTGTCTAGGCCTCATCCATCTCTGTCCCTGTGTCTCTCTCATAGTTGGAGTATTGCTGCGGTGCCCTCTCCTGGATGGTGGATGCTCTGTCTCAGAGTAATTTGGTAAAGGCCAGCCGCCCCCCTCCGGTCCTCAGAGGTAAGGTCACCACCCCCACTTGCCATAATCTCTTACATACATGCATTTAATTAAGAAATATAACCGTTATGTCCTGAGATGATTTGCTGTTTAACACTCCTGAAGCATTTGGACCTGTGTCAACTGATAATATAATAATTGGTCAAAATGTAATAAAATGTATGTAAAATGTATTAAAAATATAATAACCGGATATTGCAATAAATTGCAACATGATGAAATAAAATCTTCTGATTTATATTGTAACTTTGGTATGCACAATTATTACATTATAAAGGGTATAACTTTTTATAACAGGTAACTTTTTTAAACTATTGCAATATCTACTGAATTTTTTTTTATTTAGTAGGATAGGCCCCTTGAGATGTTACATCTCTTGGGCAACATCTCAATAAAATATCTCATCTCAATAAAATAAAATAAAATGAAATCTCAAAATCCTTAGAAATCCTTCTAAATGAAAATATAATAAACCTTTCAATATAATAAATTGACAGGTAAAGCATCTTCAGATTGATATAGCAGTATATAAGGTTACCCCTTATAAAAAAGGTATACCCTTTATAATGTAATAATTGTGCATAACAATGTTATGTAACAATGTATTATCAGGAAAAAAAAATCTGTCTAGGACTGTTATTACTTGAATAGATTTTGCCTCATTTAGAGGGACATTTTATTATGTTTTGACATATTATTAAATGATCTGGGTGTTAGTTACAGGGGATGCTGTACTATAAAAATTTAAGAGATATTATAAATACCTATTTTTATGCAGCGTTAATTGATCTGACAATAGAAAGATGTATGGCACAAAATTCACTCCAGTCCAAAGCCAGTTAACTTCATTGCTGCAGTAGATTTTTTAAGTTTTTGTGTCATTGAGGGCTTCACACACAATATACTGTATATAAAAGGATGACTAAATTATTATTTTTTCTGTTGTAGATCTGACTCCACTTTCTCCAAGCTGACTCAATCCTGTGTGAAAATCCTGGAAAACACACACACACACACACGCTAATTCTAAACTAACCTTAATTTCTTTTTTTTTTTTGTGATCAAATGTTTATTTATTTTCTTTTAAAGCACACCAGAACAAAACAGAAAGACAAAACAAAGCCCCGTCTTATATCCAGCGCCCCCAACAACCACGCAAACACACCCCATCCACACAAGTACATTGTGCAGACAAACAATCCTAAATGTTCTAGGCTTGTGTAGTTACAAAGCTAATGCAAGGATCACAACATGCACAGTTGGAAATAATATGTACAACAAAGTATACCTACACAAAGACCACACTACAACTACCGTGTAAATACTTAGGTACCAGGGACATCAAATACAAGGCGGGACCCAACAAAATAAAACATAAAACACATAACTCAAAAGGTTTTCAAGATCAACAGAGATGGAAATCCATGAATTAACATTAGCCTCCTTAGCACCGTGAATACGGGTCGTAGAGAGTTCCAAATAGACAACATCCAAAAAACTTAAAACCCATTGCCTAAATGAAAGTGAATGTGGTGGCTTCCAGCGTGTGGCAATCATTTTCTTAGCTGCCATCAGGCCAGCAAACAAAATGCGTTTCTTAGTTTGTGGGAGGTGTAGTAGGGAAAGATCATTGAGGATCAAGACAGAAGGAGAGGGGGGTATAGTCACAGACAACAGCGTAGAGAGTTTGGAAGCAACCATCTCCCAAAATTCAGCAACCTGTGGACACTCCCAAATCATATGGAAGAATGTGCCCACAGCCCTCAATGGACACAGAGTACAGTTATGATCATTTATAATTTTCATACTGTACATCTTCCGAGGAGTCATATAAGTCCTATGAATAAAATTGTGATGAATCTGTTGGTGATCAGGGTTCCTTGACGCTTGAATTCTAGGTCCAAATCTGGAATGTCTCCCCTCCAAACTGATCCCAGAGCCAATAGTAGGTATGTCTTTTCCAAGAAGTACCCATATAGTGTGGAAACTA
This sequence comes from Centroberyx gerrardi, assembly GCF_048128805.1. Classification (NCBI taxonomy): domain Eukaryota; kingdom Metazoa; phylum Chordata; class Actinopteri; order Beryciformes; family Berycidae; genus Centroberyx; species Centroberyx gerrardi. The sequence continues at coordinate 2,627,073 of NC_136003.1, read as the reverse complement.
AGCCCCTTGTACCACCCACACTGTCCAGAACCTTAAGTACCGGGTGCCTATGAAGCGCCTCTTTCCATGGGACCCCATATGTTTTCATGGTGGTCCTTAATTGTAAGTAAAAGAAAAAGGAAGAGCGTGGCAAATTAAACTGTATCAATAACTCATCAAATGATCGAAGACCATCATCTCCAAAGACATCGCCCAATGAATGGATACCTCTGTCAGACCACTGACGGAATTTAATTGGACGCCCCCCAATTAGGAGTCCATCATTATTAAATACTGGCGAGCAGGGGTTCCATTTAGAGGTCATTATGCATACTTTCGTCATTACTCGCCAGACACAAATTAATTGAGAAATTATTGGGCTGAAACGTCACTTAGATTGAGCAGGTGAAGCGTTGGAAAACAACACCTCCTTCAGTGTGAGGGGGAACGTTAATCCCTCCTCCAGAGCACGCCAAGACACCGCAGACGTGGAATTGAACCAAGTTACCAGAGGGCGCAATGTAAAAGCCCAGTAGTAAAGTTTAAAATTAGGCAGAGAAAGACCCCCATCCTGTCTCTCACGCTGCAATGTGGTCAGTTTAAGGCGAGGGCGTTTACCTCTCCAAATGCAGATTGCAATTTGTTCCAGTAAAGGTTGGGTGGTGGGAGCAGAAGCATAGAACTTACAAAATTGATTCGGGGAAGCACATTCATTTTAACTATGGAGACTCGAGCCCTATGGGAATTCAGCAGTGCAACCCATCTATCCAAGTCCTGCGTGATATTAGTAAAGGAATTCTGGAAGTTGGTTTTAGCTGTAGTCAGCAGTGAGGAATAAATATCGATGCCCAAGTATTTAAAATGAGTAATAACCGGAATCTGAGGGGGCATATCCGAATTCCTCATGGCCTCATTTAGGGGCAAGAGAGCAGACTTGGTCCAATTTATTCTGTATCCTGAAATGGCGCTAAAAGCATCAAAAATGGTTAAAAATATGGGGAATGGATTGTGGAGCATCATCAACATATAAAAGTATATCGTCAGCATATAAGGATATATGATGTTGAGTACCAAAAATAGAGATAGGAGTGACTGCGGTGGACTGGCGAACCCTTTGCGCCAAGGGCTCTAGTGAAAGAGCAAATAATAAAGGACTAAGAGGACAACCCTGTCTGGAACCCCTAGCAACCCCAAATGGCGGCGAACAGTTTGTCCCAGTCAGTACCATCGCCGAGGGGTTGGAATAAATCACCTTAATCATGTTGATAAAAATCAAACCAAAACCCATTTTTTCAAGTACCGTCCATAAATAAGACCATTCCAAGCGGTCAAAGGCTTTCATTGCATCTAGCGACAGCACCGCAGCATGCGATTCAAGTGAGGCAGCCCCATCTATGATATGTAGCAGTCTCCTCATATTGTCTGAAGCCATCCTAGTCCTAATGAAGCCCGTCTGGTCGCAGTGAACCAATTCAAGCATGTGAGTTTGTAACCGGCGCGCAAGTACCTTGGCATAAATCTTCACGTCCAAATTTAGAAGTGAGAGTGGCCTATAGCTCCCATAATCCATGGGGTCCTTGTTCTTATTCAGCAGCAGCGAGATCAAGGCTACATTGACATCTCTAGCGAAGGAACCTTTCTCAATAGAGAACAAGATCATTTCATGCAAAAGAGGGCCCAAAACGTCCCAAAAGGCAAGATAAAACTCAGGCGGTATCCCATAATTACCAGGAGACTTGCCCTTCCGCATGTCCTGAACTGCCTCTCTGAGTTCCTCCAGAGAGTTGGGCCCGTCCATAGAGGCAGATTCATCCGCTGCAAGACAAGGCATATGCAGGTCATTCAAAAACGAGTCACAAGCAACTCTATCATTAATAATCTCAGAGCTATAATGCTCAGCGTAAAACGACCGAAAGGTTGAATTAACTTGCAATGGATCTGTACAAATATTGCCTTCACTTGCCTTAACAGCAGCAATATCCGCAAATTGTTCATTAACTCTAAGCTTCAAGGCCAATAGAAGACTAGGTCTTGCACTGTTAAAATAATCGTTTTGTCTGACCCGGTGAATGAGGAATTCCGACCGCTGTTTAAGTAAAGAGTTTATTTCTTTCTTAACCAGATCGCGCTGCAGTGCGGTGCTGTCGCTGTAATTGAGTTGAAGTGAATTGTCCAAGCGAGCAAATTCAGACTCAAGTTGATGCAATTTCTCTGCTCTGGCCTTATTGCGGGTGGAGGAAAACAATATTGTGTTGGACCTTATGAAACCGTTCCAAAGCACTCTCGGGTCATCAACAGAACCCTTATTTAGATTAACAAATTCCTCCAGTTGCAATATAAACTGTAATATAAATTAATCACTGCGTAATAAAGTATTATTGAAACGCCATCTTGCAGCCCTGTTAGGCCCAACTCTAAGTGATGCTGAACAGATCACTGCTTTGTGATCAGATGGTGTAAATGGCATATGGACTACATCAGCTATTTCATAAAAAAGGTTTTTGGAGGCAAAAATAAAATCAATCCTCGAAAAAGATCTGTCTCGCTGAATAACATGAAAAGTCCTTAACAGAGGGATTGATCAGGCGCCATAAGTCAACAACACCCATCGCACTTGCCCATGCACGGAGAGCCAGGGAAGCTTGCTTCTGATCGCCGCTTTCCGGCGCTAGGGATCTGTCAATTTTATAATCCCATAAAGTCCGCTCCCACAATAAATTTGAAATCTGAAAACTCCAACGTAATACTGGTCAGTAAATCGTAAAAACCTTTGTCATAATTGTTTGGCGCATAAGCAGAGATCAGCGCAATGTTTTCACCATCTAAACGTATTTTGGCCAAAGCGATTCTACCCTCCGGATCGGCCCAATTTCCCAGAACATCATATTCAAAGTACGGCGACAGACAACAGCAACTCCCCTGGATCTAGTGTTGGCAGCCGATGATGCAGTCACATGAAAATGTCTGTTAGCCAGATGGTGAATGTCTTTAGGCAGAAGGTGCGACTCGTGTATTAAAGCTATGTCGGCTTTTCTTCGGAGAAAATCCAAAAGTGTTGTACGTTTGTACAACATTCAAGCTCAGAATCTTGAGTTTAGTCATAACTAATATAGATCATGTAACCGAGTGTCACTATAAGGATGTATGAATAGCCCCTGGTCTCTGAGTAAAATAAAACCCAAATAATACAGCCCATGTTTGATCAGAAGGAGAATAAAAAATTTCCCACGGTCCACATAACTCATTAACAAAAACAAAAAACAAAAACAAACAAAAGACTCACAACTCATTAACAAAACCAAAAACAAGCAAAAAACAGTCGCCCCCTGAGGGGAAAAACAATCGCCCCCTGCATCTCAACTCACAATAGTCGCTCGCAACTCGCCGAAGGCTCTGGCGACTATTCGGTAGACAAAAACAAAAACAAAAAAGAAAAAAAAAAGAAACCCCTATCAGCAGAACTCCTGCCTTAGTATTAAATTATCAACACATTCATATACGGATAAAATAACATGTTGTCATCATAGAACTATGAAAGATGATAGAGAGAACAATCTCTGAGTTGAACAAACATTTAATACCTGTTTTGCTTACTTATTCAGTCATATTTTGTACTCTGATTTGTCTCAATGAATCCACAGATGTTCTCATCTAATTCAGATTGCATGAAGACACTCTGTACTGCTCTAATAGAAAGGTGCCATGTAATGTGAATCACTATTGCTGCAACGTATAGTATATAATAGCAAATAACATAATATAGTATTTCTAGTGCATATACTAGTATATGGTAGGATAATACAATATATGGTAGCAACAATAATAAGAGCACTTTAAACTATTATCAGGCTGAGAATACAAATTATGACCATTTGCATCATCATCATACAAATATTGCTAAGATGTGTAATGGTAATACTGCCATCTAGCAGTGATAGACAGTGCTCACCCAACCTCAAACTGAAGCACCTGAATAAACAGTAGATCAACCTTCAGCCAACCTGTGTGCGACTGGAGGCAATACAGTACCCATCGTCAGGTCATGTGCGAAAAGTGCAACGCTCATCTTCTATTCGGGGAGGTAAGGACGTGCTCCTTTACATACGATTCCGCCTCCTCCTTGGTATTGAAGACATTGTGTTTCCCCTCAAATGTCAACCTGAACCGCGCTGGGTGAAAAAACCTGAATTTGATACCTTGCTGATCTCGAAGTAGTTGCTTAACGTCATTGAAGGCCGCCCTATTCTTAGAGGACCCGTTTCCCATTGTGAGAAAGCGGCCCCGCTTCTCTTGCACGTCTCAGAATTTCTTCACGAACGTGGAAAAAATTAACTCTTGCTATAAAGGGGCGGGGGCCCCCTCCTGGCTTCGGGTGGGAGTACAGCCTGTGAGCCCTATCCAGCAGCGGAGCTTCTTTGAGATTTAGCATAGACTTCAACAAGTTAGCTAAGAATCCCCGAGGATCACGAGAGCCCTCCGTCTCGTCGATGCCCAGCACCCAAATGTTATTCCGGCGAGATCTGCTCTACAGGTCCTCACATTTGTCGCGGATGGACGTTACCTCCGCTGTAAGAGAACGCAGCTGATCCTGGAGGGCAGTCGTATCGTCGGACCAATGGGACATTCCCTGCTCCAGCTCGTCTATCCGGGTTGCCTGGGTAGTAGCTTCAGCTCGGATGTTAGATACAGCCAGGTGATGTTCGTTTCTCAGCGCCGCTATTTCAGTTTTCATCAGGTCAGCCAAGCCCTATATCTTAGTGTCAACAGAGGCACAGATGTCATTCTTTGCAGCACTGATGTCATGCTTGATTCCCTTGATTTCTTCGCGCAGCACCACCAGGGCCTCCAGTAGAACAGGCTCAGAGGAGCTAGCTTCGCTACTAGTGTCAGAGCTAGCCTGCTTAGCAGCACGCGGCATTGTAGTGTCTCAAATCGTGAGTTGGTGGTTAAAAAGGAAAATAAAGACTTGAAAACATAAATGAAAAACGTGTATGATGATAAAATGTCAAGTTATAACTTGGACCGATAATAGGTGCCGATTAATAACGAATTAAATTGACGGATTCAGGAGCTCTGAATTGTGCGTCTTACTCGCTCATCACTTCCGGGTTCTCCCCTAACCAGGGTCTCCCCTAACTAACCTTAATTTTATCCCTAACCAAAACTCATCCTAATTCTAATCTTCATCCTAAACCTAAACTAATCTTCATCCTAAACCTAATCCTATTTCTAAACTAACCTTAGTCTTAACCCTCACCCTAACCTAAACCTAATCCTGGTTTTAATCGTAATCCTAAATCCAAGACCTAACCCTAAACTAATTTTAACCTTAACCCTTACTCTAACCTAAACCTAATCCTGATTCTAATCTTAATCTTAAACCCAAATTCTAATCCTAAACTATATTTAACCATAACCCTTACCATAACCTAAACCTACTCCTAATCTTAACTGTAAATACAAGTGCTAATTCTAAACTAACCCATACCCTAACCTAAACTCAATCCTTATTCAAATCTCAACCCTAAACCTAAATCCTAATCCTAAACTAACCTTTAATCTTTACCTTTACCCTACCCCATACCTAATCCTAATTCTAATTTTAATACATTTTTATTAAATCCTAATCCTAAACTAACCCTTTGAAGAAATGAGGATTGGCCAAAATGTCCTCACTTCACAAAAATATCCTCAATCCAAAGGCTCAAAACTCAAACTGGTTCTCACAAGAATAGCAAAACAAGTATACATGCACGCACACACACACACACACACATGCACACACACACACACACACACACACAAACACACAGTATACAGTGTTTACTTAGCGCCAAATAGCATCAAGGAGCGACTTGTTAATGCTAATCATTTAATTTAATTTACTTTGATGATGTGAACTGCTGTCATTTTAATTGTATTTTAATCATTACATTTATGTTTTATGTTAAATGTATAAATGCTCTTTTACAGTGTAGGACGTGTTTCTGTATGTTCCCTCTGGCGTGTTCATGAAATATGTTCAGGAAATGACAAATGAAGTGCAATCAATCAAACGACAGCCTCTTGTGGAAATGAGACAAAGTCCAATATGGATATGAAAAATATTAATATTCTCTCCTTTGGAATACTTCACTTGCTTTGGGGTTGTAAAATACTATAAACTGTACCTTAGTGAAAGACCAATGTGTAAAGAGTACAAACATGGTTTGTTTGGTATATTTTTGAGGAAGATGACTATTTGTATATTTCGGCTCGTCTATGTTCAACAAAATTTTTAGTGTTTTAATAAACTTTTATTTGCCCAACAGCATTTGTTGTTTGTTGATTGTTATGCACAAATTGCAGAAGGAGTAAACTATCTGAAATACTTGGCATTTACATAAGGGTTATAAAGTACATTGCTAAACTAGGTTTAATATCCAATTAAAAGAGATAAAAACATTGGCTGAGTAAGAATATATAAAACAACATTAGCATGTACTGACTCAGGAATGTTCATTTATCATCTTAAGGAATGGCAGTTTTTGAAAAATGTTCAGATCGTGCCCTGACAGGGCAAAGTTTTGCTGCATTCCTGGTGGACCTGCGAGACAGAATGGTTGGTCGAGGGGAACTTGAACTTGATGTCACTGCATATTTGGCGTAACTGAGGCAGAGCTCCTCCCTCCTTTCAGAGAGGGGACAAAGGTTCAGGATGGTGAGGGCAGAGGAGTAATGCTGGTAGCTGTGGCCCAGTATGATGTGACATGCTCTTTTTGGACTTTCTCCAACTCCTGGGATTGCAGTTTAGTTAGGTATGAATGCCAGACTGATGTACAATAGTCCAGAGAGGGTCTGATGTATTCCATGTATACTTTAGTGAGGTCAGGCAGGCTTACAGCAAAGTGTTTCATGTTTCTTAAAACAAACAACTTTTTGGGGGCTTTAGATGTCATAAAATCAATTTGTTTGTCCCATTTCAAGTTTTCCTGTATCCATACTCCTAGAACCTTGATAGATAATTCAGTCTCTAATTGGTGTCCATCCATAAATGGAGGGCTGAGGGGGATGCGTGGGAGGTTGTGGGAGAAGGAGACATGGAGTATTTTACACTTTGCTGGGTTGAGTTGCATGGCCTGATTGTTGACCCAGGAACATAGGTCATCAAGTACTGATTGCAGGTTGTGGGGTTGACTGTGGATCCATTGCTCTGCGATTGTCATGTCGTCCACATACTTCCATCTACTCGGATGGGTGTTAAGGGCGCTGTCAATGACAGCCAGGAATATGATGGGGCCCAGCAAGGTCCCCTGGGCCATGCCGCAGGATAGCTGAAGCCAGTGTGATAGGGTGTTTTGGTATCTCACCCTTTGTCTCCTACCAGTTATGAAATCCAGGATCCAAGGTAACAGAGCAGGTCTAACTCCGAGGTCAATAAGGCATTTGGCTGCAATATTGTGATATATTCTGTCAAAGGCTTTGGAGAAGTCACTAACGACAAGGCTGTATATTGACTGTGGTTGGTCCATCCCTTGGATGGAACTGCTGAATGTTTTTGCCTTCTTTCTTCCCAACCCCTGATTCCCCAGAGTTACCTTGAAAGTCCCTTAAGGGATTGGAGTCTCTGTTGCTTCGGAGAGCTGAAGTGAATGTGGGGTTGTGCCCTGGCATGCATACTGCAAGGCAAGTCTGGCGGCAGTGAGTCCATCCTCTGGCTTGTGCTCTCTGACCCACTTTCTGGTGTCTGGAGGAAGAACCTGCAGTAGCTGCTCCAAGACGATGGCCTCCACAATCTCCTCCATAGTTTCCTGCTCCGGCTGGATCCATCTGTGGTAGAGACCCTTGGAGTCTATCTGGTTTGGAGTAGGATGTAGCAAGGTCTGTTCTAATTACATCCAAGATTGCATCACCCCTAGTGCTGTCAGACACCACCTGGATCAAGCCATTACCACTACAGATCTTCTGTGTATTTAGGTGGTTAAGGTCACCCATGATAGCAATGCCTATGCCTGGATATGTAGTCCACAGTGTATCAGATGCAGTCAATAGATGGTCAATCAAGGTATCGGTCATTGTCATTTTGGGTGGGGCATGCACCACACAGACAGCAGTAACTGGCATGGGCCAATGGAGGTGATGGGGTCTCACCCACACCCATATACACTCAAGATGATCTGGGACAATAATATTCAAGAGGGGTTTGGTGGGGATATCATGAAGAATATATATTTCTACACCACCTCCTCTTTTATCAATACAGCTTTTGTGAGTTTGAAAACATCAATATTCACCAATTCAGTGGAGTATTGGGACTGAACCATGTTTCTGAGATAGCAGCTATGTCCACTGAGTTGTTAAGGAGGACTGTGCAGAATTCATCCAGTTCATTTACTAGTGATCATGGATTAGTCCAAAAGAATACAGGTAGTTTGGATTCTGTTTTGTGATTTACTATTTTGGTTTTAGTCGAATCATTGTACTTAATAGTGGTAAGAACTCACAAGGTCACTTACAAGACCTAGGTGGTGGTAGTTGTGGTTTGGGTCTGTGACCAAGGATGGTTTGGATTTTCCTTTGGATGTTAACACCACCTCTTCTTCCTCTTGGACTGGATTTGTGCCGTATTAATCCCAACTCTGTCAAATGTTGCTTGAGAGTAATTGTAAGTGGGTGACCCTGGTCCTGTTTTGCAGGATAGAGTTCCTGGTATATCTCATGATTTTCTCTATGGTAGAGATAATAAGAGTAGGCCGAGTCAGACAGGATCCATGAGGAATCCGCAAGTCCATAAATCATCCATGCAATCTAGTTCATTAACTGGGTTCAGTACTTGCTGATGTATTCGTCACCTTGCAGATTTATTCATAACACTAGCTTTAGAACAGTAAAACCTTCAAAACAAACAGGAGCTCAAGTTCATGTGGCTGCCCTTAGAAGCAACACCTACAGGTCTTTTAATGCAAGGGCGTAGGTTTGATTTTGACATTGGTAGGGACACTTTCTTTTTTTGGCTGCCTTCCTGCCTGAGCAAATCACCAAATTAGCCAGATTTCCAAACACACACACACACACACACACACACACACACAATGTAATTCAACCTCTAACAATAAACAACCAAGTCTGACACCGTAATATGGCTAGGCAAGTTGTTAGCTATCATCCATCATGCTAGCTAGCTTGTGGTAGTTTCTACTAACCAGGAATAATAACGAAAACAAGTATGAATACGTCTGTGAAAGTACTAAACACATGGATAGTATGTAGGCTACTTACGGTCGTCACTCGTCACTGACGCACACGACGGGGTACTTAAACTAACTTTAATGGCAAAACACAACTGTTACTAATATAAAATAGGATGGAGTCTTCACTTGCATGCTCGCTGGTAGGCGGAGCTTTGGCTGTTCTTGTACACAGCCCACAGCATTTCATACGTTAGCAAGAAATGGCAAAGCCAATCAACGATTCTTTTGGGGGGTTAGGGAGGCGGTGTCACGCCAATTTTTATCCGAGCTGCAAAAATGGTCCGGGTGACGCAATGACATTCTAAAACAGCTGTTATACTAAAGTTTCGTTACAGCGTCCGGTGTTATGTTGACGCAGGACACCAATGCAGCGGGACTCGTAGTAGAGAACGCGATCTGTTAACATTGACTAGACACTGACGGACAAAACAACGTTTATTGTCAATCAAAATAATTGCTAGGGACATTTCAGAGTCGCTTGATATTGGCAGGGACACGTCCCTACCGTCCCTACCCAATTCTACACCCTTGTTTTAATGTGACTTACATGTTCCCTCCCCCCCACATTAGCTTTTATCTATTTCAGACTTGGATCGAATAATTGTCCGAAATAATTCTTAGTGCATGGATTACATTAGTAACACTAGAAAGGCCAATGTTGTCACCTGCTGCTGTTTTGATCTTTAGCACTGAAATATGTCAGCTTTCTGTCCCTCCACTTTCTTTACAAATTCATTTCAAACTTTTTTGCTTGATTCATACTTTTAAAGACTGTATATGTAATGACTCTGGTGTTACCTCTGTCTTCACATAAATATTTTATAAATTGATTCATTCTTAAGTGAGGCTACGTTACAAATTCATTAACATAAATACTCTACAGCATTAGAGATATAATTTCATCTACTAACCCTGACCTCCACCCCCAACGCCCACCCCACATAGCGCTATCGTGGAAAGTGATTTCCTACTTTAGACAATCCTTACATGGAAAGAGCTTGGGCTGGATGGAGGGCTGGATCGAGCTGAGGGAAGGAAATTAATCTGGCTGTAGAATGTTAGATCTGGCCGACAAACGGGCTAGTGTACTGCACTTGCCATCATCTCCTCACCTCACAACACCCTGTCTGACACTATAAATAGCACCCATTCTTTGAGCTTTTCAATTTACCCTGTTATTGCCATACACATTAGAACTAAATGAGGTGGTGGGTTGGGGGACTTTTCTCAGGTGACATTTTGTCTTAGCCAAGGCAGAAACGGATCCTTAAAACAGGTGAATAATGGTAGAAAATCTCAAATATGCATCTTCTGTTTTCCGAATCGATGAAAACGGACACATTTTCTTGAAGATTGTACAGGGAGGGGGGTATTAGAAGATAGTGGTAGTTAAATATATGGGTCAAGTGTTCTAACACAGCTAGAGCCAGTCATCCAAACCAAGAGAGAAGAAATGTGTTTGGCATGTATGAACTCATCTCCACTTTCAGCCACTTTGCAGTCTTCATCTCGATCAGATCTCCTCCTCTCTCATTCTCTCCTTTGCTCTTTCCAACTCAGCTGTTTCTCACTGCTGCTAGTCTGTCACTATTAGACATTACACTACCTGCTTGTTCTTCAACTCAGAGTGTTCTACCAAAGACTAACTGATGTCCTAAAAGCTTTAAATGATGGGTGATTAAAATTAAAATAATTTAATACAAGGCTATATCTACAGTATGTCAAACGTACTGGGCTGGGATGTAATTGCCTGTCTGTGCACAATCATCTAATCGACCTGTTTCATTTGACTTAGGAACTTAGTGGGAAATGAGAAATTAGAACAGTTCAAGGTAATCAGAGCTGCCACAAGTGCCAATGCGAAATGTGTGGTTTGTTTAAGCTGGCTCCTCAGTTACCACTCTCCAGAGTGTTAGTTTTAAGTGTTTAAGTTATCAACTATTTTGATGACTTA